>NC_059073.1:92722130-93025161 GCF_020497125.1 Mauremys mutica | reverse complement strand
CAGACCCACCTAGAATGGCATGCAGTGCCTCGTAGAAGCGGCATGTCTGGGGCCGGGCTCCGGAGCGTCCATTTGCCGCTCTGACTTTTTGGTAGCCTTGTCTCAGGTCCTTGATTTTCACGCGGCACTGCATTGCATCCCGGCTGTATCCTTTCTCTATCATTGCTTTGGAGACCTTCTCGAAGGTCTTTGCATTCCGCTTGCTGGAGCGCAGCTCCGACAGCACAGACTCCTCGCCCCACACACCGATCAGATCCAGGACTTCCCGGTCTGTCCATGCTGGGGACCTCTTTCTATTCTTGGATTGGCCGGACTCCTCTGCTGGAGAGCTCTGCATCGTTGCAGGTGCTGCGGAGCTCGCCCCGATGTCCAGCCAGGACGTCAGATTCAAAGTGCCCAGACAGGAAAATGAATTCAAATTTTCCCGGGTCATTTCCTGTGTGGCTGGTCAGAGAATCCAAGCTCCGACTGCTGTCCAGAGTGTCAACAGAGTGGTGCACTGTGGGATAGCTCCCGGAGCTACTAAGTTCGATTTGAATCCACACCTAGCCTAATTCGAGCTAGCCATGTCGAATTTAGCGTTACTCCACCTGTCGGGGTGGAGTACCGAATTCGAACTAAAGAGCCCTCTAGTTCGAATTAAATGGCTTCCTGGTGTGGACGGTTGAGCGGTTAGTTCGAATTAACGCTGCTAAATTCGAATTAAAGTCTTAGTGTAGACCAGGCCTAAGTACTTAAGTACTCCAACTGATCTTCACTGCTATGACAGTACATAAGGATGTAACAGGCAGTCTTTCAGAATCCCACGTCTTTATGGCTTTACAGATCAAAGTAAACATACTCAATAACATCCAGATGCCAATAGGAACAGGTGTGTAAGTGGTGTAATAGTTTCCCCATGGTATTTACCTCTTAACAGGCAAGCAGGCACACTCTGCACAAAGTGGTCATTTTGCTTTAATATTGTTAATTTTCTAGATCTTTATAAAGATTATCACTGTAGTATCTAAGTACATTAATGAGAAGTATGCATAAAAGTCTATCTTCTAGTTCTGCCAGAAGAAACATACAAAGTTATTGTGATTTTTTAATAAGATGTTAATTTAAATTTTTCATTATTCCCCCCACCCCCCAAAACCTGGCATATGCATCCACTGCTATGCCACAGTTCCTAAAGCTCAATTGTATGGCAATGTTCAGCATGCTTTTAATGTACCTCTGAAAACTTTCATTATAAATCCCTTTTTAATAATATACTGGACAGAGATCAAAGCTTTGATGGGAAAGAAGTAAAAGGTAGTTTTTAAATTATATCCTGTGATAAAACTCACATGGATTGTAGACTGGATGAGCGTTCTGAAATCTTGTTTCAAGACAGCTGCATTAAAGTTCCACTGTACAAACGACTAAAAGACATTTTGCAACATTGTATTTCTAAGGGAGACATTTCAGCTGCCAGTATGACAAAGGGTAGTGAAAAAAAGATTAAATCCTTCAGTTAACAAACAATAACAGAGGATAACAGGCTGACTTTGTATCTTTATTTGTAGCTGCCCAACAAAAGTAGCAATTCTTTCAGTTATTGTTGTTATAAAAAGTTATTTCTTGGAAGGCATTAATAAAATATGAGTTTTGCTCCTTGATATTCACTTTTTAAATTATTTCCTTTTATCAAGAACTCCATAATCCACTTCAACAGTAAACAGGTTTGCACAATATTGTGAAATACACCATATATCTGCCAAAATCAGCAAAAGGAGAGAATAAAGTACTTGATCAGGTTATCTATACTTGCAGCATGGTGTTCTCTAAATAACTTCCTGCAGTGTGCTCTCAAGAACACATTAAGATTTTCAAAGAACATTAAATGCTTTAGTCACTTCTAAAAAAGCATCATAAAGTATGAGAAGTTCTTTCACGTAAGGGCAAAATTCTGCTTGATATTCAGAAGTTACACATTTCTGGTTCAGCGATCACACAAATACAAAATCTGTCACTAACCCATAACTCCTAAATCTCATGATGCAACACCTAAAATCTATTCAACCAATGTCAAAATGTTTGTTCCTTTCATAATTTATTCAACTGCACTTTATTCTGACCTTAGAAATCCCACCTCAGATTATAAATTGTTTAGAACTGATCCCATGTTAGCCACTGAAATTAATAAAGCTTTAAATATAACATGGACAGAATACAGTATATTTAATTTAATAAAATGTGAAATTTTCAGTTGCTGAACCTCTGAAACAGATTGAACTAAAACTGATAAATCCACAAATATAATAAAGTTTAAATTCAACCTGCTCCAGAATTACTCCATGGTAACACTTCAATTACATTAAGAAATTATATGTCAACTTTTTAAAAACAATTCTAACAAAAAAAAAAGATACTATGGGTTTCCCATTTTCTACTATTTTTCTTCTTTATTAGCTTTCTGAGTCTTTCCCATACTAATTTGTCATTCTAAGATAGCTTTTTTTGTTTCTTAAATCCCTCTTTCGTTGGTACAACTCTCTCTCTTATTTGGCCTCCCTCCTATTTTTCTCAGTTTTCTCTTCCTCAGTATGTCCTCTTTTAACCCTCTCCACCCTTGGAGCTGTAAATGCTGGCTGTGTTATGCTAATTTACACTAGATTATGATCGCTCCAGGAAAGAGAAACCTTTATGTATTGTAAAGTGGTATGTGCATTTATGGCAATTCAATGTAATTTAATAAGTCGCCCTTTTATTTCTCAAACTTGTGGGATGGAGACTTCAAAAAAAGTACTTATCTCCTTCCAGATGTCAGTGATGCATGTTATAGTAGGTGACAGTAAATGTGAATGAGTAATCCTGCAAAAGCTGGAGAGAACCAACTGAAAGAACCTTTTTTGTTCTAAGAGGACAGACAGAGAGTGTGGCTACACTTGCAGGTGTGCAGCGCTGGGAGTTACAGCTGTCTTCGTACAGCTGTGTAGGGAAAGCGCTGGAGTGTGACCACATTGACAGCTACCAGCACTGCAGTGTGGCCACATTTGCAGCATTTGCAGTGCTGTTGGGAGTGGTGCATTATGGGCAGCTATCCCACAGAGCACCTCGTCCCATTTTGGCGCCATGGGTTGTGGGAAGGGGACGGAAGGGTGCGGGTCATTCCGCTTCCTGTCCCAACGCCCCGTGATGCATCACTTCACATCCCAGCAGTCACTGTTTTTCCGTCCACATTTGGCGGCATTGTGACTCTCCCAACGGTTTCTGTGCAGCGCGATTTCTGTGGGAAATGGAGCCCGAACTGCTGAGGAATATGCTGATGAGTCTCGCCAGCACATCACGTTTGGCAGTTGAGCTATTCCTTCAGCTCCAAAGTGACAGTGAGGAGTCCGACGATGATGATATCGAGTCGCCTGACGCGTGAGACACTAAATTGCTTGTGGCATTCACGGAAATGCTCAGCACCGTGGAACGCCGCTTTTGGGCTCAGGAAACAAGCACTGAGTGGTGGGATCACATCGTCATGGAAGTCTGGGATGACGAGCAGTGGCTGCAGAACTTTCGGATGAGAAAAGCCACTTTCATGGGACTGTGTGCTGAGCTCGCCCCCACCCTGCGGCGCAAGGACACGAGATTGAGAGCTGCCCTGCCAGTGGAGAAGCGGGTGGCTATTGCAATCTGGAAGCTGGCAACTCCAGACAGCTACCGATCGGTCAGGAACCAGTTTGAAGTGGGAAAGTCGACCATTGGAATCGTGTTGATGCAAGTTTGCAGGGCCATTAATCGCATCCTGCTAAGAAGAACCGTGACTCTGGGGAATGTGCAGGACATTGTGGATGGCTTTGCACAAATGGGTTTCCCTAACTGTGGAGGGGCGATAGATGGGACGCATATTCCTATTCTGGCACCACCCCACCTAGCATCCGAGTACGTTAATCGGAAGGGGTATTTCTCTATGGTTCTCCAGGCGCTTGTGGATCACTGTGGGCGTTTCATTGACATTAACACAGGCTGGCCTGGAAAGGTGCATGATGCACGCATCTTTCGGAACAGTGGCCTGTTCAGGAAGATGCAGGCCGGGACTTTTTTCCCAGACCGGAAGATCACAGTAGGGGACGTCGAAATGCCCATTGTGATCCTTGGAGACCCTGCTTACCCGTTAATGCCTTGGCTCATGAAACCGTATACAGGGAAGCTTGACAGGAGCAAGGACCGGTTCAACTACAGGCTGAGCCAGTGCCGAATGACTGTGGAGTGTGCTTTTGGCCATTTAAAAGGGCGCTGGCGATCTCTGTATGGGAAGCTAGACTTGGGGGAAAGCAGCGTCCCCGCGGTTATATCCACGTGCTGTACCCTCTATAATATTTGTGAAGGGAAGGGTGAAACATTCAGTCAGGCATGGACCGCCGAGATTCAACGCCTGGAGGCTGAATTTGCACAGCCAGAGAGCAGGGCTACTAGAGAGGCCCAGCACAGGGCTACAAGGATTAGGGATGCCTTGAGGGAGGAATTTGAGGCTGAAAGCCAACAGTAATGTCTGTTGCCTTGCACAGGAGTGAAGTGCAGTGGTTACAATGTTAGTAGGAATCTGTTTTTCCTAAAATGATTTGCAGTGCCTGTTTCTTTCCTGGGCTACGGTATCTTTCAATTTCTGCAATAATAAAGACTGTTTTCAAAGCCAAGAATTCATTTATTGAAAAGAAAATAACTTTCTTGACAGACACACAACATTTTGGGAACCTAAAAGGGCAGGGGGGTGGGGTGGTGAACTGTACAGTCACAGGTTTGAATATGTCCTGTCTGGAGTGCTGTGCAATGAGTGCTGCACTTCAGGATGAAAATACTGCATGGTGATGGGGGTTGAGTGCAGAGGGTAAGGGTCGTAGTTCTCAGGGCTAGTTGGTGAACGTACAGGTGTTGGGGGCAGCTGGTGGTAGTAAGAACCTGGATGCTGGGGAAGGGAGTTTGGAGCTGACATTGGGGCACAAGGGAAAGAGCTTTGGGACGGGGAAGAGGGGGGGTGCGGCACGGTAGTGCTCTGCCTGCATGGCTACGAGTGACTGGATAGAGTCCGCTTAGCGCGCCAGGATGCTTATCAGCTGCTTTGTGCTTTTCTTCTTAGCCGCTCCTTTTCTCTGGCAGATCCTGCTTTCCCTTTCCCTCCAGTCCTGCAGTTTTTTCCTCCAGTCCTGCAGTTTTTTCCTCTCTCTGGCAGACTGATCCATAACTGCTTTCAGCATGTCTTCTTTGCTTTTTCACGGCTTCTTCCTGAGGTTTTGTAGCCTCTGAGCAGTCGATGATACATGCAGTCCAGTAGTCAAGGACACTTTTCAAAAGGCAAAAATGGCAACAGTTAACAGAGGCAGCATTGTTTATAATCTCATCCAGACAGTTATTCCCACACAGTGAAGGAGTTTACAGTCCTCACTTTAGCATACTTTTCCCATACCAAACAGAGCGCACATAACCCACAGGAGCCACGAAATGGTGAGTAAGGGGGACTGATTACTTCAGAGCTGTGCAGGGGTTTCTGTGCATTAGGGACAGCAAACAGCTACAGGGGGCATCTGCACTGAACACTCTCCCAACATTTTCCACAGGAGTTAATCCTGGAAGATATTTCACAGCTGCGGGTCACCTGGGAAGAGCGGGAGGGTCTTCTACAGCAATGCGGATTCTGACCTGGACCCTATGCAGCTTGCCTATGTGCAGCAATGGTCCCCCCCACCCGTCGCGGCACAGTGGCGTGGACGTGTTAGCCTGACTGGGACAAGGACCACAGTGGCTCTCTCTATAAACTTGCGCAAGCGCATTGCCCACGCTCTGGCTGAAACTTTTGAAGAGATTACCGAGGCCGATTACCGCGACGTGATAGACCACATCAATGGGCTATTCCACATCTAGGCATGCATGCATGCAGCCCTAACCCCCACTCCTCTCCCAAAACATTTCCATCCTGAAAATAAAAGCTGCTTACCGGTAACCCGCTCCTCTGCTTGTCCTTCACCAAAGTACCGGCTGCTGCGATTGGCTACCTTCCTCCTGGCTTGAGAAGAGCTCCTGGCTGCATGCCTCCTGGGACTCCGGGGTGTCTCCCCCCACCCCGTACCCTCACTCTCGGTTTCCTGCCCCCCCCTTCTCTCCCCCCCCCGCTCTGAAGTGTCCATTGTGGTCGTCAGATTAGCAGTGGGGTCACCCCCAAGTATCGCGTCCAGCTCCTTGTAAAAACGGCAGGTCGTGGGGGCAGCACCGGAGCGTCAGTTTCCTTCGTGGGCTTTGCAATAGGCACTCCGCAGCTCCTTCACTTTAACCCTGCACTACAGTGTGTCCCGGTCATGGCCTCTTTCCAGCATGGCCCTTGATATCTGCCCATAGGTATCATAATTCCTACGGCTGGAGCGCAGCTGTGACTGCACAGCTTCCTCACCCCAAACACTGATGAGGTCCAGCAACTCGCCATTGCTCCGTGCTGGGGCTCGTTTGGCGCGTGGAGGCATGGTCACCTGGAAAGATTCACTGATTGCACTCCACACCTGGCTGAGCAAACAGGAAGGGGATTTTTAAAATTCCTGGGGCATTTAAAGGGCGGGTCACCTGAGGCCAGGCAGTAGAGTGCGAACTGATGAGCAGAGTGGCTGAACAGGCATTCTGGGATACCGCCGAATACCTGTGGAGGCCAATTACAGCGCTTTTGGTGGCCACACTGGCGGAGCAGCGCTGCATCACCAGCGCTGCAATAGTTATACCCGAGGCAGAACAGGAGTACAGCCAGCGCTGCAGCCAAGGAGATGCAGCGCTGTATGTGTCTTGCAAGTGTGGACGGTGAGTAAGTTGCAGCGCTGTAAACCCACCACCAGCGCTGCAACTCTCCAGTGTAGCCAAGCCCTGATTCTCGCTTGGTCAAAGCAATGTAGTACAACATAAAGTATAAATTCTAGATTTCTATTTTCAAGACAAGTTGTTTTCAGAGGCTAGTACTTAGAAAGCTGAACAACAAGTACACTTCTAAACATTTCTTTTAGAAAAAGGGTAAATTTGAATTAGGCCTGTTATTGGTTAAGTGATCTAAAAGCTGATTATGCTTTTTAAAGATAGATTTAATTACAGCTGCCTTAAAAAGAACTTGGAACATTTTCAACAGTGATAAAAGTAGACCACGGATGTCTGTTGCTATTAGACAGAGACGACCATGTTGTTAGATATCTGTTAAACTAAACCACTGACTCTACAAAGTCAGATGTGAAAACAAGTAAAACCAAAGCAAACATTTTGTCACAACATTGATTTTTGTTGTGTTCCAGAATAAGAGTGCTGTGATTTTTTCCACACAAATAGGTATACTTTTGAAGACACAGAATATGGCAAGATAAGACACAAAAAGTTAGAAGTACACCTACTTGGTAAATATGCAAGCAATAAAACTGAGGTAGTACATTTCTGGTTGAGTACAGCATGGACACTAAGACATGAACCTGAAGACTATAAGTGACGAACCACAGCAGTGTAATTACAATATTTTATATGCAGTATATTGAATAAAACATGTTATATTCCAAACTTGTCAGCAGAAAAGATCAAGATAACACAGATGACTGATGGAGCAGATCTCTCAGAGCAGAGGAGGGGCTTGGCTGTGGCACAAACAACTTCTGGATAAGTTCCAAGACAACAAACTCGTTTCTTTTCAATTAGATGATCTAATGGACCCCGTGATGATCCAGCACAACAAACAAATTGTCTGAGGGCATGCCAAAGAGTAAAAAATAAACAGTAAAACAAGATTTTTTGGCTATTAGTACCAGGACTTCACTCTCATTAAAAGGGGCTCTTTTGTAAATGAAACTAGTTCTGCAATACACAATTCTTTATCCAGCTCCTGCTATTTTAACAAGATCCTCTAGTTCTAGAACACTGACTGAAAGTTTGTTGGAAGAGATTAAGAAGATTGATGTATAGTCCTCCCTTCATGAAAGCAGTGAAACAGGTCGTAGCCTTCCAAATAGGTCATATTTTAGTGCTTGCAAGCAAGAAAAGTTTAACAAATAGGATTGTCTGAGACTCATTACAGCATATAAATGATCTATGGGCTTGATTGTCAGTGTTGGGAACACAATAAGAGAGCCTCAAAAAACAATTTATAATATGTGTAAAAAAACGATACTACGCAGAAAAGCTAGGGAGAAAAACTCTAAAACAAAGCTAGTCCTAGATACATAGAGGAAAAAAATATAGCTCAGAAGGCCAGTAAAGGGAAAATTTAATTGTGGAGGAATGAACAAGTTGTGTCACACAAGACGGTTGCGTTTTTCCCTTCAATGTGCACCACTGCACAATACATGTATTTGAAGGGCATTTTCCCAATCATGTTTTTCTACTGAAAAGGTAATGAAGTCCTAACAAACAGACTTATAAAGTTCAAACATCATTACTTCCACTAACTATTAAGATATATCACTTAGACGCTCTCCCACTTATACAACTCTCAAAAGCTTGGCAACAAAGGTGTCATATTCACCATTCATCAATCTAAAGAAGTAAAGAGGCACATCTCTGAATTTCATGTCAGATCACTAGTTGTGAAATTGTTTGCAATTCCAGGCATCAGAGCAACAAAAACTTATACGCCAGAAAGCTGATGTAAAAATGGTCAGCAATCAGGGTATGACAATATAATGCAGATCATGTATTGTATCAGTCAACCCTCCACAACACCACCTGCAATCACAGTTAATGGGGACCTTTCTGAATAATTTGGCAGGCTTCTAACATAGTCCTGTCTTAAATTGAAAGGATCAGTGCAGCCTTGCTAGCAAATGCAAGTGTAGAGATCAAAATACCCTCCCACCCCATAACAGACAAGCAATACTGGTGTCTATGTAGAATGTGTGAAGGGAGGTTCAAAGCCATGGATACCATCACTACTAAAGGTGAATCTTGCTTTCAAGGTCTTTTACACAAAAAATAGAGCCAATATGTCTATTACAGTGGTAAAGCTGGGTAGTTGTGACCCTAAGGGCTTGGCTACACTTACAAATTTGCAGTGCTGCAGCAGGGTGTGAAAACACACCCTCTCCAGCGCTGCAAATTGCGGCGCTGCAAAGCGCCAGTGTAGTCAAAGCCCCAGCGCTGGGAGCGCGGCTCCCAGCGCTGTCCGTTATTCCCCACAGGGAGGTGGAGTACGGACAGCGCTGGGAGAGATTTCTCCCAGCGCTGGCGCTTTGACTACACTCAGGCTTTGGCTACACTTACACTTCAAAGCGCTGCCGCGGCAGCGCTTTGAAGCGCTAAGTGTAGTCAAAGCGCCAGCGCTGGGAGAAAGGTCTCCCAGCGCTGTCTGTTGCAGCGCCGCAATTTGCAGCGCTGGAGAGGGTGTGTTTTCACACCCTGCTGCAGCGCTGCAAATTTGTAAGTGTAGCCAAGTCCTTAGCGCTTCAAAGCAAGTGTAAGTGTAGCCAAAGCCTAAGAGCATCCCTGTGTCAGAGGCAAGGGGCTCCCTGGTATCCATCAGTGAGTAACCCACACCAATATTGTTAGAAGCTGTATCTAAAAGATGTCATCTAATATGCCATTGGAAATTTTATAACTTACTGATCATTAATATTCTTCCATAATAAATGTAAAAAGTGAACCCACAAAGGACTATGCAGATATACTGAAATTATAATAAAATGTGTTTAACCCAGACATGTCAGGAGGAATTGATAAACAGGTTTTGTCCAGACAAAGAAAGAGATCAACATCTCAAACTAGGTGTGATCAAATTCAGTGGGCTATTCATTTGTATCACAGGTTGCAAGAAGAGCTCATTTGCATTGTAAAAATCATCAGCAGGGAGAAGGCAGCATGGAGTATACACCAAACAGCATGATGTTTACAGCTAGCAGGGAAAAGGAACTTTATCTGGGGATATAGTTCAGAACAATAAATTTCAAAGGTTTACTGGACTATTAAGAGGGGAGGAGCAAACCCCTAAGTTATCCTTCACAAGAGGAGATAAGGAAAATCAGTGCCTTGGACTATAGGGATCCTGACTAAAAGCTAGTCACAGCCACTGCTGGAAAAGGAAGATTGGTGAGGAAACTACCTTGAACAAAGACTGTAGCTTATTAAGTTAGGCCTTAGCCATCAGAGTGTACTTTTACTTTTGTTCGTGAATTGGACCCTTTCTATCTTTACCTCTTATACTTGAATTCACTTAAAACCTCCTTTTTAAACCAAATAAACCTGTTTTACTTTTTATCTAAACGAACCCACTCCTTTAAATAAGCTGAAATGATTGTTAAATCTAGTCAAGGTAACAAGCTCTTGTAGAAACTCCTGTCTCTTTAAAAGGAGAAGTGAAAAAGAATAAATGGACACAAATCAGATGTCAAGAATTATAAAATTAAAAAAACAGTCGAAGAAGACTTCAATCTCCCTGGACACTCAATAACAGACTTTAAAGTGGTAATTTTTCAACAAAAAAAACTTCAAAAACAAACTCCAACGAGAAACTGCAGAACTAGAATTAACTTGCAAACTGGACACCATCAAATTAGGCCTGAATAAAGACTGGGAGTGGATGGGTCACTACAAAAACTAATTTCCCCCTGCTGATACTCACACCTTCTTGTCAACTGTTTGAAATGGGCCATCCTGATTACGTTGACCTCATTACCACTACAAAAGTGATTTTCCCTCCCTTGGTATTCTACTGTTGAGAATAGCCCACTTCCACTTTAATTGAATTGTCTTGTTAGCACTGACCCCCCACTTGGTAAGGTAACTCATCTTTTCATGCACTGTATATTTATACCTGCCTACTGTATTTTCCACTCCATGCATCTGATGAAGTGGGTTTTAGCCCATGAAAGCTTATGCCCAAATAAATGTGTTAGTCTCTAAGGTGCCACAAGTATTCCTCTTTTTTTTTTTTAATATCTTCTGTGAATGAACAGTGAAAGGGGCTGTACATTGCAGAGAAACATCTCTGAGGAGCTCAGAGGCTGCAGTTCACTGTTTGTTACCTGGTAGGCATGGTTTGGGCTGGGAGAGCCCTGAAGACTTTGCTGGCAAGACACCCAAGCTGGTATGTTAGGGAGCTGTCACATAGCTTAGCAGCAGTTAAGCTCTCACTTGATGAGGCTGACAGGGGTAGCACAGTGTCTCACAGACCTGGGTATCCCCAGCAACTTGCCACAATAGAATACAAAGAATTGAAGACTAGCAAGTTATCAGTCTTGGGGTCCAAATCATTGATGGAAAACCTCTCCAAGTCAAAAGTCCACTTATGGATGTCTGCTTTGATCTCCCTAGCCCAAAAGACTGATTTTTATGTTGACCGTTTTTCGTGCATGAGCACAAGTGATGAGAGCTGAGATGTCAAGTTGTCTGGAGTGGCTCAGAGCTGTGAGTGCCTATCTCAGGGCAGACTGTCAGAAAACAAGAGCAGACACCCCAAACTTTGTATGTTGTATGTTCTATAATTAGATTTCACCCTACCAGTAACAAAATATGAACTCCTGGATAACTATACCAGTCTTACCATGAAGTCACAGATAGTCCCCATAGAATCTCCAGCCTATCTTGCCACCCAGACAAACTGAACTTTGTGATAAAAGATTACTTAAACCGAAAATCACACCACATCAGGTTTCTCCAAGTTCCAAGAGACCAACCACTTATCCCAGATCAACTGGTACTCCAGACATTACACCAAAGACAACACTGGCAGCCAAATCTATAGTAAACAAACTAAAGATTTATTAACCAAGAAAAGGAAATGTGAATTATTGAGAGGTTAAAGCAGGTAAAATATATATACAGGTGAATCACAGTCTATAATTCCAAAACATAGCAGAGATGTACTAATCTGGCAGATTTCCCAAAAGTCTCTCAGGGCTACCCAAAATAACTCTGGGGATCTCCATCGTCTCGTTCAGTTTATTCAGCCCTGTTAGAGCCCAGAGTTGAAGGATTTTTCCTTGAATCCTTATTTATAGCTTCTTCTGATAGAACACAAGCTGACAGTGTCTCCATGTGGGCTTTTCCTTTGATGACAATGGGTGAGGAATGCATTTTGAATCTCTGATGTCAGGTCACCACCACAATGGACATTTGCTTTGGAATTAGCACCTTTTCTGATTAAATCCTTCATTAACATTTCCCAGGGCTTCTTTGATGTCTGTTGAATTATTTTAGTTACAGGGGTTTTTGCACTGTAAATGTTTGCTATTACATTATAACAGGAACAGATAAGTGAAAACAATGCATGTAACATCCCACTAGTTTTATGAAGTTTAAACACCAAAACACTAATTGGTTTGATCTAATAATAATACACAAGTGAATTGACCTGAATACATTCTAGCATGACCTGGTTAGCCAGCATCACATGAGGAATAGCCAATCATCATTTAGCCACCAGACTCAGGTAGGCCTTGATTTGTAATGTGAGATGTATGCAAAACATCCAAATGTTTTAAGGTTGAATTGTGCAGAGTAAACAATAGTAAAGTTTTTGATGTAACTGGAATCTTTGAAAGTGGCTACGTATCTTGGGGATATATTTACCCACTACAACTAACCCAATGTAAATGGAACAGGCCTCCATTGTTAAATCATGAGGATTTGCCCTTCAGCTGTGATAAAACACTGCTCTTGGATCACAACTGTTGTTATGACCTTAGGCTACCTCTGCTCTGGACTATGTATTGTAAACAGATCCCAGAAAGCTCACCCTTTTTGGTTACCTCTATTCTAATCATTTAGATTTAGTTTAGTCTCATCTGAAAATAGCCAGTTAGCCAATTAGCAGAAGACCAGAAGACATCAGTTCTAGTGTGCACAATCCAGGTATGCCTACACTACACCTGGGAGCAAGACACCCAGCCCGGGTCCACAGACTTGTGTTAATGGGGCTCTTGCCAGCATGCTAAAAATAGCTGTGTAGATGTTTTGGCTCAGGCTTTGAAGCCTGGCTATGTGTGTAGGGAGGGGGTGCCCTTCAAAGCCCAAGCTCCAGCCCAAGCCACACCAAAGCGCCATATACACGGCTATTTTTAGCACTCTAGTGTAAGACCCACTAGCACAAAAGTCTGTGAACCCAGGCTGGGAGATTCATTCCCAAATGCAGTGTAGACATATCCTGAGATTCCTGTCTGCAGCCTTGGGACAATGGTTACCATGCTGGTGGATCTCACATACCAGAAGTAATATGCCTGGACTACAGGAGAAGGACTGCAACTCATGACCCAGCCATCTGTTACCAGGCAACAAAACAGCAGCAGCATCTGCTCACCCACCCTTAGAGATGGGAGGGAAGGGATAAGCATCACAAACTATAGATAGCAGAGGATAGGTAGCTTAAAGGGGCAAATAAAACCAAAACCAGCAACAGTGTCCATAAAAGAAAACGAAAGATTCTCTGGACCTCGTTTAGACTAGCAGATGCTGGATCTAATACAGGCATGAAGAAAGCAGAAGTTGAAGTGGATGCTTGGGAAGAGAGATACAACAGTAACAAAAACAAAAGCTGAACCTTACTGATTCATACCAATGACTGGGAAATCCTTCATGAATTAATAAGTGAGTAAGTGAACACACAAAAAACATCGTCATTTGATTTAGTTCATTTGACAACAATAGTTTTATTTATGACAGTAATTCAGAGTGTACTAAAAATCCATTAGTATATTCTGTAGAAATGGAGTCTTAGCCCTAATGAGACCAGACCCAATATTACATGAAATTTATGTAGAAAAGCAATTTGTGCAAATAAGGTGTGCATATTAGTAGAGGTCTACTTTAACAGATATTTTCTTCTCTCCACTTGTTGACTGGAAGAAAGCATAAGGAAAGCTATTGGACTACTATAAGAATATGGAATAAAAATTTTTAACAGGTAAATATGCTGACAAATTACAGTGGGGTTCTTTCAGTTGTCAGTGAACTAGTTCTAAAATAATTCTGTAATTTTTGATCCTCCAGAAACAACAGTATTTTTTAAGATTGGTGTATTAAGTCTTTGTTGTTGCCTGAGCAATATGAATTCCTTGTTACAATATATTTAACTATTCTTGATTTTGATTCAGAGGAGGTCCTAGCTGCTGTATCAACAGCACTCAAATAAAGGTCAAGATAGTTCTCAGGAATTCTCCTGGTGGATTAGGAAAGTTCAAGACCACATTCTCTTTAATATACATTGATCACTATAACTGAGTATTTAAATTGATAATATTTCAGCTAGACTCCAATGACTTACTTAAAGTGAAAAAAAAACAGGAGTACTTGTGGCACCTTAAAGACTAACAAATTTATTTTGGCATGAGCTTTCGTGAGCTAAAGCTCACTTCTTCGGATGCATAGAATGGAACACACAGACAGGAGATATTTATACATACAGAGAACATGAAAAGGTGGAAGTATGCATACCAACAGGCAGAGTCTAAAATGTGAAAGAACCAAATGTGCCATAAAGCTGAAGCTTTTGTATATAGTTTTATTGCAAGCATTTTATATTTTGTTTATTAAAAAATCTGAGGCTTCTGTCTTTTTTTCCTCCTCTGCCTCAGCAGTTCCATTATCTGGAAGTTTTTGTCTTTCACCTTCCATTTTTTGGGATCATCTGCACTCCTCTGGATGGCTTAATGCTAGATAAGAGGTTAACCCCTTTTTTGGTTTAAATACTGCAAAAACCTAGCTTTAATACTGGAATCTCTTCAAAACGGTTATCTGGTGTGAGGAATTGTTCTTGAGCAATCTAATTTAAAGGTCCTTGTGTTTCTGGAAAAGCTTCATTTTAATTGGAGCTTACAACTGACAGCTTTTTCTAACCACTCTATTCCAGGCAGAAGTCGGTGGGGCAGATATTTTCCCAAAATAAGTCTGAATTCAGAAAAGATTTTTATTTTAATACACTAAAATTAATGTGCATTCTCAACTACTGAACAACAAAATCATGGGGGGGCTGGAGATTAAGAGGAAGAGTTGGAGATGCAAAAAAAAGTCATTGGAACAGCCAGATTTTTACACTACTGTGTAGACTGCTCAGTGCCACTCCCGCCTTTTCAACGTATTTTCAAAACATTCTGGAAACACATTGAGGAGGCTCCAGTAATACTGCTACTGAATATATTAGACTAAAAGACTAGGACTCAGTGGAAAAACAAAGGGCCTGAGGGTTGAATAGAGCTTTGTTGTATGACCCCCTTAGAATTTAAGAGCTGGATGAAAACTTTCAGAATTATATAGAAGAAAATACGAAAGGGATCAATAACAGTGTTCTCTGGGATGCTGGAAAGGTGATAATAAGGGGGATTCTGATAAATAAAGCATCATATCTCAAAAATATGGGTGCTCTTGAAGAAGAGTTTGTTTAAAAAACTTTCTGTTTTGGAAAAAACAACGAGGAGTCCTTGTGGCACCTTAGAGACTAACAAATTTATTTGGGCATAAGCTTTCGTGGGCTAGAACCCACTTCATCAGATGCATGGAGTGGAAAATACAGGAGCAGGTATAAATACATGAAAAGATGGGAGTTGCCTTACCAAGTGACGTCAGTCTAATGAGACAATTTAATTAACAGGAGGATACCAAGGGAGAAAAAATAACTTTTGTAGTGGTAATGAGAGTGGCCCAATTGAAACAGTTGACAAGAAGGTGTGAGTAACAGTAGAGGGAAATTAGTATGGAGGAAATTAGGTTTCATTTTTGTAATCACTCAACCACTCCCAGTCTTTATTCAGGCGTAATTTGATGGTGTCCAGTTTGCAAATTAATTCCAGTTCTGTTTTGGGAGGCAGATAAAAATCTACAGGATCTAAAAGACTGCATAAGAAAATAATTGAGATAAATGGGAATATTTGTTTGTTACAAACAGGTAAGGCTGAGCAAATACTTAGATATATTAAACAACCCTATTATGAAAGGGCAATAAAGCTGACAAACTTTTAGCCAGAAACTTAAACACAAACAGGATAAATCAGCCTTCCCTCTGATTAGATATAACAAGGGAGATTTAGTAACTGGCATCACACTGATCTCTTTGCTAACTTTT
The DNA here is from genome assembly GCF_020497125.1 of Mauremys mutica. Lineage (NCBI taxonomy): Eukaryota > Metazoa > Chordata > Testudines > Geoemydidae > Mauremys > Mauremys mutica. The sequence continues at coordinate 93,009,152 of NC_059073.1, read as the reverse complement.
TCCATACTTTGTACACTTCAGAACACCCAAATCCTGAACTTATAAATAAAGCTTTCAGACGTGTGACACTACCTCAGCTCTCAGAGGATGATGTGGCAGCCATTGATAGGCAAATTGCTGCAGAGGAAGTTGAAGCTGTAATTAAGAATTTAAAATCCAATCAAGTTCCAGGTCCCTGTGGATTTTCTGGGGAGTATTACCAAGCTCTAAAGCAAATTTTTGTCCCTCTTTTAACTGAATTTTTTAATGGTATTATCCAGGGGAATGAGATTCATATTCATGGAAAGAGGCAAAAATATAGTGGCCATTCCTAAAGAAGGAAAAGTTCTTACCAAGTGTGCATCACACAGACCTATTTCTTTATTTAATATGGGTGGTAAAATTTATGCCAACATGCTATCAAACAGACTCAGTATCATCTTGCCCAAATGCATTCACTCTAACCAGTTGGGACTCATCGCTGACATGCATCTATCTGATAATATCAGAAGAACTTTGAATTTCATCTATAACCACAGGATTCTTTGCTGCTTTTAAAGAACCAGACTAACACGGCTACCTCTCTAATTCTTCCTGTGTGCTGCTTGCTTTGGATGCTGAGAAAGCCTTCAACTGGCTGGAGTGGGAGTACCTCAGACAGGGTTTGGTAAGGTTTGGTTTGGGAAATGAGTTTTCTATGGGTTTATTGACCTGAACACTCATCCATGACCCTCTGTTTGGTTAATGGTCATCAATCCCCTCCTTTTAATTTGTATAGGGGTGAGAGACAGGGTTACCCCTGATTCCCCCTGCTGTTTGCTCTGGCAATAGAGCCATTTGCAATAAATGTGAGAAAAAGTCCCTTAGAAAAGGCATCAAAACATTTTCTGGATTAGAAGATAAAATAACTATGCTGACGATGTCTTATTATCCAGGATCCAGAAGCATCACTAAAAACTACAGAACAATTGACCAGAATTTGGGCAGGTATCAGTTTTCAAAATAAATTATGACAAATCTGAAATTTTAGGCATTAATATTCCCAAAAGAGTCAAACCAAACTGTTGTCAGCTACACACCTTTAAATGGGTAAAGGAATCTTTAAAGTATTTAGGAATAAGTATCATGGAGAAAATCTTTTAAAGGCAAGTTATCCTTCACTGTGGAATAAACTAATAAAGGACTTGAAGGAATGGAAATTTCTTGGGTAGGTTTGGTAGCCTCAGTAAAAATGAATGTCCTCACAAAGTTATTTTTCTTTCAATGCATCCCTATTGGTATCCCGGACCTGACACTAAAAACATGGCAAGATGCACTATTAAAATTCATATGGAAAAAAAAAAAAGACAAAGGATGAGTTCTAAAGTTCTGTATAAGCCTACAAATGGGGTGGATTCATTTTCCCTGGTTCTATTATTATGCATCAGAATTAAAAGATGCGATCAGCTGGATTAACAATACACCATCCAAACACTGTGTAAAACACAGACAAGACTGTATCCAAAGTGTAGCTATTTATGGAAATTGTTGGTTTAAAAAGAAATGTAGGTCACCAAAAAATAAAAATAAAAAATCACCCATTCATTTGGAGCACCTTAGTAGCTTTGGGGAAAAAAATAAATTCCTGTTGCTCAGGCCCTCTCCCTTAGTTAGTTTTGTTAATAATCTGGAATTTATCCCTAGGAAATATCAAAGTGACTATTAGTGGTGGGTAAGAGCTGAAATTATTCAGTTTGGACAACTGTTCCTGGGTCCTGATTTGAAATCATCCTAAGAGATATTTAATAATGTAAATACTACAAAGACCCCATATTTACAAGTCAAACATTTTATTGTGAAATCTGTATACAAGAGGGCCCTATATAGCCCCTTAGCCATATTTGAGGAGTTGACCCAGGAGCAAGCTGGAACAAAAGGCTTAAATTCTAAGATATATGTAATTTTGATTGAAAAAGACGTTGATAGGAAAACAACCCACAGGAAAAACTGGGAGAGGGAATTGGACAAATAAATTAATCTAGAAATGTGGGTCTCTATGTGGGAAAGGGATTTACTCTTTCCCACAATACAAAAACCAAGAGTCACCCAATAAGAGTAATAGGCAACAAATTTAATACAAACAAAAGGAAATGCTTTTTTACATAATGCACAATTAAGCTGTGGAACTCATTGCCATGGGATGTTGTGGGTTCAAAAGAGAACTAGATAAGTTCATGGAAAATGAAGTTTCTCACAGTCTTCTCTGGACTTGACTAACTTAAATAGCTTTAGAGAGACAGGGTTGGTGAGGTACTATCTTTATTGAACCAACTTCTGTTGGTGAGAGACACACGATTATGCACTTACACAGGGCTCTTCTTAAGGTTTGGGAAAGTTGGTCCAATAAAAATGTATTACCTCAGGCACCTTGCCTCTCTAATATCCTGAGACCAACATGGCTAACAACACTGCATTTATGAAATACTTTGTCTGGTCTGCAATTTTTTCATTTTTACTGCTCACTTCTCTTTCCAGATAGTTAATAAATGTATTAAATACTGGACATTAAGACACCCCACTGTAAACCTTTTTCCATGATAAAATGGGACATTTAGACCTACTCCGTTTTCTACCATAGTTTTTGACTCACAACAATAATTATACATAAGACAAAGTAATAAGCTTTAAATATTTTCTTTTATTTACATTACTGGTGCAATTTATAGGCTGATTTTTCTTTTCTATTTGATAATTTACTCAACATGCATAATTGCACTTCTTATGTTTGTGACATTTTCTGATAATTTGTGTACAACACTATACCGCTTTTTGTTATTGTGTTCCTGTACCTCCTTAAATAAAGAGAAGATATAAAAGTTAAAGAATTTACAACAAACAGCTGGGGTTTCAAAGAATGTCAAAGGGAGACCTCAAAAAGGCCGAAGTAGGGATGAGATCCTCATCCTCACTCTGGCCCCTTTACACTATATAAAAGGACTGGAGCAGCAAGAAGAGGCCTCTAAATATCACACTTCCACCTGCAAGAGAATTCTCCTAGGACAGGCAAGGTGGAAGATAGCCATAAGGCTGACTTAGGAGGATGGCAAAGCCCTGGCATGGGGCATGTCAAGGCAGGATGGGTGTGTTAGTGCTGCAGTCCATTGGGCAGTTCTGAAAGGCTGCTTTCGGAGTAGCAGCCGTGTTAGTCTGTATCCGCAAAAAGAACAGGAGTACTTGTGGCACCAAATTTATTTGAGCATAAGCTTTCGTGGGCTACATCTCACTTCATTGGATGCATGTAGTGGAAAATACAGTAGGAAGATATACACACACACACAGAACATGAAACAATGGGTGTTACCATACACACTATAAGGAGAGTGATCAGTTAAGGTGAGCTATTATCAGTAGGAGAGAAAAAGAACTGTTTGTAGTGGTAATGAAAATGGCCCATTTCCAGCAATTGACAAGGAGAGGTAAGGAACTGTAGGGGGCGGGGGAAATAAACATAGGGAAATAGTTTTACTTTGTGTAATGGCCCATTCAAGGTACGTCTACACTGCATGCTTCTGTGGCGGTGAGTAGAGTACATACCAATGCAGCCCCCCTAGTACAGGTATAAATAGCAGTGTATCTATTGGGTTTCCGGGAAACGGGGCGGCCGAAGCCCGCCCCATGCTAACGGATCCCCCCCCCAGCCTAAGGGGAGGTTCCACAGGGCCTCAGAAACCCACTAATTGCGGGGAACAACTAATAAAAGAACAGGGACAGGAGTGCGGTCAAAGGGTCATAAGAAGGGAGCCTGACGGAGACACCGAGCAGAGAACCCCGGACAGCGCCCACTGCTCCTCGAAGGCATCAAGGGAGCCAGCGGACACCGCCCAGAGGAACTCCGCTTGGAGACGTGAACGGACTAAGGATCGGAAACAAGCCCCACAGTCGCAGGAGTCTCCATTGGCCAACCGCCTCTCCCTGGTCACGTAGATGGCCATCTTAGCCAGGGCAAGGAGGAGGTTGACCAGGAGGTCCCGCGACTTCGTGGGGCCACGGATAGGGAGTGCATGGAGAAGGAGATGGGGGGAAAAGTGCAGCCAGAAACGCAATAGGATATTGGTGAGGAGCCGGTATAGGGGCTGCAGCCTGGCGCACTCCACGTAAACGTGCGCCAGGGTCTCCCTCATGCCGCAGAAGGGGCAGGTGTCTGGGACAGGGGTAAACCGCGCCAAGTACACGCCCGTGCTCACGGCCCCATGGAGGAGCCGCCAACTGATATCCCCGACGGGCCTCGGGACCAGGGTGGAATACAGGCTGGCCCACCGGGGCTCCTCACCCTCCAGAGGTGGCCAGAGGTCCCGCCACTTGGTGTCGGGGCGGGACACGAGGGTGAGGAAGTGAAGGGTGTGGAGCACGAGCGCGTAGAACTGCTTCCTTGGCGCGGTTTGGAAATGGACCGGCTGCAGATCGTGCAGCCGGCTTGCGGAGAAGGGGCGGGGGGGCCGGTCGGGTCCACGGGGCAGGGGCCCGATGAAGAAGTCCGGAGGGCTCGGGGTGGGCGGGGCATGCCCTCACGCAGGACCCGGTCGAGGTAGGCCCGAGCAGCGGGTGGCAAAGCGGCCCTCACCTCCTGTATAGCCAGTGGGGCACAACTTAGGCAAGTAGAGTAAAGATATGCCTAAAAGGTGTAAGTATGAAATGTGAGTGCCTATCCTACTTGGCTCTCTATTTGCCCAACCTGTACCTCCCCATCTATACTGATGTTTTTAGCAGTGTAGTGGCCTGCTGCCACCCTGCTATTAGAGTCTTTTCCTGCTGCGAGGGGAAAAAAAAAGAGTCCCCCAAGGGGAAGGCAGTGGTGAAAGGCTCCTGCAGCTTCCTACTGCTGGTGCCTTTTCCAGCCTTAGGGGAAAACAAGAGTTTATCATGGCAGTCGTCATTGGATTGTGAGACAGATCTTTAAACTTACTTTGAGAACACAAGGTACCTTAGGTTAGTACTCCATGACATATTTTTACTCAGATGTGGCACAGTACCACCTCTGGCAATACTTCTGTCAAATCTCTAAAGCTAAGCAAAGCTGAACCTGGTTACTAATTGGAGTGGACACTAACTAAGTGTCCTTTAACTAAAATGTAAAGTTAAGCCTCTGCCCATTCCTGGTTATAGATGATTCCATGTAGCTTTTGTTGACACCTGGCTGAGGCATCACTTTGCCTTTTGTCTCAGAGAAACTGGTTTGTGCCTGCTTTTCTAAACTTGGAATGTCTCTGTTATGATACACAGTAGAATTTTATAACTTTACATACAGTATTGCGCCACATATTTTACCGGAACAATAATGATCAGCAAATTATGCATTTCAAATGATACCTCACAAGGTATATTTTGTACAAATTCATTACAGTTTTGTAAAAAGAGGTAAACATAGGGATACAGACTGTCATAGTGAGCCATATGAATATATTCCATATAAAAAAACCCCTAGCATTACTGTAACACTGAATCTGGGTAAATCTGCGTTCAAATCAACCTTAATTCTGCTCCCCTTTATTTATGCCCTAAAATATAGTGTGTGAATTTACAATACAAACGGAAATTTCTTTTATAAACGTGTATATGGAAAAAGTTACAGCACACAGTCTTAAGGCTTTGCTTGATTTTGTAAATCTTAAGATTTATAAAACAAGGCAAATTTGAAAAGGCATTTGTTGCTGGCAGTGGTTTATTGTTTAAGAATATCTCAAAATGTAGATTGGCTTAAACTCCTGCCAGAGTTTAGATCATCCATGTCTAAATGGCTTCAAGCATCCCCCGTTCTGAATTGCTTTAGCTGTTTAAAATCACATCAGAATCACAAGTCCTACTATGCACAAACTTGATTTCCTACTTTAAATGCTCACATTCCCTCCCTTCCCAAACATGACATTCCTTAGATTTCAACAAGCACTACAAAAAGTCAGATATTAGCTAAATTGGCTCAGTAGTTTGAGTTCTGTAGGCATAAAATTTGACTGGACTGCATTTTAAAAAATAAATAAATAAATAAATAAATAAAAGTCTTCCATATGCAGAACTCAAATTGTTGAACCAGTCTTGCTCCAAAAAACTCTCTCTAGTCAGAGCTAAGCATGGAAAATTTAATTCCAAAAGGAATCTGTTTCAGGAGAATATAAAACTGCTAAAAAAAGAATTAGGATTGAAGAAAAATGCTATATAAAATGCTATAAAATCTATTGGGATAGATAATATTTATCTAAGAAGAGATTACATTTTCTATTCCTCTCCTACCCCACCTTTGTTATTCGCCATCTTAGACTGAGTTCTTTGGTGTAGGAGCAGCCTGTTAGAAAGCACCTTGTACACTGTGGGCATGATTGTAATCCTAACAACAAATAATATCTGGTGAACAAGCAGCATGCTCTTCATGCTATCTAAGTAATGTACACACTCTTTAGCCTGCTGCTTTACCACAGTGTTGTATCCCGGATACAAACAACAACAGGGTGACTATTATCAGGGATAGCATAACGTATGAAATACAGTAAAGATGTTTGCTATTAAACTATAAAAGTTTTCTAGACCATCAATACTACAATTACATAATTGAAATTGTTCTGCTGTTCTTAATAATAGCATGTATTGTTAAAAACCAGTAAGTCCTCTGGTTGCAGATGAAATTCAGTCAGTCATAAAAACAGATTCCCAGCCAGGTAAGGAAAAATGTCAGCTCTCATCCATGAGATGGTAATGGACAATAATTGAGCTTTTGGGTGTTGTTGCTGCTGCTTAGAAGCAACAACTGGTCCACATATCTCTTTCAATCTCTGTAAGGCTTCAGGAGATTCCTTTCATTAAGTCTATGCTTCCTATTGGTTTCATTTTTAATAAATCTGTCTTCTGTAATATAACCACTATATTCTCCCATGATGCATTTTTCTCACATAATCCTTTATTATAGAGTCAAATTCTGTTTCCAAATTAAAATATGGGTTGATAATCTTGTTTTGTCTACTCGAGGCCAGTCTGAACTCCGTACCCCCCCTTTTTTATATTCTCCAGTTACAGCTCATTTTTGTACTTTCTTTCCCATACATTCCAAAAAAGAAACAGTTTCCAGTCCCCAAACAGTCCCCAAACTGCAAGTAGCCCCATAGCCCTGTACAGTTCTTGAGGTGGTCTTTTTGCCAACTTCTTTCCCAACTCTTACAGAACGTGACACTCTTTTGATGTCAACAGAAGTTCATTTAGATAACCAGCACATTTAAGACACGGTATGCTTACAGGAAATTACATATACAAAATATGTAATAATAAATATTCCAATGTGATCACCTTAATTCAGTTTCTTGAATCACTGCATGAAATGGAGGGGCTTTTGTTTTGCTTTTAATTAGCACTTTTCATCGTATGGAATACCAGCAATGACCTCACAAGGAGTATTGCATCCAAAAGAGCCATTACAGCCAATGGATCAATGATCCATGAACTAAAAAGGTCTCAGTAGCTCATTTGTGCTGCAGCCATTATAGCCTTCTGGGTCAATGATTCACTAAAAAACTTCTCAAGTGGGTCTCTGCACGATAAATTGTGCAAGTCCTGAGTGACAAGAATCCAAATTTGGATTAAGAGTTTATTGGATGTAAATAAATACAAAAATACCTTTGAAAAAAGGAAGGCTACAGAAGATTATTAGTTGATCCTCAAAACAAATACATAAAAATTGCTAACTCAAATAATAAATTTTGATCAGCAAAATCACATTTCAAAGAAAGGGTGACAATATTTAATTGAACATCACTGAATTATTTCACTTAAAACATTCTTCCTAGAGCTGCCAAATGGCTCATTCTAGTGAACAAGTCAATTGTTGAAATAACAGTAAAAAATATTTTCATTTTTTAATAGATAACCTTTAGCAAACATTGTGATTCCTAAAGGTGAACCACAAAGGACTGTTCCTCCCCTTAAATCCCCAAACTCTTTTGTAAGTTTCCAAAAGAAAGGAAACGATAAGAAAAATACCCAATTAATACAGTAGTTTAACATAATCTCAGACAACACTATCTGCTCAAGATTGCAAGATATATTGCCTGCAGCCTTTCCTTATACAGTAAGCACCATCACAGCTGCCATAAGCCAATATTTGAAAACCCATCACATTTTAGTCTCATTCCCTTTATGTATATTTGCAATTTCACTCTGAGAGTGTGTGCCACTTCCAATAAATCCACCAGCCTACCGACACTGTATATTTTACTACAAGGAGACAAATACTATGGTAAAACAGCGCTTGAAGCACCAGTTTCCCTATAGTGAGAGCTATCAATCACAGCATACAGCTAGACTTCAAAAAGTGTGTTAACTCAGGTTAGATAACTTAGGTCAAAACGAAAGTGAAGATATGGCAATTTATCTTTAGATTTGAATTAGCAGCTTTAGTTCAAGCCTATACGTAGAACAGTGTGTTTTTTACAAACACAAAACAAAACAAAAAAAGAAAAAAACTGTCCCCTCAGTGACTGCTCCCATTCCTCAGGGCTGGGCTCTGCTCCCACTCTGAGCGTTGTGAATCAACGCACAGGGTCACAAGCGCCATGTATTCAAATTTGGCCCAGCCGTCCCTCCGTTGTCATGAATGGTGCTGTAACACCATGCATCAGGTCACAATGCCTGGTGTAGGGAGCCACCCGGCCTACTCCTTCAGCACAGGAGCCACTACTGCACGTGCGTGTATATGAGCGGGGGTGCACCTTACTCTGCGACACTCCCCCTCCAGGGTCTTCCGACCTCTGGGGACAGGACCCAACCTCCCCTATGTAAAATAAAACAAGCAATTATTTTAAAAAATTTTTTCACAAGGATCTATCTATCTATTGGGTATACCTGGCATATCATTGATTCTACTGAAAACCAGTCTGTAATACAACCATTGACCCTCACACAGTTCAATTTCCTTGTAGTATCCTCCACCAGGCACACTAAGTCTTCAGGCAGCCGATATGGACATAGCAGTATCCACAATTTCAGTAGAATAAGGGGCATGCCAGAGATGCATTCTCCCACCTACTTTGTTTAATGTCGTAATAGATTCTTATCTGACGACAATGCTGATTGAAGACCACTAGGAGGTATGAAATATAAAAGATTCATATTTAGAGGATCTTGATGTTGTTTTACTTAGACAGCTTACTGTCCAACTACAGCTAATGCTGGAAGAGCTGCAACAAAATGCAGAAACTATGGGACTTAAAATCGATGGTGATAAAACCAAAGCTATGCATGCCTCCCATAAAATGAAAATGAATGAATGTAAATGGCAATGACATTGAATGAGTGAACATTTTATCTATCTCGGTAGTACGTTGACAGCAGGAGGTTCTATAACCAAAGTCACAAATTGGATCGGTCTTGCTTAAAAGGCATTTCAGCATCTCCAAAGGCCTCTGTTTTGATGGCAGACTGTCTGTGTGACAACTGAGATATGAGTGTTCAACATGATAGTGATGACAATCCTGCTATAGGGAGCAGAAACAGGACATTGAAACGGTTTTCATATGAAAAGTTATGGTGTATTCTTAACATCCGCTGGTTTCATTTTGTCACAAATGAAGAGATATTTAGACGATCCCTGCAAGATGCAATCTTGCACCAGTCGAGAACAAGATAACTGCAATGGTGGGGTCACATCCAACGTGCAGAAGAAGATATACTTTACAGATATACTTTAAAGAGCTGAAGCTGAAGGAAGTAGAACACAAGGCCATCCATGGATGAGGTAGGAAGATGCAATTTAGAGGGATTTAAGAAGCCTAAATCCTCTTATACTGACTCTTCCCAAAGGAAGATGCACAAGGGTCTGTTCAAGATGGAAGTCCATGCTAGCATGTAGAATCTGCTGCTACCTACAAGGCAGCCTGAGATTGAAGTCAAGTTGCTAACCCAAAGTAAAAACATAATTGCCATGTCTTCACTATTATTTTAACCTTAGTTAGTTGATATGGGTTAGCTAACCCAAGGTAAGAACACAGTTTTCTGTGGTGGGGGCAGTCCTGATTTATTCATGATCCTGACTGAAGAATATTCAAGAGACTTACCTGATAAAAGGAACTTCTATTACGTAAAAACAGATTTGAAGAGCGTTACAATCTGGGAAAGATTTATCCATACGTCCCAATGGAAAAATAGTAACTCATGGAAAAGACACAGGTGTGCTATGTCAGCATGGGACACTATGATGCTTAGAAAGTGAAGAATTTGCTGAACAGAAATCTCTGGATTCTGGTAACTGCGTAGCATTTCTCATTTTCAGGTTATTGACCAAACCTCTGTTGATCAGGATCATCGCTGTAGTTAATCCAACCCTTCAAGAACAAGTAGCGAGGTTAACAGAATAATTAGTCTATCAACCTAATGTGTCTATAATGTTGTTTACATCAGCTGAACTACTTTTCTCAGGAGTGTAAATTGTTCACACCCCTGAGCACTATAGTTAGGTCAACCTAAGATTTAGGTATAGAGCAGACCTCAGGAATTCAACCTAGATATGCTTCATAGCTTGTTTTTTTTTTGTTTTTTTTAAAGACACCTTTAACAGCGAACCATCTAAACAATATATTCTCCAAACCAAGAGCTGCAACTAGTACATATATTATTTGGGGAAATACTTTGGGAGCTACATCATGCTGTAGGAGAACAATTTTCAATAATTTGAGAAATAATGTTTCTAATTACGAACTTAAGTAAAACTGTCTCATATTAGTGTCTTTATATAAAATTTGAGGCAAACTCTATAGGTTCTCTTTCCTTCATGATATTACTACTCACAGCCTACAAAATTTTCCAAAATATTTCAGTAATGTAAAGTCAGACTATGTATTCTCCATTTTAATAGGATTTTTAGATTTGTTCTCTGTTTTATATTCAAAAGATTCAAAGGCCAGAAGGGACCATTGTGATCATCTAGTGTGACCTCCTATGTAACCAGTGCTTAATTTGTTCCAGGGCTGAGCCCTGGCACCCCTAGGCTTGGCAATTCATTGCCCCAGCACCTCTGGGCTTTCTGCACCAGTTATGACAGTAAAAAAACTGTTTGAGCCCCAGCACCTAATTGCTTGAACCCCCAGTACCTTCTTTGTTACAAATTAAGCACTGTATGTAACACAAGCCATAGAACTTCCCCAAATTAATTCCTAGAGCATATATTTTAGAAAAAATATCCAATTTTGATTTAAAAATTGCTAGTGTTGGAGAATCCACCACAACCCTGAGTAAATTATTCCAGTGGTTAATTACCATCACTTAAAATTTATAAATTGTTTCCAGTCTGAATTTGTCTAGCTTCAACTTTCAGCCCCTACATGGTGTTACACTCTTTCTCTGCTAGACTGAAGAGCCCTCAGTGTGAAAGGTTAATGAACTGGAAAATTAAAATGTGTGAAGTTAGTCTTCTCTAAATAGCATCAGGCTCAAAGTCTTGAGGATTGATGAGAAGAGCACGGGGAAGCCATTATTTCACATGCCTTGGAAGAAGAGATGGAATTTTGGAAAAGATTGAGAGATCTCTATCACTCCTATTCCTTATAATAGTGTTGTTAATTGTTTTTTGTCCAATTTTATCTTATTTATAGGAAAGGAGTTGAAGGTTCAACTCAACTTTTGCTTGCCCTTCCTTTAATATGGCCGCAGAAGACAAGTGTCTAGCTATCCAGAGTCCAATTTTAAAGGCCACAAAAAGGTAACTGGAGTACCTTGTAACCACAATAAGCAGGACAAGTGCAGGCTGCATAAAGGGAGGCTAGCCCAGACATGAGAGCGACTCTGCTTCTTTGGTGGTATAGAACCCAAAGGCAAAAGAGAAGAAAAAAAAATAATTGTCTTCAGAACTTTATCCCAGTATCTGACAGAAAAGGTAAGGGGCAAAAAGAAAAAAGAAAAAAGGAGCTGCCACCTGAATCAGAGGTGGAAGGGTCACATGACTAGATCAATCTCCAGAACATCACAGTCAAGTCAGTCTGGAAGTCATTATAAAAAGTAGCTTTATACTCTTCTCATTTAACCACTGTAAGTAAGATCAGAAGTGAATCAGAATGCCAGTTTCCCCACTAGTTTCATAGAGTCGGCTCGGAATCACGAGCATCATTATAGTTAGAAAGGGTATTTTATTAAGAGACAATTCTTACAATCAATGTAAAAATTGCACCATTAATAAAAACTAGAAGCCCAGTGGCACCTTAAAGACTAACAGGTTTATTTGGGCATAAGCTTTCGTGGGTAAAAAAAACCCCACTTCTTCAGATGCATGGAGTGAAAATTACAGATACAGGCATAAATATACTGGCACATGAAGAGAAGGGAGTTACCTGAGGTTACCTCAGAGGTGAAAGTAAGCCGGTCCAGTCCGGTACGCCGTGCCGGACCGGCTTCTCCGGCGATTATTTAAAGGATCCAGGGTTCCAGCCACTGAGGGGAGCCCTGGGCCCTTTAAATCACTGCTGAAGCTCCGGCAGCCGGGCTTGGGTAGGGATTTAAAGGGCCTGGAGCTCTGGCAGCTGCAGGGAGCCCTGGACCCTTTAAATCGCTGCCCAAGCCCTGCCGCCGCTGGGGTAGCAGCGGCAGGGCTCCAGCAGCGCTTTAAAGGGGCCTGGGGTGGGGAGCCCCAGGGTGCACTCAGGGACAGGGAGCAGGGGGCGGTTGAATGGGGTGGCGGTTCTGGGGGGCCGTTAGGGGATGGGGGGGTTTGGATAAGCATGGGAGTCCCGGGGGTCCTGTCAGGGGGCGGGGGAGTGGATAGGGGACGGGGAACAGGGAGAGCTGGATAGGTGTGGGGTCCCGGGGGGCCTGTGAAGGGGCAGGGGTGTGGATAGGGGTCAGAGCAGTCAGGGGACTGGGAGCAGGGGAGTTGGATAGGGGCGGGGGGGTCCCGAGAGGGGGTGGTTAGGGGACAAGGAGCGGGGGGGGGTGTTGGATGGGTCGGTGGTTCTGAGGGGGGCAGTCAGGGGGTGGGAAGTGGGAGGGTTCAGATAGGGGGCAGGGGCCAGGCTGTTTGGGGAGGCACTGTCTTCCCTACCCGGCCCTCCATACAGCTTTGCAACCCCAATGTGGCCCTCGGGCCAAAAAGTTTGCCCACCCCTGGCCTACAGAGAGGTACAATATATAAGAAACATTGTCTTTATGTCTTATTAGTAACATATGCCAAACTATCTATGAAGTGTAAAAGCCATCACTAATTCTTGGGTCTGGCACAACAGGACAATGTTATTACTCTACTGTAGGAAAAGTATTAACAAAGGCAGACAAGCACAAAAGGCACACCAACCAACCAACCACTCAAATACTAGTACTCTGCAGTCACATCCCAGCAAGTACATCTATGCACATACTACCATTATTTTATGCTCTTGCCTGCAACTGATCACCATCTCTTTTCAAAACCAAAATACAATTCTTACTTACATACATACACTCTGCTCTTTCAGTGTTGCATAATTCCATTGAAAAACAAGAGAGTCTCCTTAGAAGGATTGAATGAGCCAGGGTAAGCTACAGAGGCCATCCCAATGAATCAGTGTATTCCAGGTTAGATAATAGATTAATAAATTATTACATATTACCAGAATTTCTTTACTCAGCTAAGTTGTGTGACATTTAATGTTAATCTGATCTGTCATGAAGCATTTTTAAAGATATTTCTATTAATGATGGGCCAAGTGATTTTATGTATGGTCCAACCTACCCAGCAGCCAACTTCACTTTATCCAGTCTGGGCCAGATGTGCCAATATGACCTCAGATTACCAAGTCATAAGTGGATGATCTTGCCCCCAAAATGTTTTCTTTAATATATACATTTTAGTCATTTCACAACATAATTAAAATGCCACTTCTTAACGTACTTTAAAAATACGGTCCATTTCACCGAAGGTAGTAAGATGGACTACTTTACTCCTAACCACATATTGACGAAAGTACGTATCTGTACACACACATTTGTATCAGCTGTAAAACAAAAAAAAAATAGGTGAAGATGGTGTAGAAAAAGTGCAGAAAAAAATGCAGTGTTTTACTGTTATAATACAGATTCTTCTTTTCCTCTTCTGATCCCTCCACCCAAACATACACAGCAAAGGAAGCATAAGAGTTTTCCAATACTTTGAAAATGAAAAACCAACATGTGAAATACTACACAAACATCTTAGAAGTTACCAATTTGATTTTTAGGATTTTGCCAAACAGGGGATACACCTTTCCTACTCAAAAGTAAGAAAACAAGTTTGAACTGTGTAGAGAAGGTAAAGTGGCTCTAAGTTAGTGATTTCCTTTAAAAAATACTTTGTGTCATATAACCCCTTTTTCCAAATGAACGTCAATCTTAAAAAAGCATGCCCCAAATTAAGATATTATTAATATTTAGTGTATTGGGCATGTTATAACGATTATAAAGCAATGCTTTTTGATATATTTGTGAGAAAGCAGAAACTGCCTTATCATCCAGCACCAGCCTCAGAACAGAGTGAGAGACTTGTAGAAAATGCTTGCTTCAGTGGACAGAATTTCAAGTTCTCTGAAGTGATTTTTCTTCCCCATCAGAGCATCAGTAGCTGCCGAAAAGCTCTTCCAATAGGTTACTGGTATAATTATTAAACACTACTAAATTTGGAGGATGTGCATCAACATACATACAAGTCACATTTGCAACCTTTTCAGGGGAAGATTTATGTAAACTACACCTCTACCCCGATATAACGGGACCCTATATAACACAAATTTGGATATAATGCAGTAAAGCAGCGCTCCGGGGGGGGGGGGGAAGGGGGACAGGGCTGTGCACTCTGGCAAATCAAAGCAAGTTTGAAATAACGCAGTTTCACCTATAACGCAGTAAGATTTTTTGGCTCCTGAGGACAGCGTTATATCGGGGTAGAGGTGTAATTCCAGAGTACCCAAATGCAATCCAAATTCTGATTTCATGTACCAAGACTGGTTCTGACTCTAATATTACAGCACTGTAAACTCTTTGCAGATATGGTTGTACAGTGTCTAAGCACTACCACAATACAAACAATACAGAGAATTATTCAGTTTATTGTGATCTTTCTTGATGTGCTAATTAATTTAATCTTCCTACACTTTCTTTTTCTTCTACTGCTGAAACAGTAGTGCTAGATACTTTTGAATATATTTTGCTTGCATTACTGTAAACAAAATTCTTCAAGCATCTGGAGTTCAAAGTTTAAATTTCTTTAAAAGCTAAGTGCTGTACAGTGAAACCTGTACTAAGGGACTAATCAATGGATTGACAAAAGCTCTTAAGGGAAACCATCTTAATACAGATGGTTCTGATTTTTTCTTCACAGAGGCAAAAAGATAATTTTAAAAAACCCTTCTTACATAGTAACAACTAGTATATTAAAATTGCAGTGGGAGGAACAGCACAATAGCAGAATCTGTTTTGAACACAAAGCTCTAAACACACTACAGCTTTAAGATGCCCTAACTGGATTGATGGCAGCCAAAACAGAAGTAATAGCTGCTGGTTATTTAAAGGGAGATGTTGTCACTTCACCTATTTTTAGGTGATCAATAGTTGCACTAGCAAGATGTCACCTACAAAACAAGCTGAACTCTGCTCTGTAGTGACACCATGATGGAAAAAAGAATATAAAGATAGTCTAATGTCTTCTTTTTTTTTAATCAGCAAATACCAAAAAACAACAAATACTAAAATACCTTAATCATAAATCATATGATTACTGCATGGTGTCACTAAGCAGCAGAATTAACGTTATTTGGGTGTCTAAATTATGTATTTTCTGCTGTAACATGTTTATATTTCTTTGAATTCCCTGGGTTTGAAATGCTTGCTTTTTGGATAATTACAACATCCCAGAGTCTTTTTTGCCCTTAGGTTACTAGTATACATTATAATACTCCATCTTAAGTTTATTTTGGTCCAGGAATAGTAACACGTTTGACAAACAAAGGGGGAGAAGTGAAGGATGTTTCCAAAAGGACCATATGATTATTTTGTTATGTATACATTTTCCCTGCACATTTATAATATATTTTTTCTAAATGAAGTATTCCACTCTTGCAAATACATAAGTTATAAGTGAGGAGATAGGATATGTAAGTGGAAAGTCTAGCTGTGGAATTCATTCTCTCTGGCACTCTGCCAGAGCCCCAGTTCATTGATCTTCAGCGTTTGGTACAATTAATGTATATCTTTCGCCTAGTTATTCATCATGGTTGGGAATGTAAATGGATGGGGCTATAAGTGCTCCCTACTGTAAGTAGTTTAATACGTTCTTGCATGAGGTTTGTCGTGTGCCTTGATATCACAGATTGAACACACAAAAATTACTACATGTACTTGGGGTTTCCTCATTTGTGATGTTTATAGCCCATTTTAGGACAAAAAATAGAATGCTTTTAAAATTGTTTCCCTTAGAAGGTGCCTCCAGCCACCACACTCTCCAAGCCACACACTCCTAGGGATTAATCAGTGAGCATGCGAGAGAGATCTTTAGGGTCCGATAGCCCACTCAACAAAATTATTTCAATACTGCAAATACAGACAGAAGTGTATTTTAGGTGGATATTTTAGAAAAACCTATTCAGAATTTGGCTTGGCTTGATATTTTTTTAGGTAGTTTCAATCTAAAACTGGAAACCCTAGAAATATGGTATAACATCTTGCGGCAAAAAAACCTTGTAAAAGATTTTAGGCTACAGTCATCTATCCATTTATTTTTATAAGCGTTTGTATTCTTTTTGAAAGGGGTATAAGTGAAGTTGCAGGTTATTTGCATACAGGTAGTAGAGGCTCCAGTCAAATTTCCAGCAAACTAGATAGGGAAACGGAGCTGAACTTGGGACAACAAATAAAACAGGATGGAAGCTTGCTAACATTTAATGAGACTTTATTTGTCCCATTCCTCCATATATACACCTGTGCTTAGTAATGTAACAGTTGAAATGGGTTGATTTAATTTTATTTTACTGGCATGTTTGCTCAGCTAAATTAATCTATAGGTATTTGTTCTCCTATACTAAAACAATCCTCCTTCATCCCAGCCCCCACCAAAAGCTGCTCTAGTCTATTGAGATAAATGTGTAACAAATTTCAAGTCTGATAAATTAGATTTTAAGTACTGTTTCCTTTGGCTGCCATCAGTAAAATTTACAGCATGTGTTAATTTACAATTATCTTTTTTGTATGGTTAGTTCCGGTCAGTCAATCATATTGCTTCACCAGTGAATTTATCTAAAAAACAATTCTCCATAATGTGCACTCAGAATTTTATAAAGAGTGTCAAATAGCAATTTACCAAGAGTACAGTGTTTTCACCAATGCGGTGTTCACTGTAAATGGTAGTTTTAAAAAGAACTATCATAATCGCATTTGGTTTTGCTACTCCAGTACTTGTGAAGTAATATAAAATTCCAGTTATGAGAACTGAAAGGCCTAGGTTGCAACATTAAGTCGTTCTGACTATAAATTCCACACTTACATCTTTGCAAGACTGTTTATCTCACCCATCCTATTTGCTTTGGCCATATTTCTATTTTATATATGATTAACAGTTTTTTCATCAAAAACAGTGGCTGAATAGATTGTGTGTCTGGGATACTAAATTTTCAGTTTTACCAGATTGCTTAATATTTGTCAAATTTCAGGAGCTGGAACAGGTGGATATAAACACGGGTAAATAAGTTTTTTAAAAAAATCAACAAGGTAGAAGAAATGAGGACGCTACTGAGTGGAATAAACAAATATTAAGACGAGACAGTGTAGATTAAAAATTGGTTAAAGTTCAAGGAGGTGGTAAAGGAGGCATTAATACAGATTTGCACAACTCAACCTAAAACCAATGTGGCTGAGTGAACAATTGCTTGTTAAGTGTGAACAGAAAAGCTATAAGGAACATAAGTAGTAATGCAGGTAATATAGAAGAGGTTATTCAAAGAAAACAGCCTAAATAGCTACGGTTAAGATATTTTTTAACAAATACTAGAATGACTGAAAATTAAAGGAGAATTAGGGATGGCTTTAGTAGGACTGTAAAATAAAGAGTTAATGGTTACTCAAAAGGAAATAACTAAATAGAATATTTGCATCAGTATTTGATAAAGGCAATATTAACATTAGAGCCATTTAACTGTGGTTTCTTGGCAAAATATAATGAGCATACAGATTACTAAACAGTTGATATTAAGTATTTACATAGGTTAGAGACAGACAAAATACTGGATAGTGATTACGTGTGATACAAAGTTAGGGCCTGTTCCAACTCCCATTGACGTCAATGGAAGGACTCCCACTGATTTCAGTAGGAGCTGGATTGGGCCCTTTAACAATAGCTGAACAATATATTGTAAACAAACTAGGTGATTGGAAAAAAAGCAGAGTGCATTTTGCCAAAGGTGTTTTAAGAGTGGGTGGGAGTGGGAAGAGAATTAAATCCAGCATGCGTACTTGGAAAAATTAATATGCTATCCACAAGCATAGCAACATTATCCATGACAAAAAAGGAAAAATCTTTGTAAATGTGTGGTTAGCATAGATTTATGTAAAGTCATTCATGTCAGACTTATTTTTGTATAAAAGTAATTATGAACCTACATACATGGGAGCCTGTAGAATTCTTTTTTTTTTTTAAACTGAAAGTTTCTCCTAGTGGATTATGGGATATACTTTCTAGATATGCAATGAATAATAAAATTGGTCAGTGTGTTTTTAATATGTAGTCCAAAGACAAAGGGTCACAAATTAAGAGTTTATATCCTTTGTGGAATTCTGGGATGGTATCCTATAGGGATAAGCCAACTCATGGCAAGATCTCGGACACCTGAAGCCACCAATGTTGTCAATAACTGTTGATGCTCAGAACCGCTCAGGATTTGGTATATATAGTGTGTGGGGGAAGTCCACCAATAAATAGAGTAATTGTTTAGTTAAATATATCCAGTATTGATTACATCATCACATATTCACTGTATCTTGTCCATGCTTAAAGTTAGGTGCGCTATTCTATTTCTGGTCTTATTTAAAAGCAAAAGCAAAAGTTTATTAGCCTCTACTACATTTAAAATCACTTCAAAATAGTCTTAAAGTAGACCTGCTACAAGTTTCCTGACTAGGTTTGAAGGACAGCACCTCTCCTTCCCTCCCCCACGAGAAATGCCTGACAGCATGCAGCAATGGAACCTGACTTCTGCTGGTGTTATGGTCGAGATCCACATCAAAAGAGCTGATCAGGCTTCATGAAAGCTCCTTTTGCTAACACCAGGCCAGAATCAGTTGCATGGCACTGTGAGTAAGGAGTAAGGTTGGGTTTTTTCCCCCAATGAATATGTTGAGGGAGAACTGTACAGAAAGAACCAGGCAGAAGTGTTCCTAGCAAAAAAATCTTAGGAACATCCAAGGACAGAAACTTAGGCTGAGATTTATGTTCTATTACAAAATACAGCCAAGCTCTAAGAAGAGGGTTCATTTGAACATTAACTTAGAGTTTGAAACTTCTCGTTAATACAAGGTAGGTACTCGGTCCTTTCACAACTACTTTACTGTGAAGAAAGGAGATTTCAATTTAGTATCTTTCAAGAGTGCTGAATTCTCTTAAACATACAAACCTTCAAAACAGTGGAAAATTTACAGTTAAAAGGTGAACAAGTCACTTTAATAGAAGCATTTTATGGAAATTTTGTTTTGTATTGAACTTAGTGGTTACAGTCTAAATAATTTTTCAAAGGAGGCTTTGAACTTCATACAATATGACATCATATGGAACCACTTAATGATGAAGCAAGAACACCCATTGTTGGGACACCCATTGTTGTCACTCCAACTACAAGCCTGAATTTTCTTGGTTTTGATGGGCTTACGTTTAGACACAATTTTTAAAAAGAGCAAATTGTAGAATGATGACAAATGTGTAAAGTAAACCAAGTCCAAATCCCATCGAAGGCAGGAAGTTGTGCAATACATTATCTCTTGAGTTCCATGGCTAAAAACAGCCCTGAATGAAATTTCTGGACTGAAGAGACTACGCAAGCTGTCACAACCACTGAGTAGTTACAGCTGACATTTCAACCCAAATCCATAACTTCTACTTTTTCAATTGCTCAAGTCCAGACTTCCTAGCAGCACAGAATGAAAAACATTCATCAAACTATAAAAAACAGTTTGAAAGCTTCAGTGAATTGCCCAATGGTATAACTTTCAAGACTAACTCATTAAGCCTTTTCAGGATTTTTTGCTTTTAAACAGAATGTAAAAGCAGTGAACAAAACAATCATAAATACTAGGGCTTTTTTGTCATTGGACAATCCACTGAACATGCAACAACATGCTGAATTTAGCATATATACTTTTATTTACGGCTTTAATGGACAATTTTCTGCTTAAGTACTATTGTCCAAAGGTAAAAAATATATATAACACTTCTCTAAGTTAACATCATGTAGTTTCTTTCTCTTCATTGCTAATTAACAATACATCTGAGTATAACTATAAGCCCTTACAACATTCCAGACAACTAGTCACACTTCATTACTAAAAAACGTAAGAGCACTTAAGTCTCAAACCTGTGAGGCAGGACAGTATATCAGTATGTCGGAAGGTAAACTAAAGGAGAGAGGTTAACTAACTCACCTAAAGTCACACAAGATAGAGACAGAGTTTAAAACACTATGTACTATTTTTCAATTTATTTCTGGGATGGTCATTATAGTTTGTGAACTTACATTTTCTTTCACTAAAACT
The DNA here is from genome assembly GCF_020497125.1 of Mauremys mutica. Lineage (NCBI taxonomy): Eukaryota > Metazoa > Chordata > Testudines > Geoemydidae > Mauremys > Mauremys mutica. The sequence goes on along the minus strand of NC_059073.1, from coordinate 92,988,434 downwards.
CAATTAACAAGAAAATGTTATCTTGCCCTCACAACAATTTCCACCCGCTTTTCTCCCTTTGTTATACTCAAATGTAACACAGTTGCTTAAACTTTTTTTCTGTTACGATACGACAAAAAGTAATGATTCTTTGGGCACATCTACATTAGCAACCACTGTAGCCATAATTTACTATTAGTGCAACTCCAAAAGTGGAAGCTGTATATCGGTCTATGCTACAGCTTTCACCCTCATTACAGGTAGTTCAGCTTAATTTTTGGTGAATTATGGTTACAAAGTTTGTTAGTACAGAGGAAAACTTTGGTTAATTTGCAACTTTATTATCTTAGTCTCTTAAAATTCAATTCCAGGTTTAGATTCAGAAGTGTAACATCTACAAAGCGTGACGCAGTTTCTTTTGTTGCTGAAGGTTTAAAGTAGAAAGTTTGCTGCTTCAGCAGAGATTGTTTATTCTTTGGAATCTTGCTGGTTTAGAACAAAGTCCAAACCTTAAAGGCGAAAAAAGAAGGTGGGTATCTTAAAACAAAGTTTGTAATACAAACGTATTATAGGCAGGGCTGGTAGCACTGCCTATTGTGATTGCTTGATGATTCCCATTATAAGATCTTTTTTCAGTTGCTTAAAACTTTATTAACTTTAACCATTTGGGCTGCAATTTTCCATGATGAGTATCTGTCTCAGGGTGAAGGTTGTTTGTTTGTTTTTGGGGGGGGAGGGATTTGGAAAATTTCAGCCAAAATGTTTTGTTTCGGGGGGCGAAATAAGTGGTTCTGCCCATGTTAAAAAACGTTGGAGACATTTTCTTTAAAAGCTTTAGTGCCCCATGCTACACACCAGGGACTTAAGTTTGGTTTTTGTGTCCAGGATGTGCCTTATACTGTTCTTGTGAGAATCTACCCAAATTTGGCTAAGTTATGGGTGGGTGGGGGGGGGCAATCAGTTTGCACATGCTTAGTAGAGACTTCGTAGCAAACCATCCCTAAAGATTTTGTTTGCACTGGGCTGGAACAAGCCCAGGATCAATCAGGACTTGACTTTCCCTGAAATTGTAGCCTGGGTTGTGCCAGTTCTAGGCACCTGAATGGAGAACAGGGAGACTGTTTCTCCTGTGCTCTCAATGCCCCATCTGCTGGGCTCAGGCGGTGTGGAATAGGAAGCTACATAATTTGAATGCAGAGGAAACAAAAGCCAGACTTCTCAAATCCCTAAACTGCTTTGAAAAAGCTTAACCACAGTTTATACTAAAATATAGGCCACTCAGGGAAGTGCATTATAAATTCTATAAACAATGTTGCAGTAAGTATTCATTCAGATACCCAGTGTGATATTTGGTGGTGACATTTAAGAAAATTAAAATTTTGCAACAGTTTTATATTTCTGAAATTCTATATCTACTTTGCATAATCTTATGGCTACTTATGCTTTGTAAATTCTACAGAATTCAAGGACAAATGCAAAATAATTCAGAATGAATTATTAGTTTTAACTATTTTGAAAATGTATCTTCCATTAACAACTTGATTTAAAACAGACTTTATTAATTGTCTCCCTGAACCACAGTATAACAAAATTTTATTTGGTCTTTAAAGGCTTAATTTGTAACTTGTCCCAAAAAAAGTGTGCCTCAATAAATCAAGCCTTAATTTCTAGTCAGTATTAAATGCAGATTGTTGGTTTAGTGCTTGTCTAAATTGGGAACAAGGGCAAGGCTCCTACAAGTGATTGTCTTAAGTACACTAAGTTGCTACACAGAAGGGTTAGGCAGGGGGTTCTTCCCTCTTCCTCCAACCTGAAGTGGCTGAATTTATTTAAAGGAGCACCCAAATCTAGGAGACATAAAATTAGACCCAGCATTTGGGTTTTGATGTGCATATTCATGCATGTGCTAGAACCAATACACTTTGCTGTTTCTATATCCTGCCTGTCTGCTCTAATCTCCTGACTAATCAAGGTTTTGAAATGGGCAGGAGTCTTGCTGAATTCTTGTACATTTCAATATAATTTCTCCTCAAAAGACAGAATCTAGCACAGCACAATCATATGCTTCTGGTCAAAAGAACCTAATGTTCTGAACTGGTTACTGGCAAGTCATTTAGCAAAATAATTAATTTTCACCTGTTAATTTTCTTGTTTTAGGAGGACTGGATTTTTTGTGGTGGAGGTAGGATGATGGGGGAATGACAGAGAGGGCAATTTCCTGCAAGATCCTTGAAAAAAAAAACTTTATTGACCTAAGTTTAAGTATATTTGGAGTCCACTGTATTAAATGCAACACTTATTCGCTATTTTGGGATTGAATGTAACTTCTTTAGGCTGTGAGATGTGGCCAATGTAAATCTTGTGAAGTATTATGTGCTTCAACAGACTATTTTAAATGGTGTGCCAGACAAAAAGGAACATTTGGGACAAAGTTAACTAGGCTGATTATCCAAAATCAGAAGATCAAAGGTCCAAGATGTATAAAAGAGAGTAATTTACTCATGTGTGCAGGTTCTGAGCTGAAGCTGTTATGAACCCCTTTGTGGGGTTCGAAGAACTCATCACCTACCAGGGCCCTTGTTGGAGTTGATCTCTGATAAGTTTACTAGCATTCATGTAAGTTCTTTTATTGTTTTTAATAGGTTTTCACCTTAAGAATAAATGTGCTTAGAAAAGACTGCGTGGTAGCTTGTAACTCTGGGCAAGTATGCTGTTTCTCTGGGTGAGAAAGTAAAGTGCAGACATTGGCCGTTTATTCCCAGCAAGCCAGATAGCCTAAACCCAGTGTAGGCAGGGAACTGGGCAGTCTGGAGTCTCCGCCCAAGAGAGATGATGGCTGAGGAGCCAGGAGCCTAGAGTCTTGCTGGACCATAGAGGAGGAACACAGGTGCAGCTCCCCCCAAAACTGTGACAAGGTGAAACGGAGAAAGAGCCGTGTGGTTTTTATAACAGCCTATTAAAATTTGGCAGTGTCTTTCACTCAGTTGCTAAAATATCCTCAGAAGAGGAGCCAATACAACAATTGGTTAATTATAATCTATTCAATGAATCTTCACAATTGTCTAGACAGAATAATTAATTACTAAGGAGTTTAGATGCATCAGATAACATCTGAATACCAATGACTACCAAGTTCCCATGTTTTACCTTCAGAGTTCAGTGGACTCTGTAAAACAATTACTAATGTTCTCTTTAAAAAAAAACCTATATTTTAGAAAACTTTGCTAGAAACTGACTCCACTTAAAGAATGGAATAAAAAATACAGATCAGGTATTTGTTGGTTCAATGTTATTTTCTATTTTCTTTCTTTTAAAAAAAAAGTTTCAAGAAAATAACACTTGATTTCACTCCAAATCAGTTGCATAAAAAAACATTACAGTGGAACAATCTTCCCCATCCAGGATATGTAAGAGCAGATCACAAGTTCAAGAGTTCATGGCTCAAATCCCCCTTTGGTTCCAGAGACCAACGTTCCTTCCTCACTTTTTACTATTCCCTCATGGAATTCACAGCCTAAGAAGGAAAGAAATAATCAAGTCTCATTAAAGGACACATTATCGCCAGCTATTAATTTGGAGGATCAATGGTTGTATTTTTCCCAGACTTAATGCCATAAAATTGAAGGTTTAAATTGTTCATTCTTTAAAATGTTCATAATTTCACCATTTTCTTTTGTTTCTCTCTTTTTTTAAGTGACAACCTGTAACACTAAACGGTAACCTGTCTTCCTAGGTAGTATATTCAAATGTTTCTACTTGGAGAAAACTAGCCTTTACTTTTATTGAAAGAGAGCCCATTCCTTTGATTCTCCCCCATCTACACACATGCACAACAATGCTTTCACCGTGCAGAAAAAATATTTTGATACATGAACCAAGTTCGAGTACCTTAAAGTTTTAAAATACATAATTTGCATCATCCATTGCCAAAGCACCATGGGCATAATCAAATAAAAAAACCAAAATATTTAAAAGCGTAACCAAAAGTCACCACTGAAACCTTACATATTTACACACAGCTTTAAGAGCAGGTTATAATTTTAGTTAAAGCAAAGACTTGCTGTAACTATAATATTCATTTTCTCTATTCTCCCTGTGAGGAACCTTCAGTGAAACATTTTAAAGGGTTCTAGCCACTATTCCAAAGGATGACATTTATAAGCACTTACACCTCATAAAAGTGTGCTCCATAAACAATCTCCTGTCACATCACCCAGTGACTCGGTACTGCTCAGTGATTTATTTTAGCAACACTAGAGATCACTGGTGCTTATACTGAATACTGTCTCATTTTATTCTGAGGGAAAACATCATCTCAAGAGCATTAATCTTATTTCACATTGTCCAAAACACTCCACTACAAAAAGTTGTTTGAAAGGTTATGTGGTTCTGAAATATGAATTTGTAGTGGAAGTGAAATGTTCTTAATTTGTCACTAAAATCTCCCCCCCCCATACCATTAAAACATAGCTAAAAACTATGCACTATCTGCTGTTATTTTTTTCCTAGTAACTTACATGCGGTCAAAAAGTTATTCATTATCCAAGCACGGAAATCCACCCAGTGTTCAGGCTCATCTTGATTTCTCCTGAGAAACCTGGAGTAATGGAAAGAGTGAGTAAGACTGCCCCTGTTTCAGCCTGCCAGGGATAGTGGATCATCTGTCTCCTCCCATTCCCCCTTTTACAAATCCATCTATACCCACTCCTACCACTACCAAGATCTCTGTAATTTGTGATCTTTACAACTTCAATCTAGCCACACTCAGAGCAGTTTGGGCTTTACACTAGACTTCAGGCCTTGCACTGCAATGAGGATTTCACTAGTTGTAATATTGCAGTTAGGCTTGGCAGAATTCAATTTTTAAAAAAAATTATTTGGATAGATAATAGTGATGTTTATTTTTAAGCTTTTTTATTATCTATTTAAATTTTCACAGTTGTGGGAAGTTATGGGGGTCAGAGAATGGTGGAATAGACTATAATTAATTGACAGTGGGCACAGATTAAAAAAGTTAAAGCTTTAGAACTGTTAAAATACAAATTGTGAAGATAACGTCAAAATATACAAAAAGTAAATATCCTGAAATCAAACTCATTCTCAATCAGATTTTTTCTTACTGTGCCTATCTGCAAATTTTAGTTATTATTGATGAAAATACTTTTTCACCGGTTTGCATATGTATGGTGAAATCAACATTTACTGACATTTAGGGATAAAAAACTAATCCTTCTAAGCCTACAGGAATACAGGAGGAGGAGGAGGGCAGAAACTATAGCTATGGTAAAACACTGCCAAGATTTCCAGAAAGTACATTTAACTTTCATTAAATCTAGACTAGAGAAAAAACTAGTGTACAACTTGAATTCCCACAATGCCAGTTAAAGCTGTATCAATGTTATTGGATACATACTTGTGCCCAGATATATGACAGGAGAGTTAAAGCTGGGTAGCTGGAATGGATTTTGATGAAAAGGTCCATGTTGGACTATAAATCACTTAGTTTTTTCCAAAGACTGGTTATGTCCATGCAGTCACACGTTATTCTCCTGAAGATTATGTTGTGAGTAGAGATGACCTCACCCTACCCGTGATTATACTGATTAGTTCTTTTAGCTAACACTCTACCACATCTCTGGAATGATGAGTGTCATGTTTCCAAGATACAAGTTTTGCCTGCAAGTACTGGAAACAACCACTAGTCTGCAGTGGAAAAAGGCTTCCATTAGCTTGAAGCATGGCAGCAGTTATGATTCTTTTGTCAATAATGGCATGTGATGACACCAGATACCGGGTTTAGAGGGGGGTAAGTGAAAAATAAGGATACTTTACAAGACTACAGCTTTTAACAAGTATTGGAGATACTTTGGGAAACTTTATTTAGTACATGGCTCATCTCCTCACTCAGTAAGATACGAGCAGGGCAAATATTTCACATAGAACCTTCTGCTGCTAATAGTCTAGCCTCACACCCAGGCCTAAAATGATCATTTAAATTGTATTAAAAGAATCAAAGTCATGATGTACTATGAGTATGCAAAATCCACAAAAACTTGGAATTAAGGAGACATGCCTAACCTACTTTATACGGTCTCTCTACAATCTTAGTATTCCTATGCAACATACACAAGATAGTTTCAAGTTCATAATGAAAAAATTTAAAGAATGTATCATCCGAAAACAGGAGTTGAGGTTGTGCTTTTGCAATGCACTTTTCAATTCTTTGGTGCGTGAAGTGATGGTGATTGTATAAAGTGAGTTTTAGATAAGGTATTATTGTGCTGGTGTGATTGAGTATCATGATGGTAATGTACTAATAATTAGACATTGGTATGACATTGGGAGTGAAAGTAAATATTTGCCTTAACTTTGATTTCCCTCCTTGAGAGTTTTCCCTGTTGAGGGAGTACATAAGATCAACCTTAATTAGCAAACTAATTTTGAGAGGCAACTTTTATGCTATTTAAGAAATGTCAAAAAGCAAGTGTTATTGTGAGTGGGGGAGGTCACAGGGGAATCAGGTACAAGTGGAGGTGTTGAGAAGGGGGGTTATTATGGAAGGTAAGGACTCAGCAGAGAGGGAAGATGTGGGAATATTTGGAGTCAGTGTTAAAAGGAGGCAGCAGGAAGTATGAAAAAAAAGATTGGGGATAATGAGGGAGGCAGAGGACCATTGAACAACGTAGCAAGAGGCATAGGTGAGACAATAAGGAGAGACACAGGAAGGTGTTAGATTGGGGATAGTAAGAAGCGAAGGATTGGGGGCAGTGGGTGTTTGATGGAGAAATAGGGGAGACTGGGAACAGTGGCAAAAGATGCTATGGGGGAAGAAGAGGAATAAGAACAATGGTTGCAGGAGACAGCAAAAGGCTCAGAGAAGCAGAAGGAAACAGGAATGCTGTATCTGAGAAATCATACCATCTAATAGGTAGGGTTTCCCTGTACTGGAAACGCATGCCTGTGGTCCGTGTGGATTTCCTACCACAGAGAAGCCCCTTCTATTGGAAGTGGGGCTTTATTGGCTCCATTTACAAGAAGTGGAACCACTTCTTAGTCTTAGTCAGACTTCGTCTTGTGCGGCACAGGGGGAGAAAGATTGGCAGCTGGTACTGCCCCTCCACCAAGAACACTGAGACTGTCCCAGTTGAGCTGGAGGAAGAAAGAAATGACACCCCACCACTTGACATTAAGAACATAAGAACTGCCATATTCGATCAGGCCATGATCCATCTAGCCCAGTATCCTGTCTCCAACAGTCGTCAGCAGCAGTGTTTCGGGGGAGTGTCTTCCACTCCCAGCTTCTGGTTCTCAGAGGGAGGGTGGACATTCTCTCCAAAGGTGACAGTGTGGGTGTAGGGATAGAGGCTGGAGTGAAAAGGGATGAACAGACAGACACCATGAGAAGATAGGAGACCAAGGCAAGAGGAGTCCCCACCCAACACTCCATAGGTGAATCATGGGGGAGTCAGAGGAGGGAAGGTGGGAGTGTTAGGAGTAAGCATTGTGCTTCCCTGCCTTCCATAGCACTAAGGTGGTCCGAAGCACCTCCACTTGACATTCCCTGCTCTTAGCAGCCCATCCTGGACCAGTCCCTAAAGGATTTTAGCATTACCCTACTTCCACAGCAAGAAGATTATTAAGTGGGAAATATTCTGTATCAGCTTCCCTGGTGAAGCCAAAGACAGTTATAGCAAATAATCATAAAAACTGTTTTATGTTTCAAATTGTCTAATATCTACCCTAGGAAGGTGTTCTATTAAAGACTGACAAGTGTGGGAAGTTTGAATTATGCAAGTGTTCACAAATTATAGGGATCCAAAAAAAGTTGAACTGCATGTGAAAATTTCCGGGGGTGTGTGGCTTTAAGTGTTTTTAAAGCGAGCGACATTTGTGAAAAAAAAGTTTACCTAGAAAATTCAAAATTGTCCAGCTTCTTCAAAGAGTTTCACATTTTGGCTATTCCACACAAACCCTATCCCCCAAAACCAATGCCCTTCCTCTATTAATCTAAAGGTAAATTCTAGAGACTTGAACTCTGCTTAAATGGAAGAGCAATACAACCTTAACTATAAAAGCACTACAACAGCTTCATGATAATATAATAAAAAAAGAGTATGATCAGCTTCCCATATTTGTGGAGGTGATATATGCATGTTAAGCTGGAGATAAATTGCATTAGCAAGTGATAAATTTACCATAATCTATGAACTAATCCTCAGACTTACTCTAAAAGTCTCAAAACCTCTGAGCAGCTTCAAACAGCTGCCATTTTAAAAAAGAAAGTAAACTGAACACTTATGAGTAATATGACCAGACTGTAATGGGCATGGAACTGCTATGTAATAATCTAAGAATACTGATGAAGTACAGAAACCACCTCCCGGCATGGAAGAGGTTGAAGAGAGCCTTTGGGCCCAGCTAGTTCCACCCCATTATATCTGCAGCCAATGACAGGTCTGGAGCGGAGAGAAAAAAGGAGAGAACCTGGCTCAGTTTGGGGCTGACTGGTGAAGAGGCAGGATAGCTACCTCCCTACCTGAGGGGAAAGATCAACTAGCCTGCCAGCCAACAGGAAACAAGCACCATCTCCCTGGCCAAAGGAGAGGCTTAGAAGCACCTGGCCTACGGATAACTGGGTAACCGAAGCACAGAGACTTTGTGTGGATCTGACTCTGCCAAACTTATGGCTGCTCCACCTGGAGGAACCAGGGACCACAGTAGGATGCTGACCAAGGTCCACAAGAGGGCACTATCAGAGATGAGCCACCACAGCAACTTGGACTATAGGGGCCACTCCCACACTGAAGGGACAGTAGTAGGAAGTAGCCCAGGGTACTAGACATAGACTCCCTGCTGGAAGGTCCTCTACTCAGGGGATGATTTACACAGCACCCTGAGCTGGGATCCAGTGCAGTGGGAGGACCTGGAGCCCACTCTCCCCCCACCTTAAAGACTAAGGCACTCGACCAAGCAAGGGACTGGAAGTCAAGTGCCCCAACCACTAGGCCATCCGACCCTTTATTACAGAATACTGAAATAAATATATGAATACTGTATGTGACCTGGTCAGTGAGGTTAAGTTACTGTGCAACTACGGTGGGCTATTAGAATTTCCTGTCTGACTGTATTGATCTAACTTATACTGGAGGCAGAGGAATTTTTATTATATGCCTATAATTCAGTGGAGTCTGAGCATTAAGGCAATACAATGGCTTCTCACACAAGAGCATCTAGGGCCACACTTGAATGACAGTGAGACAAGCTGTTACATTCGAGAATCCTTTATCCTGTCTGCAACAAGTTGTAAGCCTTATTTTGGCAAGGCTGGGAATCTGGAGATCAAAAGAACATTAAACAGTTAAAAAGCCCTTCTCAATTGAAGTAGAGAGGTCAATTGTCAGAAGCCATTGAGGAAGACAGGTAGACACTGGAAGAGACTGAGGAGGGAATCTAAAGAAGTTGGTAAGACTTTGGGAAAAGCAGATACTCGTACAAACTGGTTTATTATTTTTAAAATATTTGTTCTCCGAGATGTTTTTGAGCTAATAAATAATGCTTCGCTTCAGGAAGGCCATCTAGTCAGTGGTTATCATTGTCATTGCTCCTAGATAGAACAGAATCTCAGGGGCTGGACATAAAGTCAGACTTGCTGAGGTAACTGTGGTTGCTACACCAGGGACAGCAACCCAGGGCCTGATCTGAGAGTGGGAGAATCATGCAATTCCACCCCAAGTCTGGTGACAGCTAGAAGACTGAGACCGGGTGTACTCAACCAGACCAGGAGCGATCAGAGCTGCAGTTAGCTCAGTAACCATGACATAGCCCATCCCCAAAATGATAATCCTTAATACTAACATTTCTCATATTTTTATATACAAGATAACAGATTTTTACTGCTTTCTATGAATTGGTTAAATGTTTATATTCTGTATATTTTTTATATATTTACATATGTTGTGTATACAGTATATCAATATAATTATGTACAAAAATAAAGTGACACCTTGATTCTGAAGAAACTGTTAATGAAATGTTTTAATTGCCTCCACTTGAGTCACTGACTCAAGGTCCAAAGAATTATCCTTCTCAGGACACAAAAGGCTTTGTGTGTTCTATAAATAATTTCAAAATATCACCAAAACAATCTTGTGGTTTGCTCTGAAACTTGTCTTTTCAATGAGGATGGCCTAGCTAAACTGTGTAACGAGTCTTAAACTATGTTGTAGGTGCTGTTTCAAATTGCTGTAATATAGTTATTCTCCCCTTAGTGATAAAGTCCTTATATAAGAATGTAGCTTTTTACATGGCTATTTTTATTTCACAGAATTCTCATAAGAAGATAGGAATGAATGGAAGTTCTGCAGATAGGATTTTCTGTAAACATAACATAGAGCAGGAAAACATATCCAAGTATTTATTCAGTTTTGGACATAACTAGATTATATGACGTATGCTGTCCATATTAACTTTATACAGTGAAGATAATCCATGGGGTTTGCACATAACTAACTTTCCAGCATATTCTGTATCAAAAAATAGTACACCGTGTGTAATTTAACATACTTCAGTATATGTTGCAAGTAAATGTTGCCATTCTGAAGCACCAATTTTTTTTTACTCCACCTATTACACATAAATAACGGTTAGTCTTCTAAATACTCCCAGTGTCATTAAAGCATTGCCTTCTCTTATAAGTACATTTCATACTTTTCAAGATGAAAAATTAGTTTAAAGTGGTGTGACAGTGTACTCCATAAGGCTTTATGGGGCGGGGGTGCTCATAAATGTATTTATGATATAACTGGAATAGGGTTTTGCTGCATATGCCATGTAACATATCTATGTAAAGGTTATGTTCATCCTAGTTGTATGTAGGCACCATTTGTGTGCTCAAAGTTATGAACATTGGCTGTATAATTGCTTGATTTCTAAGTAGCCTTAGTTAAAACATTTGGTCACTCCTTGGGAAAGGAATGTGCTCAATCAGGAAGCATTTAATAGACAAAAGAGCTTGGAAAACTCCTCTCCACATAAGAAGTCTACCTGAGGACATTCAAGGTAGCATGTGGGTAATGGCTGCTCCCTGCAAGTCCTGAGTCATGGCTGGCCAGGTGACTTGCCCATGTGATTCCAAATCTCCATTTGGTGACTGTATTCTACACAGGGTGAGGAGGGTGGTCTCCACCCACAAGAGAGTCTATAAAATTCCCTGGGAGACCCCTCCATGTTGTCTTCAGCTGGCTAAAGAAGGAGCCTCTCCACCCCCACACCCAGGATACTTAAAGGAAACTGGAACAAAGGACAGTAACTACAGGGTGTGTGTGCAATTGCTGGACCCAGGCTAAAAGGAGATTAGCCTGTAAAAGGGAGCATTCTGGAACTGGTGAGGATCCTATCTGTATCTAGTTTGATTAGACATAGATTTGCGCATTTTATTTTATTTTGCTTAGTAAGTTACTTTGTTCTGTCTGTTACTTCCTGGAACCACTTAAATCCTACTTTCTGTATTTAATAAAATCACTTTTTGCTTATTAGTTAACTCAGAGTATGTATTAATACCTGGGGGAGCAAACAGCTGTGCATATCTCTATCAGTGTTATAGAGGGCGAACAATTTATGAGTTTGCCCTGTATAAGCTCTATACGGGGTAAAACAGATTTATTTGGGTTTAGACCCCATTGGGAGTTGGGCATCTGGGTGCTAAAGACAAGCATGCTTCTGTGAGCTGTTTTCAGGTAAACCTGCAGCTTTGGGGCAGGTAATTCAGACTCTGGGTCTTTGTTGAAGTAGACAAGAGTGTCTGGCTTGGCAAGACAGGGTGCTGGAGTCCCGAGCTGGCAGGGAAAACAGGGATAGAAGTAGTCTTGGCACATTGGTTGGCAGCTCCCAAGGGGGTTCCTGTGATGCAACCCGTCACAAGTGGCAACCCCTAAAGCTTAAGCAATTAGTTTTTATATAGTGTGCAGTTGCTGTATTTAGTAATAACTGTTCCTTGGACAGACTGAGTCGCAATACAAAGACTTCAACTACTTTAGTCTTCGGCCTTGTCTACACTACAAGACTATTTCGAATCAACTTAGTTCGAATTTGTGGATTCGACCTTATGAAGTCGAATTTGTGTATCCATACTAAATACACTAATTCGAATTTCTGAGTCCACATTCACGGGGCCAGCGTCGACTTTGGAAGCGGTGCACTGTGGGAAGCTATCCCACAGTTCCCGCAGTCCCCGCTGCCCATTGGAATGCTGGGTAGAGCCCCCAATGCCTGCTGGGGGGAGAAATGTGTCGAGGGTGGTTTTGGGTAACTGTCATCATTGAACCGTCAATCACGCCCTCCCTCCCTCCCTCCCTCCTTGAAAGCGCATGCGGACAATCTGTTCGTGCACTTTTCTGGTCAGTGACAGTACGGACGCCACAGCACTGCAAGCATGGAGCCCGCTGCGATCATCGCCGTTTTCTCCTCCTCGCACTTTATCGTCCACCTCTTCCACAGTCAGCTGCTGAGAAATTGGGCTACTTTTCAATGGTGCTGCAAGCACTGGGGGACCATAGGGGACGTTTTACAAACATCAACGTCGGGTGGCCGGGCAAGGTTCATGATGCGTGTGTTTTCAGGAACTGTGGGCTGCTCAGACGCCTGCAGGAAGGTAGTTTCTTCCCGGACCACGAAATAACTGTTGTGGATGTGCAGATGCCTATAGTCATCCTCGGGGACCCAGCCTGCCCGCTAATGCACTTGCTCATGAAGCCCTATACAGGCGCCTAGGACAGCGACAAGGAACTCTTCAAATACCAGCGAGCAGCGTGACCTGTGACTGTTCAGTTTTTTTACAGAGAAGCTGAACCTGCCCCTGTTTCTTTACCCAGTTACTGTTGACTCTCCTCTTCGGTTACATACCCCGTTCACCCCGTTACCCCCACTTCCAACACACGTGTAAAAATAAAATACATGTCCCATTGTTACTTAAGAAAGGTTTCTTTATTCATGACTTTGCGTTAAAGGGTTGAAACTGGGAGGCAGACTGTGCTGGGTCGGGTGTGCGGTGATGTAAAGACCGCCTCTAAACTCAAGGAATGACAGGCTCCTGCTCCTAGAGCGGTCCGCAGTGCCGGAATGCTTCTTTCAACGGAGCCTGCCATCCCTCTTTATGTAATTCTGTGTGCGGGCGGATATGTGACTTTGTGGTGGAGGAGGACGGATACAGATTCCTCAGCTGCGTGACTCAGCGGTCCAGGACAAGGACCGCTGTATAAGATCTGTAACCGCCCTCCCCCGCTGCAAAGTCACATCTCCCCCGCCCACACAGATCCTGGAAACCACCTCCCATACCGACCAGGGTGCCTACTGACTGCACCGTGTGTGTGACCCGCTGCTGATCCTGCCCCCGTGTCTGTACCCTGGGAAAGGTGACTGTCCTATGCAATTAACCACCCCCTTCCCCACGCCCCCCATTCGAACACAGTCTTCTTTGAAAAAACATAACGGAAACAGTAATTAACAGCAAAGCATTTTTATTAATTAAGTAGACAGTTAGGGGATGGGACTGGGATTGGGACTACTGTGAGTCTGGAAGTGAAGGACTTCGGCAAATGTACGGTATGAGAGCTTTTGGGTACTTGAGCACTGTGCTGTGGTGCAGTGACAGTATTCACGTCCCCGGCCGCCCCTCCTCCTGATTATTTTCGGTGAGTGGGGTATGGGACTTTGTGGCGGGGGAGTGCGGTTGCAGATACACTGCAGGGTGTCTCTGTCCTCCTGCGGTCCTGCAGAACATCCACAAGGCGCCTGACCGTGTCCGTTTGCTCCCTCACTAGTCCAAGCAGCGTTTCAGTCACCTGCTTCTCTTCCTCACGCCACCTCTCCTCCCGTTCGCTGTGTGAGCGCTGGCACAGAGAGACGGTCTCCCTCCACTGGCTCTGCTGGTCCGCCTCTGCTAGGTAGCAGCCCATACGTTCCTCGAACATCTTGTCCCTTGTCTTTTTCTTTCGCCGCCTAATCTTTGCCAGCCTCTGCGAGGGGGATGCTGTGGCAGGTCTGGAGACAGTGGAAGCTGTGAGATGGGAAACAGGGAGTGAATTCCTTGCAAAGATACATTTTTGCGAACAATTAACTGAGTCTAGGCTGTCTCTGTGAATTCTGGGTTGAGACCCCTGTGCCTGCTGGGGCACACATCATTTTCGCAGTGGATTCTGGGTAAATGTCGCCAGTCATTACTTCCTCCGGGAAAGCAACGGCAGACAATCATTTCAAGCCCGTTTTCCCAGAATTGCCCTGGCATACGCCATAGCGTGGCAACCATGGACACTGTTTTGCCTTTTGTGTATGTCACCGTATGTGTACTAGATGCCGCTGACAGAGGCGGTCCAGCAGCGCTACACAGCAGCATGCTTTTGCTTTTGCATGTCAGCAGAGATGGTTACCAGCCATATTGTACCATCTACCATACCATAAATTGGTAATAAGATGGTAATAAGATGGGCATGGTTACCTGTCCTTTTGCACTGCACCATTTGGTGCTGTCATAAGTGCCCCTGGCCGAGCAGCCAGGGGCGCAAAAGCAAAAATTGGGAATGACTCCCTGAGTCAATCCCTCCTTTTTGGTATCTAAAAATAGAATCAGTCCTGCCTAGATTATGGGCAAGTGTACTAGAGAACCACTGTATCATAGAACCAGAGAGCACAGCTGCTCTGTGTCCGATCCTGCATAAATTTGGAGCTGTATGCTATTCACAGGGGGTGCTCCTGCAACACCACCACCTGTTCATTCCTGCCTTCCCACAGCCTTCCTAGGCTACCATACCATTGTCCCCCCACTTGTGTGATGAAGTAATAAAGAATGCAGGAATAAGACACAGTGACTTGTTTGTGAGAAATGAGTGGAAGGAAGCCTCCAGCTGCAATGATAGTCCAGGCAGGACATTAAGGAGTGTGGATGAAGGAGCCCATCATCCCTCTGCTAGTCCAGGGGCAATTGAATCTTTTATTTACAATGAAGGGTGGGGGCTGATGGAGCTCAGCCCCCTGTTGCAATGATGAGGACGGTTACCAGCCATATTGCACCATCTGCCATGAAAAATTAGGGACAGGCGCCCTTGATTGACCTTACTGATGCTAGTCGGCATGGTTACCAGCCCTTTTGCACTGCCCCATGTGCCAATAGGCTGACGATGACGACGGGTATCAATCGTATTGTACCATCAGCCACCCATGGCGGCAGGGGGGGAGCAAGGATATTGGTGTTGAGTGCTGCAGCATCGCATCTATCTGCAGCATTCAGTAAAGATACGATGACATGTAAACGAGTCAACAGAGGATTGATTTCCCTTTAACTTCTCGGGTTCGGGGAGGGGGTGCGTAAATTGCAGAGCTGTGCCCTGAACCAACGCGGACACGGTGTTTTACCATAGAAGCATTTGGAGCTCATCCAAGAATGCAAATGATTTTCGGAGACAGCAGGAACTGTGGGATACCTTGCGTCCTCATTCCCCCCTCCCTCCATGAGCGTCCATTTGATTCTTTGGCTTTCCGTTACGCTCATCACGCAGCTGCGTGCTGAGTCTGTGCTATGCCGTCTGTCCGTGGATTTATTAAAAATACTTTGGACCAGGCGCACCATAACAGTAATTCCACTACTTAGATGCATGAGTCTCCTAGCGAGATCACCGTGAGGACGGGCACTGAAGGAGATAGAGAGCGCATGCTGCGTGAAATCTATCACGAACCACGGACCGATGCAGCCGTGCTCGGGGAGGCAATGCTCCCTGAATACCGCATGAAAGCCTCGCGCGGAAAAGGGTACTATCACAGAGCACCCAATAAGGCAGCTCTCCCCAGGAACCTCCTGCTGATGCTTATCGATTAACGGAAGGAGAGCTTTGTGGAGATCTCCCAGGAGGATTTCTGTTCTATCACCATATATAGAGAGACCTCCTTCTCACACACTTCAGATTCCTGTTATATTAAGAATAAAAGTTAACATGGTTAAAGCACTTACCGACTGCTTCAGGATCCGGGTTCATGGCCGGGGAGGGTTGTTGGGGGATCTCCATGACGGTGATGAAGAGATCCTGGCTGTCAGGGAAACCAGCGTTGTAAGCGCTCTCGCCTGCCTCGTCCTCCACAAACACTTCCTCATATTCCCCGTCCGTGAACATCGTCGAGGAACTGTCCGTCGACACTGTCCCATCATCAGAGTCCATGGTCACTGGTGGGGCAGTGGTGGCAGGCTCCGTAGCGTCCGTTTGCCGCTTTGATTTTTTGGTAGCCTTGTCTGGGGTCCTTGGTTTTCACGCGGCGATGCGTTGCATGACGGCTGTATCCTCTGTCTGGATCATGGCTTTGGAGACCTTCTCGTAGGTCTTTGCATTCCGTTTGTTGGAGCGCAGCTCCGAAAGCACAGACTCCTCGCCCCACACACCGATCAGATCCAAGAGTTCCCGTTCAGTCTATGCCGGGTCCCTCTTTCTATTCAGAGATTACATGAACTCCTCTGCTGGAGAGCTCTGCATTTCTGCCGGTGCTGCTGAGCTCGCCCCGATGTCCAACCACGAAATGAGATTCTAACTGTCCAGAAAGGAAAAGGAATTCAAATTTTCCCGGATTGTTTCCTGTGTGGCTGCTCAGAGCATCGAAGCTCGGACTGCTGTCCAGAGCGTCAACAGAGTGGTGCACTGTGGGATAGCTCCCGGAGCTACTAAGTTCGATTTGCATCCACACCTAGCCTAATTCGAGCTAGCCATGTCGAATTTAGCGTTACTCCACCTGTCGGGGTGGAGTACCAAATTCGAACTAAAGAGCCCTCTAGTTCGAATTAAATGGCTTCCTGGTGTGGACGGTTGAGCGGTTAGTTCGAATTAACGCTGCTAAATTCGAATTAAAGTCCTAGTGTAGACCAGGCCTTAGTTCTTACTCATATTGCATACCCTAGAGTTGTATTGAGATATTTTTTAAAAGGTATTGAAATCACCAGATTTACATTTGAGATTTAAATGTACCCTTCCAGTCAAGAAAATAATTGTATTATTTCTGAGCCAGCCCCCAAAAAACATACACACACACACTTTTTGAAGGCCTACCCAAAAATCTAATTCTAATGAAAAAAAAAATCTTTATTTTGCTAAGAGTTAAAAAACAAATAAACAGACAACCCTATTACTCGGTTCATGAGAAAATCCTTAGAGAACACTTTTTTTTAAAATAAAAGCACAAAAATTAATCTAGAAATCACAAGAAATTCTATTAATCTTAAAAGGATTTCTCTAACCCACTACATTTATTTCCAGACTGCACAGACGGAGATTAACAGCATAGTCCATGAATTATCTGTATCCAGACATCCAATCTGGCTATGGCTGTGATCTATTAGAAAAAAAAAATTAAGCTCTTCAAAATGTACTAGGGAATAATTATTTTGGAAACCATGGAAAAAGACATAGCTGGAACCTAACTGTGGGGGAGACCACAAAGTGATCACTGTCTCAGTTCGTGGCAACTGCACCTGTATTTCCCCTCAGTTATCCAGCAAGGACACCTACTCTCTGGCTTTCAACTTCCCAGCCATTGCCTTTCTGGGTGGAAACACCGGTCCGGGGGCTCTGCATTTTAATTTTAAATGAAGCTTCTTAAACATTTTAAAAACCTTATTTACTTTACATAAACAATAGTTTAGTTATATATTATAGACATAGAAAGAGACCTTCTGCTTACAGAAAGATATGGATATGTCTCTCTCACTTCTGACCAGATTGCAGAGTTCCCTGCTTTCACTGCTTTTCCCAGTACAGACAGGTTGCCCAAGGACACCTGCCTGCTTTCTCTTCAGAGACAATTAATAGATTTAATTGCTACAAATATAAGGTAAGCATTTTCTATGCAAACAGACTTTATTCTTAAGGTAAAAAGCATTGCAGAAAAAACATATTCTAGGCAATAAAATAAGCTTACCAGAAATCACCCCAATTCTAACATTGGCTCTGGAAGGAGCTGTCCTTCAGCATCCGATCCCCGGCGTGTCCTTTATAGTCACAAGTTTATCACAGCACTTCCAACCCTACTCTAGGAATTGGGACACTCCATGGACAAGGAGTCCTGTCCATTTGCTGAACAGGAAGAATATCATTAGCCAGTTTAAAATCAAGCTATTTATCAAAAACTTTTCTGTGTCTGTTGGTCCCTGGAGAATCCAGTTTGTATTTAAAATGGAGGAAGCACATAGAATCATAGAATTGTAGGACTGGAAGGGCCGCAAGAGGTCTTCTAGTCCAGTCCCCTGCACTCAAGGCAGGAGTAAGTATTATGCTAGACCATTAGCATGCCCCCTCACTACAAGAGGAGGTACATACAATGCCACAATACCACATATATAATTGCATTTTTAATACAATGTACCCCCCAGGTATTAATCCTAATTCAATAAGGCTGAATGTAATTCAATAAATTTCATTCAGGATATTGCAAGAAATTGTCAGGCTGTCCAAATGTCACTTCCCTCCAGTCTTCAACTGTTAACTCTATGGCTGGGTTGACCAGGAAGATCAACAAACCTATGGCAAAACACAAGGCTGGCCCACAACATTTTGGCACCTAAGGCTGGGAGCACAAAAGACACCCCCATGTCCCCTCGCTTGGGCCAAAATTTTGAAAGGTCTCAATTCTGCCTTCTTCTTGTTCTACTCCTCTCATGGTACTGGTCTCCAATAATGGAGAACTAACAACTTAAAATGCCTTGTTCAAAAATTTTAAGTAACACTTAACTTTCAAATGCCTGAACAGCAAATGTAACTTTTCTTGTCTGCATAGTAAACACTGGCATTTTTATCTCTTTGAATAATCAATTTGGTGCTTTCCGTGCCTTCTTGATTGCAAAGATTTGAACTGTTTCCTGCTGAAGGTACACAGTCTGAGCCAGCTTATGCTCTACTGAGATGGTTGCAAGGCCAACCAGCCTCTCCTGTGCCATTGTGGAGCGTAAATGTGTTTTTATTAACTTCAGCTTGGAGAAGCTGTGTTTTCCACTGGCAACTGTTACAGGAAGTGTTAGAAGTATGCGCAGAGCAACAAAAGCATTTGGAAAGAGGGTGGTCATCTTATTTGTGCACCTATATTCCAGAACAGCCTTTGGAGTTGATCCTGCTGAAATGTATCTTGAAAGGGCTTTCAGTTCATCACTTAAATCACTCGCATCAATATCGCACATCTCTTCATGTGTCAGCACTGTCTCTAGTGCCCTGCATTGCTGGTGTAGGTCTTTGTAGACGAGCGCTTCATTGCTTGCGGTACAAATTTGCTGGAGACCTCTCTTTCACACACGAGTGCCCTTTTATTTCCCAGTATTTTCCCACCACCACGTATATACAGCTATATACAGTACAATACCAGTCAGGTAGCCCCTTAGGGAACAGCTGGCTTTTACAGCAGCTGGGAGCAACAGGCCCTCCCTCCTCACTTTCCTGTTCCCCCCCTCCTACTTCCTTCCTGCTAGCTTTATAGGCCTTCCTCTCAGCAGGCTCACAGGTGATTGTTCTCAGGCTCCTTTAATGAGGCACACCCTGCCAGCTCCAGCCAGTTCCCCTTGATGGGAGCTATGCTAGCAGGTTCTGAGCTAACAGGGGCCAGTTCAGTGCCTCTTAAGCCAGCACTCTGTTACAGTCTTCTTCAGGTAAAGTGAGGAGTTTTGGAATAGCATACAACATCCCAAATATACTGCTGTGTTCCTTGAGCTGCATGAAACGTTCTTCAACTGACCGTATTGCACAATCTAGCACCTGGTTAAAGAATTCAACTTTGAATTGTTGGTTGGGGTCTCTTATGGGATTATCCCATGCCTTGTAATCAAACTTTCTTCTTCTTCTTCAGTGACTCTTGTATTCCTGAATGGGTGGGAAAATATAGTTTCAGTGTGAAGTTATTCTGCCAACTTCTGTGCACTCTTCAGAACGTTTTGAAATCCCTCATCTGACCAGTAAGACTGTAGGTATGACTTTGCTTTGTCCAGTTATTCCATTTCTCTAGATACATCAAGGTCAACACCTTGGCGTCTCTTGCTTATAACATTTATTTCAAACAGTATGTCATGCCACAACGCTAAGCCACACAGAAATTTGAAGTTATATATGTTTCCGGTGATTCCATTCCCTCTGCCACTGTTCTCCTATGAACAGTTCCTGTCATAGCATTATCCTCCATAATGGCAACTATGGCATCATCTATCTTCCCAATTTGGTGTTTGATAGGTTTGATCGCCTCCACTCGATTTTCCCATCATGTGGCACTCAGTGGCAGAGAGGATGTTCCCAGATGTTGCTTCAAAATTTGCCATTGATGAGTTGATGCAGAGAAAAAAACATAGATGCTCTGAATTACATTCAGAAATTCAGCAGCCTCACTAAAAGCTGATGCTGCATCACTGACCACCAAGTTCAATGAATGAGAACTGCAGGGGACAAAAAAAAGCTCGAAGGTTTAACTCTCAGATCCGGGTCTTTCCTCTCATGCTGGCACCATTATCGTAGCCCTGACCTCTCATATCAGCTATCGCAATTACTGTATCTTCCAACTTTTTAAGAAGCACATTTGTCATACCAGCTCCTGTAGTATCATCAACATCAATAAATTCTAGAAAATGCTCTCTGACAGTCCCCATTGCAGGGACATTTTCACTAGGTTCAGTTGTTGTTACAAAACGAAGCATTAAAGTAATTTGTTCCGTATGGCTGGTGTCAGGTGTGCAGTCCAGAATAACAGAGTAATATTTTGCTGACTTCAGATCTGCCACAATCTTCTGTTTGACTTTTGTTGCTAGTAACTGTATGATCTCATTTTGAATTGTTTTTCCAAGGTACTGGTGTGTTTACATTTCTTGGGTGGTGATTCTTCTTAGATGCTCCTGGAGTACAGCATCAAACTCAGCCATCAGCTCCACAATTTTAAGGAAGTTTCCACTGTTTGGCATATACAGCTGAACTGAAGCACCACGCAGTGCTAGGTTTTGGGTAGCAAGCATTCCCACAATGGCAATGAGCCTTTTCAGAACATTTTGCCAGTAGAGAGACTCTGATGCAATTTTCTCTTGACGCATCCCCTGGGAGAGTTAGCATACACATTCTAAGAAAGAATATCATGATTTCATGGCTCCAAGCTCTATGCAAATTCTTGTAAGGTTATAAGGCCATGTGAGCGTGAACAGAAAAGAAAAGAAGCAACTGTCTTCTTTCAGGGAAGCTGAATGCAAGTTTCTAGGTCCATGGATAATTACGAGAAACTAGCATGGAATACAAGTACCACAAAGGACTTATAAATGGCTGCAGCAGCTGGACATTCACTTCAGAAGCTATGTGGCTTAGCATACAACACTGGTGTGGCATTTAGAATCCTACATCAGCCTGGTGATGCATATGATGACAACATACAGGTTTAAGAAATCCACAATGCTCAAAATGCACCCAGAAAAAGACTGATTCCTAGATCACTACAAAGTAATAAATGGCACCACTTCTCATGAATACATTTACAGTTTCTAGGTCAACATGCTTTGGAATTATGATGAATCAATCATTTTCTGGGAGCATGTCTACACTGCCCCGCAATACAGTGTATGGGACTATGAACAGCAGTGTGCACCAAAGATTTGCATTGTAACTCTTCCATATGGATGCGGTGGGAGTGAACTAAATGATTCCTATTTAGCATTAATGTAGTCCTCTTCCACATTGGGGAAATACAGTGCAGCACATTGGTATGCATTGCTATTCAAACTTTTATAGTCCAAACTACAGGGGAGTGTAGAAGACATGACAGTATCAAAGAACCACCTCACTTGTGAAATATCCATATTGCACAAATGTGTAAACTGATCTGCTCCACAAAATCATACCTGTGGAGTTTCAGATACATAGGATTGGTTTAGCTAAGTTGGGGAGATGGCAAAAATTGAGCTATTGGAAGCAAGGCTTTCATTATTTCAGACCATATTACAATTCCTGTATAAAGAAAAGCAATTTTTTTTGTTTCCACGCCACCATGCAAGAAGATTAATTACAAAAACAAAATCAAATCTTGTTGCAGTTTTGTTTTTGAAAACAACTGCAACAAATATGGTCAAATAGGTATCTAATCACATTTAAAATAGTTCATGGTAGAAGACTGGCATAACTTGCAGTGGAATTTCTTTCAGTATCTGTCTGGACTGTTGGATGCTGTCTGTTTTGAATAACGGGAGATTGCAAGAGCTATCAGGAACATCTAGGTCAGTGGTTCTGAAACTGTGCATCAGGACCCCAAAGTGGGTCACGACCCTGTTTTAATGGGGTCGCCAGGACTGGCTTAGACTTGCTGGGGCCCAGGGCCAAAGCCCAAGCCCAAGGGCGTGAGCTCTCGGCGGCAGGGCTCAGGTTACAGGCCCCCTGCCTGGGGCTGAAGGCCTTGGGCTTTGCCCACCCACGGTGGTAGGGCTTGGGTGGGCTCAGGCTTTGGTCCCTGCTCCTGGGGTCCTATACTAATTTTTGCTGTCAGAAGGGGGTCTTTGTGCAATGAAGTTTGAGACCCCGTTCTAGGTCTTGGTACCCCCATTCTGTCCACAGAAAAAGGAAAAATTCTATTTTACTAGTGAATTTTTATTTTAGAACCCTCTATGTCAGTATGCACAGGGAGCACTCCCCATCTCCTCCATGGCAACAGGAGGTATGAGTTCTTTGAGTTTGGGCTTAGGATCCCCCTCAGGAAGAATTCTCAAAACATATGGCTTCCATGGCTTAAAAATACTAGCTATATAAAAGTTTAAAAGTGCTATTCAACTGAAACCATTTGCAGCCTTGACATGAAATGTTAGGGATTTCCTGGAGAAGTACCATCTTTCCCCTCTCAGAACTACTGAACAATCAATCAGCAATAGCCAGGAAAAAAATACCCTGGACATAATTCAGTCCTCCAAAGTAGAGTCAGACTGTCTGACGTGGAGGCTCCAGGAATGAAAATTCACAGGGAGTATTTCCCTTTTCTCAGTCCCCTCCATATCAAGCAATCTTCACAGCAGGAGATTGAAAGCAGTAAGTAAACCTAGGCAGGGAGGGAAGGAGGGAGAGAGAAAGAGAGGACTCAGTTTACCTATGAAGAATTGAGAAAGGTCTTAAAGGTTACTGTGGCACCTTGTTCTGAAACAACCTTCTACCAAATACTGCATTAGGGTGAGGATGCTGATTCTAAAGTATTTGATAAAGTGTGTATGGGAGGCCCTGTAGAAGCCTTACAGGGCTCCTCATAAGATCTGTGTGATTTCTCCTCCCACAAAATCAGTTGCTCTTTTCATAGAGTGCATTGTAAAGAGAGGAGTTGTACCTGAAGCTTTGAATGCCTCTGCTATAAACATCTTTATTCTTCTGTAGACTCTGTTCACATCTAACTTCTACTTCCTTAGCAATGTTGGATTCAATCAGAAGGGAAAAATACTACTTCCTCTTATATAAGAAAGATTATGGTGACTTTGGGGGATGGAGCCCTGACTATGCACAAATTATCATGTTTGATAGAATGAATGATTGAAGTTTCACTGAGAGCATGCCAAACTCAATTAGAAAAGATGGTTGTATGCAGGCAATACTCTTAATAAGATGAGGAAGAGAAGCTGAAAGGTGGTTTTATTAGGACTTATAGTCTACAGATCAAGATCATGACAGGAACCGCCATATTGACAGAGGACTGATAAAGAGTGCTGGTGCTCTTTTATGGACTTTTATGTCATGGTGATTAGAGGCTCTCATCAGTTTCTCACAGTGCAATATGACTGCAGATGCTGACTTGTCTTTACAAAGAAAATGGCCTTGGGCTCCATGTTCAGGCCATCTTGCAAAAATACCAGATTTTCCTTTCCTTCAGCTGATGTGTGTCCCTTGTAACACCAACATCTAAAACTTGAAATGATATATGGACATCATATGTGAATTTCCTCTGAGATGCTAGGAGGGTTTTTAATCACTTTCTTAGAATGAGAAACTGTAGTTCCTTCCTCTCAGCTTCCCAGCTGACTAGTTAGGCAGCCCTGAATATTAGTTCAAGATAGGTCACTGTTGCACAATGTTTTGTGGTTGCATGTTGGGACTCAAAGAAGATTCCAGTTACATCTAAATTAGGCCTGAGACCCAAGACCAGATGGTTAATGAGAAGGGTATTATAATGACCATATCCTGCTCCTTCACAATTGTATTTACCATCTTCATGCTCAGTAGACGGTGGGGGAAG
Source organism: Mauremys mutica (assembly GCF_020497125.1). Lineage (NCBI taxonomy): Eukaryota > Metazoa > Chordata > Testudines > Geoemydidae > Mauremys > Mauremys mutica. Next base: position 92,964,221 of record NC_059073.1, on the reverse strand, counting down.
GAATAGGAGGTCTTTTACCACACTTCTGAGATAAGGAGACCACAGCTACTGCTTTTGAGTGTCTGTTCCTCACTTAGTACCTCTTGGGGTTTTCCAGCTAAAAATTGGATGCAAATAGGTACATCAGTAGGCTTCCAACCTGGCCTGTGATGCACCAACAGGCTAGCTGATCTAGTCTGCATTCCTTTGGACTCACTGACTATGTCTCACTAAGCCAGCAGACCCCAATTTTCCTTCTAGGTATAGAATCCTGAGGAAAAGAGTGGGAGCTTCTGCTCAGGACATGAACAAGGCTACTACTCTAAGCAGTGCTGAACATTTTCTGCCAACATGGGGTCCGGTATATGTTTTGGATTTATCTCTGGACCAACTTCAGGTAGCTGGTAAACTCATTCTTCTTATTTAAGAAGAGATGCCGGTATTGGATCTGGACCAAGGTTTTTATTTACTGATTTCCTGCAACTACAGGCTAAAAGCAAAGCAAGAATTGTGCCAGGTATCCAGACATTCATCACAAAGCCAACTAGCCCAGGAGCTGAATCAGAGATTATTTTGGGAGATGTGTGCTAATGCTTGGCAAAACAGACACTATCTTTTTCCATCTCTCTTTTGAAATTAAGATAGCTCTGGATGATAATTTAGATGCTGGAATTTTGTGAGGGCCTTTTAACTTGTTCACTCAAAGCCATGTTTGTGAAGACTTAAGCCATGGCTGTTGGGCAATGAATAATATGATGAGGTTGTCCAGACAAGGGAAAAGTATTTATTTCACTCAAAGAGAGGAATGACATAACATTTGTAAATACCAGTGTAGAGGTTATGAATCCAAAAAGGGGGTATTCTGCTGAAAATGCTTCTTATTGTAGCAGAACCTAAAGTATCTGTGTGACTCTTCCTGAACATATCTTCAGTAGATCTCCAGGAGATTTATTTTCATATTCTAAAGTATTGTAATATGGATTTCAGTATTTCTACCTGGAATACGGATCTCCTTACAGACTTAGAGAACTCTGAGATCTAAAATGGGCTGCATGCCATTGCTTCTCTTTGTACCACAAAGAATCTTGAGTCCTTTCTAAAAATAGAAGTCTCTCTACAGAACTAGTTCTGTCATTCTGATGTGTAGGAGATGAACCATTATATCCTTAATCTTCTGATGCTACAAAAAGGTCTTGTTAAGCATGTCAGTTTTTTTCCCCCAAAGGAAAAGTTTTTATCCTTTTCCCTCAAAGTAGAGTAAATTCTAGTGAATATCTTTCCCCGATTATCTCAAGCACCCATTTTCTGATATGGTTCACTCCCACATGGGGGTTCACCCTGAAGTGCTCCTTGTGAAAGCCAAAAATAAGAGACACTTTTGCGACTGGATGGTTTCCAAAGAATCCCAGTCTTGGTCTTCAAATTCTCTGGAAAAGCAGCAATGGCCTCCCTTTCTAATATCTAATCCTTAGGTTGGAACCCACAGAGCAATAGCTTCAAAGAGAAACACCTGCTGATAGTTCAAAGATACCTTCACTGGAAGTGGGGAGGTGGGCCACAGTGACTGCTTTGTCTTTATACTCCCCAAAGAGTTTACCAACAAAATATTCGGAAGGATAATCAGAGTTTAGCCTGCAATTCCAATTTCTTCAATTAGTGCCATGTATCACTGCAACCTAGTCAACCATCTTGGTGTGGACCTTCATCCACACCCTGGGAGTCAGGTTTCACTGTGACCTGCTGCCTCTCTACCACTTCTGAGATGGGAGAGGAGCAGAGTTGCTGTCCTTCAAAGCCTCCTCAGGAAGAAAAAAAATGTTTTTTAAATATACTTTTTGGTTGAGTTTAATAGTTTTGATGGGGGAAAAATGCAAAGCCAATGAGAATACAGGCACATTTAGTTAAAAAAATTAAGAATCACGTGAAATCTCTACTACAGAGGGAGACTTGGGGTCTGCCATGCAGACTGCTTGGAAGAACAAAATTCTGGGAAATTGCTCCTAAGGGGCAGTCCTCATCCCAGGCTCAGAGCAAAAGATCCCATCTGCCTTTAGTTGCCATGGAGATGACGCATTCCAACTGTGAAGACTATCTGTCATGAAGGGGACAGAGAAGCAGTCATATTTCAAACCATAAACTAGATCAAGAAGGTAGTGCTCTGCTCTGTCAGGAACAACCAAAAGTTGTCATCATTAGACACTGTGAACCCTCTAGTCAGGTGGTGCACCTACAGTAGTGCTGCCAAGCAACATGTAGTTTCTTCAAAACCAAGTTCACTGCTACCACATGTAGGAGACAGGAGGAAACTGCTGAAAGGAACAATGAAAAGCAGACAGAAGGAAACAACTGGGTAGATAAATTTAGGCCCAAAGATGCAGGATCCAGAAGAGGGGCCCAACCCAGCAGATAGCATGTCTATAAAACCTAAATAAATACTAAAGAGGAGTACATATTCATTTTGAGAATGTGCCTTTGATATATGCTTAAAATACACACAAACCTAAGTGCAGCAGTGCAGTTTAATATAACCCACCATCAGTAAGCAAGATAATAAAGTCTTGAATGCGGAATGTGGAAAAAATAGTATGTGATAACGTAACTAAAGATGGTATTGTAACGTATACGTAGGACTTCTGTTTAGGAGGTTATTAATTTCATCGTTCAGGGTTTACTTTTATCAATTTGTGAGTTTTATGTAGATGTCCAAAAAAGTTGGGGGGGGGGGGGTTTCCAGGGCAGTATCTTTGTATTTACTGTAAAAGGGTATTTTCTTTGTAAGGTTCCCTAGTGCACTTTAATGTAGTACTGTTTCAAACAGAATTATGATAAAGCACACTAGGGAACCTTTAGTGCACACCAGCAGAGTCTACATGGACCAATTAATGAGCAACATGTGATTGTACTTTAATGTGGACTATGAGGGTGTGATTTCTACTGTTCCATGTACACAAGCCCTTAGATAAAAGTAACCATTTCCTATGTTTTTCCAATGTTTATCCAAAAACACGGATTTCTTTTTCTTTTTGTGCAATGGGGTGTTTTATTGGTGATTATGGGTTGAAACCAAAGATGAGATGCCCTATACACATGGTGCAAGGGAACCAAAGTAAGGTTGCCCAGGAACATTAATTGTAGCATTTCCTAACTCAATTGTTTGACTTTGCAAACTTAACATTCTTTTAATGTGTTTTTTTTTTTTAAAAAGTACATATAGTACTGTAAATTTACTCAGCTCATGGCAAACACAGACTAGCTAGAGATATCAATACTCCAACCTGGCAATGGGTCTGATTCTCAGGTAATGACTTTGGAAGTCAGGAAAAAACAACAGGAGCCTGAAATGACAGTAATGGAGCGAGACTATATCATAAATGGAGCAGTGGGAGAAAGATAAAATAACACTTTAAGCAGTTTGTTTCATAAAGATTTCCGTAACAGAGTCATAAAAAAAAAATCTCAACAGCGTGCCAATGAATGACTCTCAAAATCAAAAAAGTAATGGAGGAAACTGATGGATGTCCCTGAGGATCAGTAAGAGACTAGAAAGACTCATTCTATACCACTGGTTTGCAAAATGCTAGTAATGACAAATTATCCTACTATACTTGTTCATTTATACATGAAGGGCCCTTGGTGATCTCAGCCTAGTCAGTCATGTATGAATCAAATCACAAGAGACACCATTACCAAAATGAGTGCCATTTGTGATCTCAGAACAAGCCACTGAATGAATGGACAGGAAAAACTACTATCACATCCCTAGATATGGGAAGTTGCTATTGCCCATGTTGCACCTATTCTGCGGTTAATTTGTGGCTGTTAGCTTCCCATCAATCTAAAACTAGTCTGATTTTTTAAAAAACAGCTAAACAAGAAAATAAAGCCTGTAAGGCCAGATCTATGGTATAGACCTATATTCACATAATTACATAACGACACAGTTACACCGACCTAGCGCCCCCACTCCCCTGGTGTAGACAGCGCTATGTCAACAGGACAGCGTCACTGTCAGTGACAGATACAGCCTCTCAGGGAGGCACATTAACCAAACCCACAGAAGAAACTCTTCCAATCGACATAGGAACGTCTTCACTTAAGCACTAGAGCAGTGTAGCTGCATCAGTACAGCTGTGTTAATGCAGTGTTTAAGTGTAGATCTTCTGCCCTAAAACTTACTGACATTAGAAATGGAAAAGGCCTATTAGATCATCTATCCCAGCACCTGCCATGTAGAACTGATCCCCACCATAGGATTTTAGCTGCTTTCCACAGTCCACTTGCAATTTAAGTGATGAAGCAGGCCTCCACCATTTCCCTTGGGTGACCATACAGTTGTCTAAGTAGCAACCTAGAATGTGTATCTTTTCTTTTGCTTGTTTTTTATCCTACTATAGCTAGCTATATGTCCCTTTGGATCACTTCAAATTTTTCATGTTCCATTAAGTTTGTGTTCATACTTGTAAGCAGCTATTATCTCCCTTTTAAAATTAGCTCAGGCTCAAAGTTGGCCAAGGATCTAGAAATAATCTATCTGTATACATCTTTTATCTTATACTTAAAATTGTAAGGAAAGGGTCCATCTTCTTGTTTTGTCTTTGTTCAACGCCTATCACAATGGGATCCTGGTCCTTGACTAGGGTTTCAAGGCACTATGGTAATAAAAAGTAACCGAGAAGCTTTTAGACATCAATGCAATGCATAACTTGAGGTCCTTCCATTCCTGTGACTTAAGATTTTAATCAAAGCAAAAAAAAACTTTATTCATGCCATCTACATCTGTTTGCAGAACACTGTAAATATGTCATACAGAAAATTAATAGCTGAGACAATGACAAACTATTTTTTGCAGCTCAAGTTGACCTTCCATTTTCAAGCTGTTGCATTTAAAAGCCAAAACAACCCTCCTTCCCATTCTGGGAAAAAAAAAAAAAAGCTTTTCTCTATATTTCAATAATTAAAAACACAGTTATCTCTATTAGAAATTTAGTTTCTTTTCCCTTAGTATTTGCTGCCACCATCAGGATCAAAGGTATAATACAAATTGAGTGTGTGCATTTATTACGGCCAAACTTTATATTTTCTTCTCTTATGCTCCGATCTTCCGCACTGAGCCTCAAAGAGGTGCAAGGAAGGAAGGAAGGCAGGAGGCATGAATAAGTAAGGCAGACATCAGAGTATGGTCTTTTCAAACCAGCTGAGATAGGTAAAAGTATCTGTCATTCCACACAATTCCAATTGCTTCTGCCACATTTACATGCTATCACAGCAACCAAATTTTGACTGAAAGTCTTCCTAATGCACTGGCTCAGCGTTCCACGTGACTGTTTAGACCATTTGGTAAACTAGAACAATTGATATCACTATTAGTACTCTATTAGCTGCAGGAGCACCTCAATCTTGTATTGCCAAACCTGTTTTAAACTGAGAAGAGATTACCCAATTGTGCAGTAATTGCAGTTCAAGATGTATGTGCCCCACTTCAGATATGCCTCGAGCCCTCAGATTTTTCTGCTAGCAGTTCTCGGTTGGCCTGCACATATGCCCTATACCTCTTCTTGCTAGACATCAAGGTTATAGAGGGACATGTAGGTGAATTGCCCTCAGTTCCTTCTCCACCTGAATGTCGCCACAGAGACCAGTGTGAAGCAGAGGGAAAGGAAGAGCCACCCATAAGAATTGCAGTTACTGCACAAAGTGAGTAACCTCTTCTTATTCTTCAAGAAGTGGCCCTATGAATGCTCCACTTCAAGTGACTTTCAAGCAGTTTCCCAGAGTGAGGTTGGGAATTGAATCCAGAACTGAAAATAGTACCACTGTACCTATAGCCACATTGGATCTGATGGCATGGATTAAAGTGTAGTGCTTTGAAAAATGTATGTACTGAAGCCCATGTAGCAGCCTTATAGGGGTCCAAGGACTCGTCTGAATTGTCTGAACCAAACCTGACAAGATTATGAGACTCTCTAAGGAAAGGCAGGCTGTCAATGAGTCCAAAGAAGCCCATATAAACTGTATCTTCTTTAAGGGGACTAACGCAGATTTCCTTACATTTAGCTAAATATCCAACTGTAGGAACAGAGCTAGTGTTGTCTGCATGGAAGATAGTACTGCTTCGTAAGAATGGCCTTTGAGTAACCAGTCAGTCATCAAGGTACTGGAAGACCAGAATCACCTCCTGTCAGAGGTAAGCAGCCACTACCACCAGGACCTGGAGAACACCCTTGGGGCAGAGGAGAGATTGAAAGGAAGCACACGGTATTGGAATGATTCTGGCCTATAGTGAATTGCAGATATTTCCTATTCAGTGCGTGTATCATTATATGGAAATTGGTTTTCGGCCCTCAGCCTACAAGAAGCCTATCCCCCTTCTCCAGTGAAGGAATTATAGCTGCTAGAGTCAGCATCCTGAACTTCTGAAGCTTTACAAACTTCTTTAAAAGTCTTAAGAGTTAAGATCAGTCTCCACTCTCTGTCCTTCTTTGGTATGAGGAAATACTTTGAGTAAAACCCCTTACCCCTTAAGAGGGAGGGATCAGGTCAATTGCGCCTAACCAGAGAAGAGAGTTCACCTCCTGTCATACCACAAGCTCAAGGAGTCCCTGAAGAGGAACAGGGAAGGGGAGCTGAAGGGAGGCAGTGACAAAGTGGATGGTATAGCCAAGAGTTATGACTTCTTTGACCCAGCTGTCTGTGGTAAACCACCCCCAGGCATGCTGGAAATGGTCCCCACAGGGCAAGTGATGGGCAAATGGGCACAGCTGTAAAACCAGAGATGTGGGATGATTCGAACCCTCAACCAGTCCCTCAAAACTTCTGCTTAAAAGACAGTTGAGTGGTTGTGGAGGGTGGGTGGGCAGCAATCTCTCTCTGAAACGTGTGTGTCTTTTCCTGGAGAGTTCAGAGGTTCTACGAAATCCAAAGAACTGAGCAGGATGCAGTCTCTGAGCAATTTGTGACCTAATAAACAGTGTCTTATTTGTAAGTGTATATATGCCCAGGGAACATAATGTAACTCTAGAGTGTACACAAGGACTCCTCTGGGGTCTCTGAGAAAAGCCTATAACCGTCAATGGGAGATCTTTAAGGGTGTTCTATGGATCTCCCAGAAACCTTGAGAGTTGAAGCCACGATGCCCTGTACATAAACTGTGTAGATGGACCTGACAGTGTGGAGATGGACCTGACAGTAGCATCTAAGGATGCTTGAAGAGTGGTCCTGGCCAATAACTGGCTCTCTGAAATGATGGACTGGAATTTCTCCTTGTGTTCTTGTGGCTGGTGTTCAATAAAGGCTGCCAATATATTATAGTTTGTGAAACTGAATTTGGCCACAACTGCCTGATAGTTTGTAATCCTGAACTGCAGGGTTGCTGACAAATAGGACTTTCATTCAAATAGATCCAGTCTCTTTTGGTCCTTATCATTTGAAGCAGACCTGGAGAAGTGTTGCCTGCCTTGCTCGTTTTAGCACACTACTAGGGAGTTAGGTGAAGGGTGAGAGAACAAGAAATCAAAGTCCTTAGAGGGAACAAAATACTTATAGTCCAACCTTTTACACATTGGTGGAATAGTAGCAGATGTTTGCCACAAAAGTTTTAGCTGGATCCAGGAGCACCTCATTGCTGGGTAATGCCACCCTGGAGGGTGTTGCTGACTGCAGGATACCCAACAAGTTGTGTTGTGAACCCCTGATCTCTGATTGGAATTTGAAGAGAGCGTCAGCTACCCTCTTTATGAGGTATTGAAATTGCCAAAAATAGTTGGTCACGGAAGGTGATGGTGGCATACCCACTTCATCTGGAGACAAGGATGAATTGGGCGTTTGAGGGGTGGCCTCTGTCTGTGCTGGCCTCTTATTCCTCAAACGTCCTCTCCTGTGGGGAGGTTGGTTGGGGAGGATAGGACTGAACAATCCTAGTCTGCCTTTGAGATGGAGAACTGCTGTCGGTTAGCAACCCAGGGATCCCAATGTGGCCACTGCAGGAGGCCCATACAGGAGTGGGAGTGACATATAGCATTGCTTCCACCACCCTTGATAACAGTTGCAATCTTCCCTGTGACTGTCAAAAAAACGGGTTCCTGTCAGGATACATAGGGAACCCTGGATTGAAACAGAAGAGACTGACTGGAAGTGCCATTTATCCTCCTCAACATCGTCCAAGAGAGGAGCCCCCATAGAAAATAGAGGAGAATCCTGAAGTACCAGAGGATAGTAGCAGTCTGGAGATCAATGTATTGGTACAGAAAGATGCTCAGTACCCATGAGGAGCAGGGATTCTTGCTTATCCATTATGGATAGATCCCTTGCACATGTAAATTCTTGCAGTACCAAGTAGGGAACTGGTACCTATGCAGTAACAGAGGATGCAGTAGCTGAAGAGGATGGTGCTGTCGATGTCAGAGGCATACCAATGTAAGTGCCAATGGAGTCTGGTGCCATCACTTGCTCGGTACCAATGATGCTAAATGGGTAGGTGGTGATGGTGGGACTAAGCCTGATGGTACCAAACCAGAGTGCTTATGCTTGCTTTCCTTGTCCCTGGTAGAGGGTACTTGCCTGGCTAGCTCAGTTGGTAGAGCATCAGACTTTTAATCTGAGGGTCCAGGGTTCATGTCCCTGGTCAAGTGCTCTGCTTCGGGGGAGGGATAACTCAGTGGTTTGAGCATTGGCCTGCTAAACCCAGGACTGTGAGTTCAATCCTTGAGGGGGCCATTTAGGGAACTGGGGTAAAAAAGTCTGGAGATTTGTCCTGCTTTGAGCAGGAGATTGGACTAGATGATCTCCTGAGGTCCCTTCCAATCCTGATATTCTATGAATCTATGAAATCCTGTCAGAGCAGTGCCTCTCCCTTGAGCTCAGGGGCTGTTTCCATCAGTACCAGAAGAGTCTCCAACTCAACAATATCAAGCTGGGATGTCAAGGCTTCAGAGACCATAGATCTCACAGGGGACCTGGGTGTCTTCAGAGCAAACTACTTCAGATCAGAGTCTGCGCTCCTCTTTTTTGGGAGTCCGCTCAGAAGCCTCTAATAACCAAGGTGGAAGGGGGGGGGGGGCTAGATCTGTCCAGAGACAGATGTCTCCTCGGCTGACTCAGACACTGGTCGAAATGGGCATCTTATCGACAGTCTGAACTTAATCTTTCTCAACTTTAAGCTGGGCAGAAATTACATTTCTGGGAGGCGTGGGACTCCTCCAAACAACAGATACCTTCAGAATGGCCACCGCTCACAGGTGTAGCCTCTCACCAGAAGCAGCAGCTTTTGAAGCCTGAGGAGCGAGGCATGCCCTGCCAACATGACAAAACTCCCCATAGGGTTAGCCAGGGGGCTCCACTGTGCACACTGCCCCCACAGCTCCCACTGGCTGGGAACCACAATCAATGGGAGCTGCAGGGGCGGTGCCTGTAGACAGGGCAGCGTACAGAGCCGCCTGGCTGCACCTCTGCGTAGGAACCGAAGGGACATGCTGCTGCTTTGGAGAGCTGCTTGAGGTAAGCACTGCCTGAAGCCTGCACCCCTGAGCATCTCCCCTTGCCCCAACCCCCTGTCCCAGCCCTGATCCCCATCCTGCCCTCCAAACCCCTCAGTCCCAGCCCAGAGCACCCTCCTGCACCCCAAACCCCTCATTCCCAGCCACATCCCTGAGCCTGCACCTCCAGCTGAAGCCTGCACCCCTTCCCACACCCTAACCCCCTGCCCCAATCCCCCTCCTGCCCTCCAAACCCCTTGGTCCCAGCCCAGAGCACCCTCCTATACCCCAAACTCCTCATCCCCAGCCGCACCTCCCCCAGCTGGAGCTCCTCACCTCCCCCCCAGCACCTCAGCCGCCCTGCCCCAGCCCAGAGCCCCCTCCCGCACCCTGAACTCCTCATTTCTGGCCCCAGCCCAGAGCCTTCACCCCCTCCCACACCCCAATCCCAATTTTGTGAGCATTCATGGCCCGCCATACAACTTCTATTCCCGGATGTGGCCCTCGGGCCCAAATGTTTGCCCGCCCCTGTATTAAACCCATATACTGGCCAGATTTGACCAGGACAGGATGGTACTGCTCCAGAGTCCCAGGCTGGGAAGCTGGTGGTTAGAGAGCCTGTGTGTGTAACTGCAGCTGGGTGTGTCCCTACCTGTGTGAATGTTGGTGAAAGTGCAGGCTAGAGGGCTTTGCAGCTTGTCACAGCAGTACAGTGTAAGGAGACCACCAGGCCGGTGTGTCAGGGACCTCAGTGGTACCCCAGTTCCAGGTGGCACCCCAGGGGGAACCCGTCACACTGAGATTAAAAATTAAATGCCTCAAAGCTTTAACACAAATTAAGGTTGCCCAGTGGTGCCTAGCAGCCTTCCAAAATGTGGAGGGTGGCTAAACTTAAGCCTCTGAAACCCAGAAAATATGACGATACATGCCACCCCTGGAATGCAACTGTAATTCTGCCATCTGAGCAATACCCCACACGCTAGCATTCTACCCTCCCACGGTACAGAACATCTTGGAAATATAGCACATGAGCACCAGGGCTGGCTCCAGCCTTTTTGCTGCCCCAAGCAGCGAAGCAAAATAATAAAGCTGATGGGCGGCAACTCAATCGCGCCGCTTCATTTTCTTCAGCGGCAATTCGCCGGTGGGTCTCTCGCTCCCTCTCTTCCTCTTTGGCAGCAGCTCAAAGAGGAAGAGAGGGACCGAGGGACTTGCTGCCGAATTGCCACTGAAGACCCGGACGTGCCACCCCTTTCCATTGGTTGCCCCAAGCACCTATTTCCTTCGCTGGTGCCTGGAGCTGGCCCTGATGAGCACTGTGGGACAAAGTATAGCACCGCCTCTTTGCTACTTGGGGTTTAGGTCAGATATAAACAAAAGCTACCTACGTGGGGCCTACACTCAAACACTGAGGCTGCTGCACACAAACTACCCTAGCTTTGCTAAATATTACATCATCACCCTTGCCCTCAGAATTCCTTCTGAAACATTGCCTTCACTTACCCATCAGTAAGCGCTAAGATCAGTCATTTATACCACCAGACTGCTGACACACCTCATTGCAAGAAGATACCCTGGTGTACCTTTGAGGATACAACCTACAAAACTCAGCGCTGATATGAGGCATAGTTTGAAGTACATAGATCCTTTGAAGTACACGTGCACCTCCTGTCATATCACAGTAACAGACCTGCTGAGTTGCTCCCACTAATACAGCTACACCTAAACATAGCGAAGGCAGTTAGTATGCCCGCAGATATATGCTGCAATTCAAATTTGTGGAGTACAATACAGATAATGGCAGATTCGCTAAGAACCTCCTCATGGCTACTGACTACAATGGCACCTCCCTTATTGAACCACTCCCAGTGGCTATTGCCAGCTTCAGAGGGCAGAGTTAAAGTTGTGATGCAGGGTTGGCGTGCATCTGAATTTTGTATTTCCTGGTTTGCAGAGGTTTAAGTTTAGCCTCACTTCACATTTTGGAAGGCCATTAGGTACCACTTGGCAACCTTAACTCTATGTTAATTAAATTTTTTGCATTTAATATAGCCCAGTTTGGCATCCGAAACCCATATTCACATGTGGCTTGCTGTACTTGCAACATTACTAGTGCTTGGACAACAGCACATGTTGAGAACAGATGGAGTCCAGGAGATCATCCTCTCAGCATAGTGCCAGTTGGCCAGAGGCTGAAATCAAGCTTCTGGTGGACCTCTGGCATCAGACCAGTAGGATGTAAGATTCTGGGAGCAGAACCTGAAATTTACACCACGTATCAATACCATCTCCAAGAAGTTGGCAGAAGGAGGAATCCACCAGATAGGATCTCAGAGCAGGGAGAAAATTAAGTCCCTGAAGAATCTGAACTGGCACACCGAGAACCACAATGCCTAGTGTGATGACTCACTGCTCGAGAACATGTACATTCTATGAAGAGCTGTACCAGGTACCCAGCAGCACTCCAAACATGGAACCTGTGTAGATGCTGGATGGGTTGAGGACAACTTAGTCAGGGATTGGTCCTGCTTTGAGGAGGGGGTTGGACTAGATGACCTCCTGAGGTCCCTTCCAACCCTGATATTCTATGATTCTTTGACTCTGCAAGCAGGTTTTGTAAGGGGCAATATACCTAGACCAGTTGGATTAGATACCCAACCCAGAGGAGATGGAGCAGACACTGACCACTTCTAGGCACTGCCAGTCTGACCTTAGGCCAGAATCCTAGATCTCTCTGGGAAAGGGACTGAGAACAAGACCAGGGAGGAAGCAGTGGAGAAATCAGCATCTCAGCTGGTTAAGATGCAAACTGCCATTTTTGTTACTGGGGAATATTACAAAATAAGGGCAAGCTTTGCCTACTTATGACAATCTTATTACTGTAATGAAGGATATTGTATGCTGGGGGTGGGCTTTTTAATACAGTGAATGATTTTAACTTCAGTTGAGGGCGAATGTACCTCCATTTTCCCTATTCCACCTTCCAACCCAACCACATACAATCCATCTTGGATTCCAAGCAGGAAGAAAAAAGGTTAAATGTGATTTATTGTGGCACACATTGCTGCATGCAGAGCAGCCAGTGATTATTAATACAAGCCATGCAATGACTGCAAACTCAGGGACATGCATACTTGTATAAATATATAGCAGTGCTTTTTCCTCACACTGGTTCTAGCATTACAGTGTTTTCAGAGGCAGCCTACATATTAAGTTCACTGCATGAACTCTGGTGGTATTAAGTCCAGAATATTTGCAGAGTCCCTTAGTACTACCAGTCCAGCATCTGGCTACCACAAGGGGAAAGGGAGGGGACTGAAGTGGCACATTTGCAGTGGCGCTATGCTGATGCATCCTAGTTTAGCACCTTGAATTTTGGTCCATTCCTGGGTAGTGATGCATAAGTCAGCAGGAACTCCAAACATTCAATGAGGTATCTGGGCAGGACCTCCTTGCAGCTCATTAATTTGCGCATCACGTACCAAGAGATGAAAGAGCTTCATGACACCAGGATTTCTATCAGAGGCTTGAAATAACTTCTCTTTTCCACTCAGGAATCTCCAGCAAGTTCACATCTTCCAATGCCACCACAGCCTGAAATAATGTTAAGACCATTCACAGTAATGTTCCTGTCCCTGGCCTGTCCCACAAGCCCACAAAAGCCATTTTTTCTTTTAATAAATATAAAGTGCTTATTACTGTCTCGCTGCATATATTGTGGGAACAATACACACACTGATAATGTGCATTTCTATACATGTGACATTGTACTTCATTGTTTCACTTGAATTCTCTTTGCATTCTAGTTTGCAGCAGCTGACTGTGTTAAATTTTATTGTTCAATCCTTTATTGTGAGTACTTGGGGAAAAAAAAGAACTTCAAAGCAAGTATTTTAATAAAGCAGATAAGGCAAATAGATATAGTGCATTAATGCTAACAATACATGCAGTTGATTATACCACAATAAATGGATACCGTATAGTAAAGTTGTACTCACATTATCTCATTCTCCTATTTCCCCCTCCAAAGCAAGGATGTGAAAACAAAAGGGATCCCTCTGATTTCCCTTGCTTACATAGACCCAACCCCAGTTATCAAAGGAGTTTCTGGCTGCTTGTACAGAATCTGTAAACCAGCATAATCATGGATTCATTCCTGGCCAAAGTATTTCTCCTTAACCTCCCACACATTGTACTGTGCACTGCACACCTCAACAATATAAATTGTACTATACACACAGCAGTCCAAACAGTTTTGTAGGCTGTGCCATCTTACCTTCAGTCACTCAAAGGCGCATTCCATCACCATCCTACACCTGCTCAGCATGTAGTTAATCCTTCAGTCAGGTGCTTTCATATCTGGGTAGGGCTTCCTGAGCCAGAGCAGAAAATGATGTTTTGGGAGACTCAGCCTAACAGTGGGCATAGACATCCCATTAACATCCATACTACTAGGTAGGAATAAAGTTCAAAACTATCCAAATTCAAGAATATCCGACCTCCTGGAATATCCTGGAATCATGTACTCTGCCTGTGCATCTCAAGTAGCTGTCCATTAACCTCCTTCTCTGGTCCATCAAGGCCTGCATAATGAGGGAGTAATATCCTTTCCAGTTTACATAAACATGTCCACCTTGGAGGAGGGCAGTTAATGGACGCTTGTGTCCTGGGGGAGTGTGCATGGCCCGAGCATAACCCAGTCACTCAAAGTTCACTATTATTTTGAGGACATTAACAACCTTCACCACCACTGTAAACCACATCAACAACTGCATGGCAAACCTATGCCAAAATAAAAACCAACAGTGTAGTTGTCCACACCAAACTGATTAGCCATCAACCTGCTGCAATCTGGGTAGCCAGATTCCTGATTGCAGTAGCAGCCCACTTCTGGGTAAGTGTATACTCACTCATCTGTGTCTCCTGGCACTGAAGGTCTGGGACAAGTTCCTCACACAGCTCTACCAATGCAGCCTTCCTTTTGCGGAAGTTCTGGTCATCCTAAGTCTGTATGATGTTGTCCCACCACTCTATGCTTGCTGTCCTTGCCCCTGAACCACTGCTCAGTATAGTGGGAATGAATCCACAGCTATTAAAACCTGCATCAACAGTATGCACTCCTCCACATGTGCATACACCTTGTGTGATCTCATTAGCAAAGCAGGTCACCATTTTCTCAGGGGGACAGATCACTGCCAAAAAGCCCTCCATCTTGTCTCCTACCATCTTCTTACTCTTCCCAAAATGAAGGTTGAATTAATGCCAACAGCCAGTATAAGTCACTGCTCCCAGTTGTATCTGTGCTTTGCCATCAGAATGAAAGCCAAAAGTGGTATATACTTTAACGAGTCAGTGGACTCGGACCACTTCTGCACAAGTGGCCAGTCATACACTGAAAGAATTTACAGACTGCTCAGATGAGTGCAGAGCTAAAAACCACAGGATATAGCCCCATAAGGTCTAGAGCTCTACAAAATGACAACAGAACCAGTGTGGATGCAAGTATGGCTCTGCACTGTGGCTACTCTCACCTGAGGGAGGCAAACTCAAGTGCTCACACCCGAGACAACACTGCAGTCAAGACATACGTACACTTCCTATGTGAAGATGGGCAAGTCACTTAAACCACACTTCACAGATTATCACTCATTCCTCATCTGGGTGCCCAACCTGAGACACCTGGAGAAGTGCTGGGCACTCAACTGCAAATGACGTCAATGCAAGCTATGCTTTGAACATATGAAGTGCTATAGGAATGATCAGTACTTAAAAATAAATAAATACATACATACATAAATAAAGAGGCTGTAAGCATCTCAAGTTGGGCACTCAAACATAGCAGAAACTTGACAATTTTGGCATTATTTATATCAATATTATCATAGCGCCTAGAAGCCCCAGTCATGGACTGGGACTCCATTGTGCTAGGCACTGTATAAACAGAATGAAAAGGGAGTCCCTGGCCCAAAGAGCTTACAATCTGAGTATAAGACAAGACATAACGGAGAGATACAGACTGACAGGGAGTACATGAAAACAATGAAGTTTATTTATTTAGCGTGTGCACAGTCGTCTAGCCAAGTGATGGCATCTTCAGTGGCATGATGCAGTTCTTCTAGGCCACCGCTGAATGCCTGCTGACTAGGGTCATTGACAGGTAGCCGGACACCTACTTAAAGTGGCCAGAGCACCTTTGGAGAAACAGGTGTGAAGACAAGTGAGGAACGAATGGAGTAAGTTTAAATGTGTACACCAGATCAGAAGCTGCCCAGAACCAGTCACTGTAATAGAGCTGGGATGCAGGAAGAAAAAGGATAGTTTTGTAGTTAAAGCTCTGACCTGGGATGCCAGGGAAAGGTCTCTCCCATAGATTGTGCAATGTTGAGGAAATCATTTAAAACCAAAGTTTTCAGAGGTAATCATTAATTGTGTTTTATTCAGGGATCGTATCTTGAGATACCTATGGCCTGACCTTCCAAAGTGCTAAGCATTCAACTCCAAAATGAGACCAATGGAGATTTCAGAGTTACTGAAAACCTCTGAAGAGTAGACCATAGGCATTTCGAAGTTGAGAAACCAGAAAGTGGGGCATCCAAAAATTAGTGGACATTTCTGAAAACGTTTACCTCATTCTCTCTGAGTCTCAGCATCTGTCAGAACAAGAATTCCGCTAGACTGACAACCTTAATTCTGAAATTTTTTAAATGTTGCGTACTTTGCAATTTTAACGTTTAGTGTAGGTTGTTTAACTAGAAAGTTTTGTACTTCTGTGTATTTTGTGCACTATTTACTGATTTGCAACCTAAAGAAACAAATATCGAGGGCTTCACACATCAGTGTAATTCAACAGTCAATTAAAAACAGTGACAAATAACCTATTTTCTAAGTTAAAGTTTCCTGTATATTTTAATTCATGAGATCTGTTTTAATATCTCTTTGTAAAGAAATTGCAGGTTTCCTGTAGAGGAAGACTCCCTGGGTGGAGAATTAATTAGAATGCTAGAAAACATAGCTCTTGCAAAAGTATTTAGATACCCATGGAGGGAGGGACTTCCCTTTGAAGTAGTAAATAAGTTGCCAGCCACACACAGGGTCAAGAGAGATTTTTCAAACAGTCCAGTAATATGCTCTAAAATAAGAACAGGAAAAGACTGTTTATTAAAGGACAATGGTCTAAAATATTTGGTAAACTGGAAAATAATTGTGTATTCCATACTAACTGAAGAATGAGAATATCCCAGCATGCTAACAAGGATTTAACACAAAGTCACCCAAAGAATTATTAAAAAGGAAGAGACTCACTTAAGAAAGAACCTCCCTCACATCCTGGCTTGAACTAAGGGAATGGAGAAACTGCTAGGTCTAATGAAGACAATGGGTGGATTTTGAGAGTTTCATAAAGCAGGAACAAAAGCCTGCATTCCACAGGCAACATCTATAGACATCAGACTTTAACCTCTGTAAATAAAGTCTCATGCCCCCCACTTAAAATTAAAAAATAGGACACATGCAAGGGCTGCTGTTGGTAGCCCTAGACCCTCCTCCTGCCATGGGCAGGGGGCCAGAGTGCCCAAGCTCAGTCCCCGGCCCATGTCCCCATCCCACTGGGCCACACCGGTGCTCACCACCTGGACTCCCTGAGCAGCTCTTACTACTGCCCGGCTCCAGCTTCTGGCCTGGCCATGGGCAGGGCCTCATGGCAAGGGGGGCCTAAGGCCCACCTTAGCCCCGCACACTGGGAAGAGGCTGGTGCCGGCCCTGAGCCTAGGGCAGGTGTGGAGCGGCGCCACAGGGAAACTGGGACAAATGCTATCCTGTAGTCATTCAGCCTGGGACCAGGGCTTGAAAGGTACATTTCAGGACTGTCCTGCCCATTTAGCGATGGGTGGTCACCCTACCCATACTAATACAGCTTTCCATAACTGCTAATAGAGTGCTACCTTTCAATGCTTTTCTTTCCTTTCCTTCTTAGAATAACAAGATTTTATTTTAGAGCTATTATGCTTTGGATCCAACCATTGCTTGGTGGTAAAGATTCTCACTGAACAAAACAGCATTCAATAGTTCTCTAGCCATGGAGGAAGACTGAGGGGGGAGGGAGGGGAGAAACCAGGGGAAGTAAATTCATCCAGGGATAGCCAAGTTCAGAAGGTCATAAAGCAATTGCCCACAAATGTGTTCAGATGGGATACAGAGTGAGCACTCAGACTTTAGCAAGCAACATGCCTTGGCGTGCCTTTTATAGATGTAGTAAAAGAAAAAAACAAAACAAAAAAACAACAACCTGATAATAGAGGGAAGGGAAATAGTCCCAGAAGAAAGTAGGCGAGTTAATAGCAGTCCTTATATTGAAATTGATTATCTGACACAGAGGGCTAAAAAGATTATAATCCCCATCTCTGCCCAGCATCCATATTTATTTCAAATCTCTCTAATGGAAGGAGAGTAAGTGGAACTTTATACGAGGGCACACCCTGTTTGCATAGGGCAGAAAATTGTAGAAACTCTTACTTTTACATTTGTAATGTGCCTCTTTGCAACCTCAGAGTCTCAAACTACACTACTTCATTTAAATCAACATGGAGTGTAACAAGCTGGGCCTTGAGTGTCTACAGGCCACAACTTCAAATTAAAGATGAAATTGATAATGGCCCACAAGCTGTATTTTGGACATCCCTTTATTAGACAACCATTTTCCTGTATAATATTTGTTACATTTCAGTTACCACAGATTTTAGAAAGCTATAGTGATGTTATTATACAGCACTGATCAGATTTGAAATTCCTTGGTTGGAAGCAATAGCAGGGTCTCACCAAGCAACCAATTGATCCTGTGATGAGAGATCTCTGAACTTTAAGGGAGAAATATCTAGGCACATTATGATTCTAAGCAAAAGAGGTATTGTACATGTTGGTGCATGGCTGTAGGATAATACTAGTCAAGCTTGAAAACCCTTTGAGCAGGGGGTTGGACTAGATGACCTCCTGAGGTCTCTTCCAACCCTAATCTTCTATGATTCTATGACACTCTTGACTGAAGACAGTCATAGTAAGTGAGGGAACTGTCACTTTTAATTTCTGCACAGTAAGGTCTTTTTTCCAAAAGGATTATATTTCTAGTTCTAGTGTTGCAAAGAAAACCTTCCAAATATGAAGAAGACATAAGGGAAAAACCCCACAAAGCTGCTCCGTGCTGTTCTTCTCGAAGGAGCACATAGCCTCTGCTGAAGCTCAGATTTTTCTGAAACTGTAAAGCAAAATTAACAAACTTATCTCCCACACAATTAAGAACTCTTCTGGGTATCAATGAAACTAAAAAGACACTTATCAATATGACCCTTTTACTGCTTGGAAAAGCTACCAACAGTAGTAGCAACAGATACCTGGAATGGTCATACGAAAAGAGGACCAAAAAGGAGAAACAAATAAGAGGTAGCGTTAACAAGACTGGGGATGATTAAAGCTCAGCATTTGTTTGAGTTTTCTGGGGACAGTGGAGTAGGGAAAGATATACAAGAGCAAACAAGTTCCTTTTCCCTCTGAGATATACCTGGGAGTTTCATGTTCACCAGGCATCCAATAACCAAAGGCTGGGACAAGAAATAAAACCATCTGGCAGGGTCCAGAACCAACCCCTTTTCTAGAAGCTGGGGGTAGTACTCAGCTAATTCTGTGAGTACTGTCCACAGAACTCATGCATGATAATTGCCTCCAGTAATCTTTTGTTCTGATCTATGACTCAGTCCTCTGATTAGCAGGTGTCTAGTATGTTTCTCCAAGACTTGGTACAGTACTTTAACAATTTGGAAAGTTGTCTACTGTCTAAACATTTATACTATAATCTTCTCTGTTGTATCTGAATGCCTTCTTTTACTCCAAAAGAGAAAAGCATATCTGGCTTCTAGAAACTAAAGGTTCCTTGGTGACAACATTTATCTATAATATCATTTCAAACTTCAGAGCTAAAAGAGGCTATGATGAGTTAAGAACGTTGACCACAATTTCAAACCCAGGTACCTGAAGTTTAGGCTCCAAAAATCCATATTTAGACACATGAATTAGAAGGAGCGCCTTAAAAATAAATAAAATAAAAATCATGCCAAGTACTTTCAACTCCCAACTTCTTGAATGGGAGTGGAAGCTCAGTACTTCTGAAAATCAGGACATTTATTGAATGAGTAATGGTGTTTTTCTATCACTAACTCAAAAAACACTCCATAGAATGGTCTACAAGATAAACAGGTCTACCACATTTGAGTTTTGTTCCCAGTTCTGCCATTTGTTTCCTTACATAACCTTTGGCAAGTCAGTTACCCATTCTGAAAAGGGTATGGACACATTCCACCTAGGAAAACAGGGCATTTTGGTAGGGGTTTTTACCAGATCCTGGAGTTTCTTAGTTTTTGAAAATTAGCTCCAGCCAGTTTGGAGGCACACACTGGAAATAGTCCGTAGGAATATTTTTCTTCACCCAGCTTTATTGTCTAGTTTTCAACAAGCAATTTAATATTTTCTGTTCCTATTCTTGCAAAATGATGTATGCAAGTCTGTCAAGCCTATTTATAGTAGTAGTCAAGTTTTGTGGGGTAATGCAATTTATATCAGCACACAAACTTTTAGAAATCATGCAAAATTTTCAAGAAACTGTTTAAACGGTCTTTTAAACTCCAAAGTGTATATCCTGTTTATCTATAATATTTCCTGAACATTAGAGACGTGCTACCCCACATAGCTAATGGAAGTGTAGCATAGGGTTAGTGATCCAAGTGTGGAGTCATTTGAGCAAGGAGTTCCCAAGATAAAGCCCCCCCCCCAACCCCACATTTAATTGCAGTGCAGATTCTAGCAAATGTTGAAGTTTGAAACCCACCCTGGGTAGAAATCTGAGAACAAATCTGTAAACATTGGAGAAAAATCTGACTGTCACTGTTTTTTACTCTTATTTTGGAGAAATGTCAATGTACAGCAAATAATAAAGAATGCACTCAAACTATGTTTGAAAAGAAAATAAATTACACATGCAAATGCTCACTGACAAGAGAAGGGTGATTAGGGAGCGCAAGAGAAGGTGATAGTAGTAACAGGGGGAGAAGAGTTTGGTCTGCCTCAAGTGATGGTGTATTATAGGGAAGAGGACAAATGGGAATAGGTTGCAGAGGAGGAAAAGAGGTTGGGTATTCAGGTAAGGGGAGGAGTTGGACTTAGTAGGAAGGATTGTAGAATGTGAGGGGTACCAAACGTAGTTGGGGATTTGGGGAAACGGGGGTTGTCAGCCCTGAATTCTCCCTTTCCCTGTGTGTCCAGTATGACGTGGGGGAGCCCTACTCCACTGCAGGGGCCTGAGCCCCTCTCTCTGCCCATTGCATGTTCTGGGATTGGGGGAACCCTGTTCTTCTTGGGGTGTTTGAACCCCTCTCTTTGCCCCCCACGTAAACTGGAACCTGCTGCATGTGTGGTGCCTGAAGATGATGCTAATTTACACATCCGAAACCCAGAAAATAGTTAAGATACACAACACCTGAATGCGGAGTGGGGAAGGAAGTCCAGAGTGTGTGTGGGAAGGGCCTACTTTAAAAGAGGGACAGACTGGATGGGCCTAGAGAAGCCTGGTTGAAACAGAGGAAGGAGTCCCAGCTGGGGGGTAGGAGGTTAATGGGAATGAGGGATCCAGCTTAGCATTCAGCTCACACTACATAAAGTGCACGAGTCAACCCTCCAGTAAGTTGCTGTTTGATGCGTATACCGTAGCGGACGGCAGGAGACAGCAAGGATCAACATCTTACATGTTAATGGCCTCTACAGTGCTAACTAATGGCTTAATGGGATGGGAAGGAGAGGGTGAGCTGAACGTGCTGGCAGTGGGACTACATGTTGTGGAAAATGGATGGAGAAGCAGGTGAAGGAAAGAGACACATCCATCTTCTCTCCCAACAGGGTGGATAAAAATCAATTATTTTTAAAAAATAAAAATTAAAAAAATAGATATTTTTGATTGAAATAGTATTTTTATTTTGTTACTTAATTTTTTCTTTTAAAAAATAAACCTGTTTAAAATGAAATCTGAATTTAATACAAACTCCGCTAAGGCCAAAACTTACTATATTCTCTTAAAACATTGAAATAAAAAATATGCTGAATCAAAGAGCCTCTACAAAAACTTTGAATTAAAGGCTGCTTTATGCTATAAAAAAGAAATCAGGGGAAAAACATTTAACTTTTGAGGTCATGTTTTATAAATATTGCATAATAGGTCGCATACTATATTATGGGCTTGTTTTGTTCAATAAAAATAATTTTGTATGCTGTTTCATGTGTTTAATTAAATTCTGTTACCATTTTAATGCAGCTTGACAAGTCATGAGCAATATATTATTAGGGAATAAGCAATATATTATTCACTATTTTCTAACATACTAAAAATGTATGATCAGAGAGTCTGAAAATATTCAATGATATAATTGTTTAAATAAATGTACATAGTTATAGAGCATCCTGCTAGATAGCAGGAGGATGCATGAAATTTAGTGTAAAGACTATTTATTTGTAAATCAACATGTTTTAATTATTATATCAATTACTGAGAATGCACTTTTCTTTAGAAAGTAACTGAAGTAAATGGAAAAGTTGATTAAAATTGATTATTTAGATCAAGGCTTTTCACTTGGTGATCTAAAACAAGCCACCCCATGTCATCCACTTAAAATTACTGTAACCACCACATAATACAAGTTGTCAAGATTTTGGGGGACAGATCATGTATGAGATTTCTCTCAATGGCTCTTTTAACCACTTACACATTGCAAACATTTCAAAGTATAACCATTATCCGCATTCCACTATGACAAAATGTGGGGGCAAGAGAACTGAGGAATCACTTAACGAGG
Organism: Mauremys mutica; assembly: GCF_020497125.1. Taxonomy (NCBI): domain Eukaryota; kingdom Metazoa; phylum Chordata; order Testudines; family Geoemydidae; genus Mauremys; species Mauremys mutica. The sequence continues at coordinate 92,941,888 of NC_059073.1, read as the reverse complement.
GGGGGGGGCGGCAGCGGCAACAAAACAAAAAAAACCCAACACTGAACTGGGACTATTCCTAACTCTGCCAGACTGGCCTGCTAGTTGACCTTGGACAAATCACTTAAATCTCTCTACCTCAGTTTACCATCTGTAAAATAGAGATAATAATGTAAAGTTCTTTGAAGTTTACTACTGAAAAGTACTATATAAAAGTAAGGTCTGCTCATTATTGCCTAGCCACAACAGCACACCAACTGCAAATCTAGGTAAGAACTACAACTGCATAAATCGCCATTAACTCCTACCAACAAAGACGTCTGTTTGTTTAAAAAAACAAAAAGAAACCCTAGGAAATAAAATGGTGACCGACTTCATTAATACAGAGTTACAGTTGCCTGGCGATAGCTCGTGCCCTTCCAGAACATCGAGTTCCGCAACATTCAACTCTATATATCATGGTGCAACCTTAACTCTGCCTTCTTTGAATGATGCCCCAAAAAACCCATAGTCACAATATGTCTTTCTGCTATAATGGATGGGCGCTACCTGAACTTGCCGTACACTCTTGCTATGGGTATTGTCTAGAGTGACGTGGGATGCGAGAGCAATCTGGATTTAATTATGGGTAGAGGAAAACATAGATTTAGGTGATATCCTGCATGAGTCTACTCCCCTGACAGAATACCATACACCTCTACCCCGCTATAACACAACCCGATATAACACGGCTTCACATATAGCGCAGTAGCAGCAGGGCTCCGGCGGTTTTAAAGGGTCCGGGACTCCAGCTGCTGCGGGGAGCCCCGGGCCCTTTAAATCACCGCTGAAGCCCTGCCACTACTACCCCGATATAACAGCGTTTAACCTATAACGCAGTAGGGATTTTTGGCTCCCCACGACCGTGTTATATCGGGGTATTTGTAAAATGTAACAATGACTTCATAATTTTTTTTTACAACCCATTCATGCAGGATATCACCTAAATCTATGTTTTCCCATATCCAGAATTAAATCCAGATTACTCTCATACCACACGTCACTCTGTACAATACCCATATCAAGATGTCCCAGTGCCCTAATACTTACACAACCTGCAAAATTCTGTATTGAAATGGCTGTTTAACACTTGAGGGCTGTTCACTGGTTTGTAGGAAAGGAGTTACCAGTAATTGTTTGAGTCTACTGGCAATTGACAGGTGCCCAAGATTACAAAAAAATTACAATTATCATCCTTTCAGACCATCTCAGCAGAGAAGCTGAAGACTGATTTGCCTGAAACCTGACTACCGTCCTATCATCAGAAGACCCCTCTGTCGCTGTGACTTCACTAGCGGGGAGGGAAGAAAAGGAAGTGTGTTCTTAACACAAAAGTTACGTAACTCAATGTAAAATCCTAGTGAGGAGAAGGCAGGTTAATTTTCACACAAGTGAAAACTACAACCTGCCTGTCTTCACTAGGATTCTACATGGAGGTAGCTAACTTGCATTAAGAACTCACTGTTTTTTCCCCTAATGAAGACAAAGCCTGTATCAAAGATGAGGCAATTAGTGAGCTTGACCTGCCTCAACTGTACGCATTATGCAAACAAAAAAGTCTATAGTTTCCAGAGCTACCAAGCTAGCACCTTTCAGGAATGCTAAATTCACTGAATGTAAACAGAACACAGTGTTTTCCCCACAGTCAAAAGTTAAACATAGAAAGCAAGAACTAAACCAAGGAGCAATTAACACTCACTTCTCAAAAAAAGAATTAGTACTCAAGCTTCCAATGGCCATGTGTGTTTTTCTGCAGTCCTTAATGATGTTTCCCATTTGTGACAACTTTTTCAAGTCCCATCACCACCCTCGGTGGAGAAGGGCAATCCTGCAATGAAGAATCAGTGGATACAAGGAATAAACAGGATATATTTTTAAAGAGTTTATGTCCTACTTGATAATGTGTAAATATCTGAGTTAAGAAATTTCACAGTCAACTGGTACAGAATTATTTAACTGTTCAGTGAATCTTTGAAAAAAATTCCTCTTTAGACATCTTTAAGATTAGAACCTAGCTCAGTAATCTGATTCTTTAACTTCTTATGCTTGAGCACCTTTAAAAACAAAAAGCAAATAATTTAAGCTACATCAAGTATAGAAGCTTTTTTCCAAGACTGGTCTGATAGATTTCTATGGTCTTCTTAGCAAGCCTATCAGCTTAGGCCTGGTCTACAGATTTTGTAGAGGTATATCTATTACAGTTAGCTGTGTGCTATTTTACTATACGGATGTAATTCAAGTCGTACAACTTGGGTATTTAGACTAAGTTATACTGACAGAACTCCCTTTGTTAGAGTTGTTGGAGAGTATCCCATTTTATAACTTGCACTGATAGCTGGAACCAAGGATGTCTATGTTCCATAGCACTTTGTTCTCAGTGACCAGTGAAACCGTATGTTTTGTAAAAGCTATTGTAGCATTTCCTTTTGCACCAACTCAGAAGTATCTGCTCCTATAATTACTACACAACAATTGATTTAAAGTGGACTGCAGGTAATGAGAAGTTCTAAATCATAGAAAAATGAGATGTGTTAGGGTTTATCTATGTTGTAACTGGACAGAAAAAAACTAAGTTAAATTTATCATTCAGACCTTTAGTTATTTCTGTGCAAATCTCTGTGGACTCTTCTCTCAGATTAAGAGTGTCCTACTTCAGTATAACTTAAGTTGGTTAAAAGTTACTGTGTAAATAAACCCTTTTATTGAAGGTAGGTGTTAAGCAAAGTAGGGGCACCAAAAGAAAAGCATGAAGAAAAGGAAGCCAACAGAGCCATGAATTGGCTGGACAGTGAACTAGAAGACAGTGTTAGGAAGGATCAGGTGAAATCTACAGCTGTAGCACTCACAGAACTATTGCTACACCTTTTGACCTAAGAATGGCCTTATCACACCAGAAGTAAAGATGTAACATGTCATAAAGGAAGTGGTTATCTTGACAGCTTCATAATGCAGAATGGACTGAACAATATTCAACTCCTATTCGAAAACAGTGAACAGCAGACTTAATTTTAATTTTTAAATTAAACCAAAAAGCTGTGCTAGATAAGATTTTTCAGAGAAAGGGAATAATGCAAAACAGCAACTACAGTTTCTAAGGTTTTTCCACGGAGAAGGCGGGGGAAGTTATCAACAAGAAATGGGCCAAAAACTTACCTATTTCTGCTGCCCCTTCAGCTATGGTGAGTCAGATAAATTATAATCCACATCTATACCAGCCTCAAATTTTAGTTTTGCAAAACAAAACTCAACCGATTAAGTTTTACGTAAAAATGGCAACCTCAACCGCTTTTCAGATTCACTTCTGCACACATTTTTTATTACTTGGCTAAGATATTCAATCAAAGGAAGGTGGACAGTTCTACCTGCACCAAAATTATTTCAGTTTGTGAGAATACACGGGAACTACAATGGGGGATTTTCAAGTGACAAAGCAACAGTGTGAACAGTTAGTATCTGCAGAAATGTCAGCTACTTCTGCAAGTTATCTATAGAATAAGCAATCTTAGCAGCATTAAATTTAAATAGACTGCACAAGCTCTGTGCCCTGACTTGCTCCATGGCCCACCAGCTCGGAGTGCATGGGCCATTCTTGGACAGGAATCATTCAGCAGCAGGGTGGCCTCCCCTACAGCAGAGGGCTCATCCTCCTTGTCAGGGTCCTGGCAGGACCAGGATACCAGAACCTGGCCATGCACCTGAACCAGGATTACTCAGGAGGAGCAAGAGAAAGGGACCTTTCCAGGAAATTGCCACATCTTTTAGGAATCCATGTGTGGTTCTGGACACCACCAGGAATCATTTGGCTCCTGGCACACAAGGCAATTTAAGAGCTAAGTGCCCAGACAGGGGCTTGAATCCTGGCCTCTCAGATTAAGAGCCTAATATTCTACTGGCTGAGCTAGCAAGTGATCTTCTGCTGGAGCTGCAGATCTGATTGATGCAACAGTGATTTTAGGTCAAAGTTTGGGGGAAAATGAATGCAATGACATTTGAGGTGGGGGCCCAAATGCACTAGTACTGTATGGGGGTGTGACATTCCCCACAGTGCAATCTGGACAGTTTAACAGTGGTGTCCCCTCAACACTCCAATTGGGGTGTCTTTTACATTGTTTCACTGTGAGAACAACCACTCCTCGTCTGTTTACACATTGTGCATTCTAGAGACTATCACCCTCAACAGAATTATCTGAGTGTTTCTATCCAGCCATTCCTAAATTATATTGCAGAGTGACACCATCAAATTCCCAGTCCCAGACTTGTGCCCAGAAATGGGTGCCTTGTACCACCCAGCTCTGTCCTTCTGTGCAGTATAAACTCATAGGAAGTACATAATTTCACTAAGAGAAAATGATATGCACAAACCCTGTTATCGCAAATGGAGTTTCCAAATACCTCCATCCAAGCACACACTGGTTTAGATAAAATAATAAAACAAGTGTATTAAACTACAGAAAGATAGATGTTAAGTGATTACAAGTAATGAGGCACAGAAGTCAGCATTGGTTACAAAGAAATAAAAGGTAAAATGCAAATTAATACCCAAGGATACGATTTCGTCACGGATTCTGTGATTTGAATGGCCCTCCATGATGTTTTTGGCTTCAGCCCCCACTGCCCACAGAGGTGGGGCTGGAGGAGCTGTCAGTCCCCTCCCCACTGCAGTGGTGGAGCTCGAGCTGGCAGCAGCCCCTCTGCCCCTAGACAAGTCACAGGCTTCCATTAATTTTTGTTTATTTTCTGTGACCTGTCCATGACTTTTACTAAAAATAACCATGACAAAAATCTTACCCTTACTAATACCTAACTTACCAAGCTATGTGAACTTGAAGCAAAAAGTTTTTTTCTCACCACGTGCTCCCAGCAGTTTGGCTAAATATCTTCAGCCAGGACCATTCCCCTAGTTCAATGGTGCTTCCTGTGTCTTTCAAAAGTTGATGCTGAGAGTAGAGATGAGGGGAGAGAAGTGATTTACAGCCTCTGTTCTCCCTTCTTATAGCATTTCTCTTCTTTGAGAATCATCTCCAGCTGCGGTTCAGATGACAGTAAATCTGTTTGCCAAGATGTAAATTTCTCACTCACACCTGCAGCAGCAGGGGGCTCCCCCGCTGCCCATGGAGGCCAGGAGCTGCAGGGTACTCCTGCCACCCACAGCTCTGGGGCCCAGCTGCATTGCCAGCTGCTCTGGCAGCCGGCCCTGTGAAAGTCACCTGAACAGTGGCCAATGAGGCTGGCCCTGGGGACCACCTGAGCAGCAGTCCTGGGGCAGTGGGGCCAGAAGAGGCCATGGGCTCCCCCCACCCCAGCAGCTGGTGCCACGGGCTCCCCACAAGATTCAATCAGGGGTATTTATGGTGTAAGTCATGGACAGGTTATGGGCCATGATTTGTTTCTTGCTCGTGACCTGTCCATGACTTTTACTAAAAGTACCTGTGATTAAATAGTAGCCTTGCTCACTACTTGTACTCACTTAAAAATCTCCTTTTGTAGTTAATACACTTAGGTAATATATAGGTAATAATTGGAGATATACCAATCTCCTAGAACTGGAAGGGACCTCAAAAGGTCATTGAGTCCAGCCCCCTGCTTCACTAGCAGGACCAATTTTTGCCCCAAATCCCTAAGTGGCCTCCTCAAGGATTGAACTCACAACCCTGGGTTTAGCAGGCCAATGCTCAAACCACTGAGCTATCCCTCCCCCCCTTTATTGTTTTATCTCATCCAGTGTACTTAAACTGAAGTGTCTGAATACCTACTTGAGATAATAATTATTCCCTTAAAGGAATAACGGATTTAAAATATTTGTACTGGGCAGGAGAGGTCTGGGTAGTACAGAATATCATTTGGGGGGTGGGGGGGAGGCCGAAATCTAGGACTGGGGGTGTGTTCGGATCACCCTGCAGTATAACCAAGGCTGGTGAGAGCCAGAGTGTAACCCAAGTATGGCTGGCAGGCTGCAGTTACACACAGACACTCAGGGTGTGACTTGCATGCTGACAGGCTGTCTGTGAGTGGCCCAGGATAGAGCTTCTACAGCAAGGCATTGTAAGGAACCCAAAATTGCAGGGCCAGACAATAGAGCCCCCACACTGGTCTGGACTGTATCCTAATATGTCACAGGAAGTCATTTAAATTTGAATTCAAGATGTGTTGAGAGAGTATGGCCAAACATGGGAAAGCCATGCATCAACAATTACTCCTCACTGTACATGCAATTCTTAGTAAAGAACTTGAAAAATGTATCCACATCTGCTTCATATTCCACATATTGCTCATCTTTTGCATATAGCCATTGACCATACAATCAAAACTGATGTGTTCTGCAACAGCACCACATTTGTGAGACATTTTCCAGCAATACATACCAGCAGGCAAAGGTGAACATTTTTTAAAGTCTGTGAGACCAACGTGAGCCCATCAGATTTACGTGTGCCCCCTCATGTTTTTCCATCAGTTACGTTTTCTTGGTTCAAGACAGCAGAATTCATTCATGAGCACTGGGAGAGTGTGCCAGACTCTCTCATTAAAGAAGATGCAGTCACCTCAAAGAAGGCAATGCAACTACATCAAATGATCAAGGACAATGGAAATAAGCAATAATTGTATTGCAAGTTCTCTTTTCTTTGTGTATTTTTGGGAAAATCCACAGGGTTCATTTGCAAATGGAAACAAATGCACCCTGACACACCACAGAGATATGCTGCTTAACTGAAATTTACAAGTTGCTCTTGCTATTGATAATGCCTTAAAAAGACATGAAACTCTAGTGAACAGGCTCCAAAAGGCAGTTCCTTTAATCTGGAATGCATCCTTTTGCATCAGAATTTCAAAGCAAACTGAAGGCAGTCATATCCTGCAATGTACCTGACAGACTTTATGGATCAGGATCTCTTTTTGCCAACTATAAAGTGTTTGAGTCATCTGTCAAGGCTCAAATATCACATAATTTTAGCAACTATGAAAATATTTTGTGTATTTTCCCTTGCAAGAAGAGTTCACTCACAATTTTGATTTGCACATGATATGGGATGCACCATGTGATGGCAGTGTAACGACACTTGAATACTGAAGAAGGGAAACTCAGTCATTGCTTCTCATGTCCAGTGTGGCATTACATGCACTTGTAGTGCCATTAACATCAGTGTTTGTGGAAAGATCAGTCTGTTCAGAAAAGTTTAAGAAACATTATACGCGCTTCTCTGAAAACCAACTTGGGCAGCTCAATGGTTTGTATACAATAAGGACAAACTCAAATTTAAAGAGCTTTCAAAATCTTGAATCATCTCCCGGTTCTAGCAAAATAAAATAAATAATAATAATAATGCATTCTGATATCCATTAAAAAAACAAAAAAAGCCCAAGATTCTCTTCCCTCAGCCCACAACATCCTAGCTGTGGGAGTGGGCAAAACTCTGATTTAGACTGTTTTAGGCTTATTACAAAAATAAAGCTTTAACTTTTGATTCTCAATATCTGTCATTAAATAAATTATTGTGTGAATCGTACCTTAGTTTTCTACACCTGAGAAAATTAAAACTAATACAATAAATGCTTAAAACCCATGATTTTGGGCTACTGAGGAAAAAATTTTAAAAAAGAGTTTACAAATAAGTCTATATTATCATCCATCAAAATTCTAAAATAAATAAATAAATAAATAAATAAATAACTCTGCCAAGCTTAAAAACAAGTAAGGCCCACTTTTCACTGGATCTGATCCAACAAGCTCTGCACAAATCACTGAAAATTTCCAGTTTTAGCTAATAAGAGTATCTACTAAAACCAATATTTTGGCACTATTTCCTTTTAGAGTTAGTACATTGTACTGCTTCATTTTATGTTATGAAGTCAATCCATGACTTTGTGAGACACATTACAATAGTAATGTAATAGTGACAGCCACAGCTAATGAGCATGAATATCGCACACATTTTATGTCCAAGTACTTTCACCGTTCAGTTTCCTGACTGAATACATCAACAATAAGACACTTCTACAAACGTGAAATTTTCCTCAATAAATTCATTTTCCAATGTACCTGTACTAAATACATTATATTCTGTGATGCCAAAAGTTCCAGATCTACAAAATACATACGAATTAATAAGTTATTCCTTTGTCTACATATTCTCAGTGTGTCCTGTCTTCTCTATGAGGTCTTTTAGGTTGTAAGTTCTTCAGGGAAGGGAAACTGTTTTTTGTAGTACCATCTGTGGAGTTCCATATCACTTTATGGATTTCTTTGAGGAAATATTGTTCCACCTTATCACTAGGTTGTTCAATCTGCAAATTTCTACTAATCGTTCACAGTTTTGGTTCATGTCCAAGCCTCTGCCTCACCAACCCATCATTGTTACTTCCAACCTTTGAGTTAAAAAATAATCAGTCTCTATGATATATTTTGGGATCTTGGCTGACATATACTGTAACAAATCATAAAAACACATCTTTTTCCTCATCTGGCTTTTTTCTTGGTATATAAACACTGTATGACAGAGTTTGGAAAAAAAATCTAGTTTGAAAATGAGCTCTGATCATTCTCTCTTTAACTGATTCCCACTCAGTCAGTGTGCTTGCTCTGCTTCATCTGACATCAGGATTGCTACGCCACCTTCATGTCTACCATCCCCATTCCTGGAGCAGATGATGTGGGCAGTGACCATAACCCTCACTAAATTGAAGATGAAGTTAAAGAGAATGAAGAAGGTTAAAAAAAAGACAGACTGTCGACAGTGCACAACTAAAAGATCTAAACACAACAAGGATGCAACATGACTTCCATGACAATATAGACACCATCAGAAAAGAGAAAAAAAAGGAGGGTAAACTAGAGAAACATTACACTGAAGAATAGAGAAAGCAGCCAAATCCATCAACATGACACTCAGAAGCCTGAACTGACCAGCACAAGACTGAAATGGACACTATATACCTGAGGGTGCAGGAGAATAATGAAGGGGAAAAAAACCCTGCCATTTGTCTTGTGTAATTCCAAGCACATCACAAGGATGTGAACAATAGTAATAGCTAAGGGTATCCCATTTTTAAAATGGGACAAGAAATAGCAAGCCCATAGCAGGTTCAACTTTTCCAGTCAGACACTTATAACAGCATATGCCTGCATTTTGTAGCACAAATGTCCAACATTTAAAAAAAAAAATTAAAAAAAATCAACTTCACTCATCACTGATTGTGTGTAGTGGATTTTTGAAGCTTGAAGCCTCTGATATGTAATGTAGGAATGTGATATTCTAGAACACTTTTCAAGTCTAAGCAGTCAGCACTCCTGTTGCAAAAATCTATTTTACATTGCAAGTATCTTAATGCCACACATCTGATATTCTACAGACTTCATTCTCCCTACTGGAAAAACCTTATTATCCTATCAAAATGTGTCAGAAATGAGATATGGAATATATCGCATATATTACCAAAGATTTTCTCTTTGAAGGTTACAATAGAAAAGCTATGCAGAGATAATCATGTTCTGATTTACTGTATATTCTCAAGCTTGTTGCTTATCTCCACTGTGTGTACTAAACCATACCATGAATGGAATGTTTTCCTTCCTCACAGTTTTAAGAGGCCAGTTGGACAATGATCTTGAGTTTGTTTCTCAGAAGAATGTTTCCTTCTTAGAGAGACACTATCAACTTAACCATCCCCAAACTTTTGTTTGAAAGTTTCACATCTGCTATAAAATTTCAACACCCGATATAACTAGAATTTGAAAGAAGTTACCAAAACGCACCCTATTTTTCCCCCAATTTGTTTACTTTGTGTATTTAAACGTTATGTATAAACCAGCTTCACTATTCCCATGTATAAAAATTATAAAACATCAACCAGGTAAGAAAAAAAGCCTTAGAATTAAAAAATAAAAAACAAAATCAAAACAGGGATTATTTAGAGTGTTCCGGTCATAACTGGAATTTTTGGTGAATTTAAAAACATTTATGTTGATCGTCTCCTTTAACTTCACCTCAAAAATCACTATCAAACATTTACACTGGAAGATATTACCTAATGTCATGCCTTGATCTTATTACATTCCAAGACAGGGTCTTGTCTTTTGATGGTTTGCATGCAAAGACTAAACTTCACACAGGCAGACACAAAAAATGCTGAGAACACAAATACAGAATTTAATACTGCCCATCAGTTCTGATCCTGCTCTTTGAAGCCTCATACAAACAGTGAATTATCTCTGCTTCGACAATCTGCTTAATGCAGTTTATTAAGAAAAAAAGGAAAGTATCTTAAATCCATCACCTTGTAACTTTACAGTCTTATGTGCAGAAGTGGCATAAAAAGGATTTTAACATATACATGTGCAATATTAAAAGAATATTAATCACTGCTGATCAACTTGCTTTGCAATGATATTCTTACAGATTTCACCCTTCACTGCCTTGTTTTCAACTGAGAAAATAGAAGAATGAAGTATAAGCTATGGCAGATGGTAAATATTATTAGATTGTCTCAAATAATTGCTCTACAAAAGGCCAAATTCATTCCTGATCTAGAGCAACTGATGGAAGTAAGTGGATTTACACCAGAACTGAATTTAGCCTCAACTTCTTACTTCCCTTCCCCACCCTGTGGGTTTTTTGGTGTTTTTTTGGGAGGGGGGGGGGGAAGGGGAGATGAAGGCTAAGCCTCTTATTGTCTTAAATAATTTTTGTTCTAACAATTTCCTTTGGGCACTAAGGTAAGACATTCAATCTCATAATGCTGCAAACAAACAATTACAGGTCATAAGACAGAAAACAAGCTTGTGACTGACAGAGACCTTCTGTCTGTGGAATTAAAGATATACTGCCTGGTATTCTGGTTCTATCAAATGAATTATTTCAGCATTTCTATCTACAACATTTAAAAAAAAAAATTCAAAGTTGAAAATTTTATTTACTGCAAAGGAAGATTATTACACAATGCAAAGAGGGATTATTGTTTGCTTTATTTTAAAAAATGTTAATTAAATACATTCTCTCCTTGATATAGATATAGTTAGAGAAAGGGATTGAGATTTTAGAATTTTAGTCCTGACCCTGTCATCATCTCTAGTGTGATCTTGGTTAAGAAGCATCTGTTCTGTGTCGCAGTTTACTCATATTTAAAATGGAGTCAATATGTATAGAGAATGAAAAATACATTCATCCTGTGTAAAGCAACAATTTCTTCAGCCGTTTGTTTCCTTTTAAAGAATACTTATTTCTTTATAGGTGGAAATCAAGCTTTCTAAATGTTAAATGATGCAATGCTAACTTCAGCTGACTACAGACAACTCAAGTGCCTCTGCTCAGGACTTCAGCATCAATAGAAGGAAGTTAGCAAAACTGGTGAGTCTCATTGCTGCTACTCAGAACCTAGGGACTGAGCAGAGCTGCTGAAGAGAATCATTCCAATGTCATTCTGCTGCTTGGGAAAGCAATGATCAGCAGCAGAGGCAAACAAATGGAATATTCACAGACATATACCACCAAAATAAGGTTGAAGGAAAGACTGAGAAAAGATATCCTATACCATTGCAGTCAGGAGGTTCTGAGGTTTAGGGAAGAGGAAAAGAAAATTATTCGTTCCTTACACCATCCACGTGATGCATCAAGTTGTTCAAGTTTATCAGGCACCTAATCATTAGAGGCTGATAAGAAGGAACCATGGAAAGCACTCTAATAAAAATGTCAGCACTTCCTCTTTCCCACAAGCTGGCCAGGATGCTGAGTTTCTCACCAGAGAATTGCCCTGAAAGCTTACTTTACTTATCTTTCATATAAATTTAAGTCTAGAAGTTGTATGATTAAATTTCTGTAAAACCCCCTAAAAAATGTGGTGCAGTTTAATTTATGAAGTGTGATGCTAGAATGAAAAAGGCACTATGGGAGTATTATAAACATTACAATTATTTGGACACATCTAGAAGGAAAAATACATGCATGATTGAAATACCACGAGGGCCTCTATTAGACAGCGGAAAGTTTTAAAACATACCTTAAAAAAAATCAGCACTCTTCTCCTGCATCATTCTTCTATAACTTGTAAGCTTGATGTAAATTTACATCCCAAAACACCCTCTTAAATATTTTAAACCTACTTTACAGTCTTAGCTACTGAAAACTATATAAAAAGCAATACAATAGTGCATCAGATTTTCATGCAAACTTATACATTCTACCAAATGTCTATTTTGATATTTTTAGGAAATTACTATGCAGAGGTCTGATGATAGCATAGTCTGATGATTGTAGGGTCTGTCTCTTCAGAGCAGATACACATTCTCCAAAACTCACTGCTCCCTTCCACATTCAGTGGAAGACTTAAAAAAAATATTCTATTTTAAAAAAGAAAAACAGGAAAAAAAACCGTTTGAAATAGGTTAATAATTAGGCAAGGTTTGACTACAAGTAATCAGTGGCCAAAAGCAAAAGAGAAACTAACAATGGTTAGATCAAGAATCAGTTTCAGTAGCTTACACAAATAAATTAAAAAGAAACTAAAATCATGTGCACCTATCACTGTCCTGAGCACACTGCTTATTGGCTTTTTTTTTTTAAATCCTTAAATGTGTGTCTTCCAGGTAGGTTGTAAGCTCTTCTTCCCTGTTCTCCTGTGTTTGTATCACACTTAGCATAATGTCGTAAAGCACATCATTTGGTAAGATGTCAGAATGACATGAAAGATTTGGTTGTTTTAAGAGCCATTTGCTTTAATATGATGGTAAAATACATAAAAACAGACCTTTAACTCAGAGACTTAAGAAATTCTGTTCCTGACACTTGTACTTCCAGGTCTATATTATAATTGCCTACATACAATGGGTCCTGAATCTATCAGCACAAAACAATAAGATAATTGGTCTAGTAACACAACATTCAGTGCTCTGACAACAAGAATGTGTGATTGATATTCCACAGAATGTCAGATATGATGCTCCAATTAATTCGGTTACAGCACATGCTATCACTTTCTAGTAGTACAGAAGTTTATTACAAGCACAACAATACAGTCAGAGAGGTTTTTAAGCAGGCATGTACTAGAGGGGCCAACTTCTGGCTTAACAATAAGAATCCACACCTATATTTGCACTGAAGAAGAGGGTGGACAATTACAGAAATTAAAAATTATATATATATATATATATATTCATGTTTTCTCTTTAAAAAGAAATGCTTAAAATTTAATTTGAAATTATGACAATGTTAAGATCTAAACTTATTTTAATCATTTAATTAAAAAATGCTGCATCTAAAACCCCCATCCAAATTTTAATGAGTTAAAGAGTGCTGCTTTTTTAATTATGTACAGAATCGAGAGGAAACATCTTTAACTTCTGAGGTTAACTCAAGATTTATAAAGATAGCACAATGTCAGGTACTGCATTAAATAAATATCTATATTATTTTCTGTCTTTACAACTGATTCAATACCGGTATTTACATTTTTTCCAAATGCAAGTGCTTTCAGTTTCTGTTGTGCGGAAAAGCTTTTTCCTTAATTACTTGGTTTCAGTTTAGCTAACAGGTGCAAAGAGAACATTTTCTTCATTTGGATTAGTTTCCTACAAAGCTGAGGAATGAATTCAGAATTGAAAAACCAGGGAACCCTGTTTTTGCTCTTCCAGTATATGACTAAAAACTGGGTGGGAGATGATGACAGTTACTAGTCAGTTAGCTGGGGTCTAACTGATTGCCATATTCAGGGTCAGGAAGGAATTTTCTCTCAGATCAGATGGGCAGAGACCTCAGGGTTTCCTTTCTCTGCGGCATGGGGCCTGGGTCACTTCCTGGTCTGAACTGGAATGAGGGCTTGTCTACAGAGATGCTACCTACATGGATGGGAGAGTTCTCTGGTTACAGTTGCCAACCCTTCAGGATTGTCCTGGAGTCTCCAGGAATTAAAGATTATGTCATGTGATGAAACCTCCAGGAATACGCCCAACCAAAACTGGCAACCCTATCCCCCCACATCAGAGTAAGTAATCCACTTCCTGAGACAGTAGCAAGGTCAACAAGAGAATTCTCCTGTCAACCTAGCGCTGTCTACACTGGGGGATAGGTTGGTTGAACTGTGTCGCTCAGGTGTGTGGATTTTTTCCACACTCCTGAGCAACATAGTTATACCAACCTAATTTTATAGTGTAGACTAGGCCAAAGTGGTGAATTCTCTGTAACTTGAAGTCTTTAAGTCAAGATTTGAGGACTTCAGTAGCTTAGCCAGAGGTTATGGGTGGGTGAGGTTCTGTGGTCTGCAATGTGCAGGAGGTCAGACTAGATGATCATGATGGTCCCTTGCGGCCCTCAAGTCTATGAGGAGAGCCCTGCATAGATGCAAAAACTGTATCCGCACCTGATCTGCAAACACTGTCCGTGGATATCCATGGATGTAGAGCAGATATCAACAGATTTGCATCTGTCTATGAGATTTTAAAAGGTATTTAGGTGCCCAAAAGATACAGATTGGATGGCTAACTCTCACTGATTTTGCTGAGAGAGAGTTAAGCAGCTGTGCTATTTAAGCATTTCTGAAAACCCCACAAGGCATCTTTCTGTATCTCTGGGCACCTAAATACCTTTGAAAACCTAGCCCATGGTGACCAGAAACAGTCCATCATTTCAATTCCTATGTCAATACTATTGCGTAATCTGTTTTAAACACAAAATGCGTTTTGATCAACTTTGTTTTCTTGTGTATCCAGCACATTTATGGTAGTTTTATGTAACTAAAAAAATCCAATGTTAAAATGCTGCTTTTGTACATTTTTAATTGGACAGAAATTGAAATTCAAACATGGCTTGACAAACACCCATAAAAATCATTGCCTAGTAAATAAGCAATGCACCATTCATCATTTTTTTACAAAAGTAAAAACTGATCATCTGAATAAATCTATGTAAAGCTATATAATTGTTTTAATAAATGTGTATAGATATAACGTCGGTACCAGGCAAATTAGTTGAAACAATAGTAAAGAATAAAATTGTCAGACACATAGAAAAACAAACTCTTGAGCAATAGTCAACATGGTTTCTGTAAAGGGAAATCGTGTCTTACTAATCTATTAGAATTCTTTGAAGGGGTCAACAAACATGTGGACAAGGGGGATCCGGTGGACATAGTGTACTTGGATTTCCAGAAAGCCTTTGACAAGGTCCCTCACCAAAGGCTCTTACGTAAATTAAGCTGTCATGGGATAAAAGGGAAGGTCCTTTCATGGATTGAGAACTGGTTAAAGGACAGGGAACAAAGGGTAGGAATTAATGGTAAATTCTCAGAATGGAGAGGGGTAACTAGTGGTGTTCCCCAAGGGTCAGTCCTCGGACCAATCCTATTCAATTTATTCATAAATGATCTGGAGAAAGGGGTAAACAGTGAGGTGGCAAACTTTGCAGATGATACTAAACTTCTCAAGATAGTTAAGACCAAAGCAGATTGTGAAGAACTTCAAAAAGATCTCACAAAACTAAGTGATTGGGCAACAAAATGGCAAATGAAATTTAATGTGGATAAATGTAAAGTAATGCACATTGGAAAAAATAACCCCAACTATACATACAACATGATGGGGGCTAATTTAGCTACAACGAGTCAGGAAAAAGATCTTGGCGTCATCGTGGATAGTTCTCTGAAGATGTCCACGCAGTGTGCAGAGGCAGTCAAAAAAGCAAACAGGATGTTAGGAATCATTAAAAAGGGGATAGAGAATAAGACTGAGAATATATTATTGCCCTTATATAAATCCATGGTACGCCCACATCTCGAATAGTGTGTACAGATGTGGTCTCCTCACCTCAAAAAAGATATTCTAGCACTAGAAAAGGTTCAGAAAAGGGCAACTAAAATGATTAGGGGTTTAGAGAGGGTCCCATACGAGGAAAGATTAAAGAGGCTAGGACTCTTCAGCTTGGAAAAGAGAAGACTAAGGGGGGACATGATAGAGGTATATAAAATCATGAGTGATGTTGAGAAAGTGGATAAGGAAAAGTTATTTACTTATTCCCATAATACAAGAACTAGGGGTCACCAAATGAAATTAATAGGCAGCAGGTTTAAAACAAATAAAAGGAAGTTCTTCACGCAGCGCACAGTCAACTTGTGGAACTCCTTACCTGAGGAGGTTGTGAAGGCTAGGACTATAACAATGTTTAAAAGGGGACTGGATAAATTCATGGTGGCTAAGTCCATAAATGGCTATTAGCCAGAATGGGTAAGAATGGTGTCCCTAGCTCTGTTCGTCAGAGGATGGAGATGGATGGCAGGAGAGAGATCACTTGATCATTGCCTGTTAGATTCACTCCCTCTGGGGCACCTGGCATTGGCCACTGTCGGTAGACAGATACTGGGCTAGATGGACCTTTGGTCTGACCCGGTACGGCCTTTCTTATGTTCTTATGTTCTTAATGTATTCTCCTGGAAAGTAAAAAGTACCACCATCTTTATTGTAAAGGCTATATTTGGTTGTAAGTCAGCATGTATTAATCGTTATGCCGACCAAACAGAATGAACTTACTTTAGAAGTAACTTACTTTAGTAGCTAGAAGCTACAAATGCAAAACAAGATTAAAAGCAATAATTTAAATCAATGTTTCCAGCTTGATTTAAAAAAAAATCTGTGATTTAAATCAATCCACTTTAGCAAAAAAACAAGAGGTAATTACAACTGTTATTTTAGTGCAACTTTGTGTGTCAATAACCCCTTAGAACAATGAGGTGGGTGAGAACTCACAGCCTTCAATGCTCCATTAATGAAGTAGAAATGGAGAGCAAAAGAGATTCTGTGACTAAATAACTCAAACTAGCACAAATGACTAATGGTACATAAAAGAATCAAATTTAAAGTTCTATTTATAAGTTACTTTATTCAGTTACCAATCATAACATGCCTAATTTAAAATAAAATGGACATCACATAATGTGTCTGAAATTGTATATAAGACATCTTCATAGAGTCAAAGTTTAAGGGTAGAATGGACCACCAGATAATCAAATTTGACCTCAGGTACATTACAGGCCACTAAACCTTGCACAGCCATCCCTGCAGGAAACCCAGCAATGAGAATTAGATCAGTGTATTATAAACCCCAGGAGATAAGCTATTATGTGCCACAGGCAAAGAACAAGAGGAACTGAAGTGTACCAATGCATGAGCCCTCCACAATGGAGAGAGATGCCCAGATGATCCTACCCCACAATCCCGAACACAGTTTCAGAATTATACATTACAGTTTAAACTTTTAATAAAGATGATGAGTTTATCTATAGAAAGGCTCAAAGTGGCCATGATTTTTTTCACATGATAAAAATGTTAAAGAAAAAAAACCCAACACATACAAGATTTGCAATTAGAAAAAAAATTAAACATACATATTTAAGACTTTCAGCAGTCATAATTTACATATCCAATGACAGAAGTCTCTGACTGGTTTCAGTTAATTTCTTCTATGTTAATGATTTTTGCATAAAATAGGGCTGCATGCCTCTAGTGCAAAATGTACATAAACTTTTTTTTCCTATGTATTGTTTTGAATATGTGAACAGCTATATAAAACAGTTTTTATTTATTTTATTCAAGTTCAGTTTGGCAAGTGACTTATGTTTCACACCTTTTCTTATTTTTGAATAATAGTGACCCCTTAGAAAGTAATTAATTTAAACCCTGATCTTGCAGCTGGTTCCAGCTCCATGATCTCTTGTATTTACATGGAGGAACAAGGGGTTCACAGGTGTGGACCTCATTAAAGGACTCAGGAATTAATGTTAAAATGAGATGTCTAGTGCATTTGTTCAGAATTATCAAGGAAAAAAACAGAAACCTTCCTATTATCTCTAAGGGGCTTAGACTTTTTTTAAAACAATACATGATTACTATAAATGAAAGAATAGGGGAATATATTTCTCTATTTTGTTTGTTTCCCGTGTGTATCTGACAGAACTTTGTATTTAGCCACTGTCAGGGTTTCTCTTGTATAGGCCATTTCCTTTTTATGTTGATCTTTCACACAGCATAAGAGAGTATTTTTTTAAATAGGAAAAGGTGAATGTAAAAGCAAGTATCTTGGTGAGGGGACATCAGGGACAGGAAAAATATACAGTTGTTTTAAAGTAGGTCATATTTCAAGTTGAAAGTGTCCTTTTATAAAAAAGGATTTTCTATCCACACAACAATATACAAGGAAAGAAGTTACAATATATCAGACAGAGCCTGAACAATTTACTTTATATTTCTGAAAAAATGTTTTGCCAGTTACTGTTTCTCTGATATACAGAGACTTTTTAGAAAGCTGATTTTTTTCAGTTGTTAATTTAGACATATAAGCTGCTCTCACTTATTCTTTGCTGCAGTAGCGATAGTAACACAAGGCTCCTGCAGCTTTACCTGTCCCAAATGAGGGATGAGACAATGCCAGTTTCTTAGGCCCAAATCCTAAAAGACTTACATACATGCTAAACTTTACATGCTGCAAGTAGTCCCCTAGACAACAATGGGGCATCACAGTGCATAAAGTTAAGCACATGCTTAAATCTTTGCTGGATTGGGGCCTATGACAGCAACACATCATCCCCCCTTCCCTAACTTGAGAACAGGAAGAGCTGCAGATTAGATTGCAATTACTATTGAGGTTTTTGAAGTGCTGAGCTAATATTTTTAGTATACGTAGCAGCTCAGTGGGTGCGAGAAGAGAAAAAAAATTGTATCTTTCTTGAAGAGCTGTGTCTCTCTCTGGTCTACTATTTTATTGCCGCCACATTACAGACCACACACTCACTCCACTTATTTGCTAGCAATCTTTTGTTCAATGGCTCTTTAGAAGCAGGCCACGGTTCAGTGACAACTGCTTCTTCTGTCCACATTGGTATCAATCACACTGTTTTACAGATCAGAAAAAAAAAATCAATGTATCTTAATAGGATATAAATTTTAAAGCTTAAGCATTGAAGTTGGACTGGTGAAGTGTGGGGTAGGGGCCACTTTTATTTTTATATAGAGTATTGTATTCCAAACAGTAGGAATTTCCCCCTATAATTACCAGCTTTGCTATATATTACAAAACTTCCAGACAATAACCAAGTCTGTAGTTTATTTTTAGAATTTCAGTGATACTGTTCAGGTAAACATGAACTACACCTTAACATAAGGAAGTATCTTGGAGACTGCCATATTACATTGTTTTGTCCCCCCCCCCCGCCCCCTAAAGTCAAATGAAGGAATCAGTTAAAGTACTGCTGTATAAATAAATATACCTATCCGCACTCTGTAATGCATGTAGAGATCCAAGCCAACACACATTTGTCCCCCCCCCCCTCCAAAAATGTATTTCAACACTAACAGGAATTAGTGGTCATGCTCAGGAGGCACCTATACCCCTTTCCTTAGACCATTAAAAAACAAAAAACAACCCTGCAGTATGACTATTCCATTTCCCGCAGGACATTAGATTGTATTAGATACACTTACAGTATAAAAACCACAGGGGTATTAGCTGGGATTAAGCCTCTAGAGAAGACTATTAACTAATATCTGTAAAGAGCAAATGGCAAGCAGCACATAGTATTTCCGAAAAAACAAGTCACCTTGCAGGGTTGTATGTTTTGTTTTGGGGTTTGTTTTCCCCTTGAAAATAGGTAAGTGAACCACTATCCTTGGAACAAGTATATGGTAGAGACTATACATACCCATACCGAATTACTTTCCCTCATATGCTCTAGTCCTTCCCTAAAATAACCAGTCCATATTTCCTAGCATTTCAGCAGTCAGCCCATTACGAGCTACAAGCCCGTACTACCACTTCCTATTAAGCCATCAGTGGTTCCAAACAAGTAGCAGAGAGGAGGCTCTTTGACAGATCACATTCTTTATTCAAAGCCATTTTCATCTTCCATGCATCTGATTTTCGAATTCCTGAGATGCCAGCACAAGCGCCGTTTACTTTTCGGCTAGACAACACAGACACAGACACACACACACCGCATACCACGCACACCACCTCCTCCTCCTCCTCGCTGAAAATGAAGCCTGCTCGTTACCGTCTCCACATCACTTCTGCTTTGCTGCCTGGGTGGAGCAGCTCGCCTTTTATGGGGCTAGTTACAAATCAAATTCTCCATTGCAAAACCATTTCCAGATCCTGGGAGGTGGGACACAGGGAAGGGGAAGAAAAGGTTGGAAACCTGGCTGTGGGAGAAAGAGGGCCAGCAACCGGGGGGAGGGGGGGCGGGGGGAAAGGGAGACAGAGGGGGAAGCAGAGCTGTAGAGAGAAGAAAGGAGGAGAGAAAGGAGAAGGACGAGACAAAGGAGGGACTATGGGGGACGCCAGAAGGGCTGGCTGGGAGCCCGGCTGGGCACCTGCCGGCCGGGGTCTGCGCGGGGGCGGCCCGGCTCCCCCTCACACACGTACCTAGCAGCAGCAGCCGGTGCGTTTGCTTGTACTCCCGCTTCTGCTCCTTCAGCGCCCGGTCGATGCTCTTGCTGACTTTCCTCGCCTCCTTCTCCGCCTCCCGCTCCTCCAGGCGCAGCTTCTCCCAGGGTCTCTGCAGCGCGGCCGCCTGAGGCGGCTCCCGGGGCTGTTTGCCGCCGCCGCCGCCGGGCTTGGGCAGCGGCTGCCGCTCCGGGGCCGCCCCGTTGCCGCCTCCGTTCTGCAGCAGCAGCAGCGGCGGCAGCGGCCCGTCCGCCTCTCCCCCGGGCTTGTCTGCAGGGTGGAGCGAGCCCCCGGCCCCCGGCTGCCCGCAGCAGCTGCCTCCCCGCGGGGCCCCGAGCGGCTGCGGCGGGGGGGCCGTGTGCTCTGCGGGCTGCTCGGGCTCCGAGGCGGCGCTGGAGATGGAGCCGCCTCCGCCGGGGTCCCCAAAGAGCCGCGGGCGCAGACTGTAGCAGAGCCCCATGGCTCGGAGCCCCTCCCGGGGACGGGCTCTAGCGCGGCGGGGCTGGGCTCAGCGCTCGCCGCTGGCCCTGCGCTGCCGGGATCCGGGCGGGGAGGGGGCGGCGGGGAGCCCCTCACGGCCCCGTCGGGCCATCTTGCATTTTCCTCTCCGGCTCCTCTGCTCAGATCACCTGACACCGAGCTGCTACCGCCGCCGCGTCCACCTTACCGTAAATACCCCAGCGCAAGCCCACCGCGCAGGCACAGAGCGGCGGGGAGGGGAGGCCCTCGGCCCACACTGACAGGCTCACAGCCATCCCCTCCCACAGAGCCTGACAGCTATCCCCTCGCACGTCACAGCCCCCACCGGCTCCCCACACACACCGCCCGCTCCTCCGCGCTCAGAGCCGTCCTCTCAGCCCCCCCCCCGCCCCGGCGACTATGTTTTCGCCCAGCCCTCACACACAGCCCCCCACACCCCCCACACCCCCTTCCCTTGCCCGGGACAGACACACCCTCTGTAAACATCCTCCTCAGACTTATCCCCCTTCCTCCTTCATACACTCACCCCTCATCCCTTTCCATACACCCAGACACCCTCCATCAACTTCCTGTCCTTCCTTATACACGCACCCATCACCCCTTCCAGTACACCCAGACACCCTCCATCAACTTCCTCTCCTTCCTCCTTTATGCACTCACCCCTTCCCGTACACCCAGACACCCTCCATAAACTTCCTCCTCAGACTTATCCACCTTCCTCCTTTATACACGCACCCCTCACCACTTCCCGTACACCAGACATGCTCTGTAAACTTCCTCCTCAGACTGATCCCCCTTCCTCTTTTATACACGCACCCCTCACCACTTCCCTTACCCCAGACACTCTCCATAAACTTCCTCCCCAACCCCCCTTCATCACTTACACACCCAGACATCCCCCTCAAACCTCCTCCCTTATCCAAACACACAGCCATCAGCTGCCCTTTTGTCACAACCCCTTCTTCCCCCACCCGCTCATATATACAACCTCCGTCAGCTGCCTATGCCTCCCAACTTCCTATACCCTCAAAACCCTCAACATGCACAGAAACAGGACTTCCCATCCCACACACCAAGCTCTGCCCCCAACAGCTGCCTAATGAGGTAAAGCCTCGTTAGAGAGGCTGGTTGAGGCATGAACCATTTTATCCTTAACAAAAGATAGAATCATCACCCACATACACTCATTCATACAATCCCCTCATACAGCCACAAGCCACCCATCTCCACACTCACAAGTTCCCATACACTAAAACAAAACCTCCAATCATATACATGCTCAGCTTCCCCCTTCACACAGAGTAGTTATGGAAAGGGACTTCAGACCTGGTGTTGCTAGAAAATAATGGAGAAAATACATATTCAGGTTTGTTCTCTCTCTTGCTCTGTACCCAAATGTTAATTGTAGTACTCTACCAAAACTCATACTGCTTCAATTGCTGTATAGGGATGGATGGCACTTAAAGGCAGGCTGTGTCATGTTGAAATATAACGGTGGCCATACACATAAGAAATCTTGGACAAAGAGACTATTTTGTCTTCCCACTTAATGTTACAAATATGTCAGATATGCTTTGTCCCAGCTTCCTCCACTCTGTGTGCATCCTCCACATCTCAATTTTCTACTGTAATATTTAGTGAAATTTTCAATCTGCCTATTAAGAGACCTGTTTGTGTGGGGGTAGAAATAATGTTTCTAAATTGCAACACTAATGGCATAGGTAGAATTCTTATGATAAAAATATACCTTAGAGCGATTTATAGTATTAAATAGGACCTCTTGATTTGTTAATATCTGCAATATGATAGTAATGATTCTCTATACTGGCTAATAACATTTCTCTAGACTTTTTAGTAACCTTGCAGCAGCATGTCAATTTCTTGGCATGTAATATTTTCCCTGACCAATAATATATGAACAGACAACACTATTTATAGCCTTTTTTATTAAGAAGTGCATGATGCTAGTGTCTCTATATTCCTTAGTGATGAGACCAAGTTGGCAACAGTTTTTAGTTTTTGGATAAGAGAAAGGGAAAGATCTTTCATAAATACAACTCCATGTCCAACGATTTAATGAACATCCCTGCCAATATATATTTAGGAAGCATTTATAGTCTTGCATTATCTTTCACTGGGAAAAGACAACACACTGCCATGAAAGAACTAGATCCTTGTAAAACTGAGAATTAAGGATTCCATCCTGCACTATACAAACCAAATTTTGCCATTGACTTCCTTAGTAATAGTATCAGGCCCATAGTAGACATTTGGTAGTAATCCCACTCACAGTATTGATCCTTGCACCAAATGAGAATATCTGCCTTATCATCTCGGAATGGAGTGCACTCATTTCTGTTTCTGTTAAAAATTCTTAATATTTCACATTTATTATGTAGTTCTTTCTTGCAATTGGTTTCTAAAGTACATGACCAACTATATATCAACAACAGAAATTACTTCACCCATCACTGAAATGCAAGTATATCTAAACTGGAAATCAGTAGGTGTTTTAATAGTCCATAAGAGTACACCACATTTTAGGACATAAAGTTGAAATTACAGGGGAAATTTCAGTGAGCAGAATGTAATTATCCAACATGGAATCTGGCTAGCTGGGAGTAATACCCTTATACTAGCTAGTGTTATTATATGTTCAATGACCACAGCTTGCCAGTACATTGGTTTTGTGTCTCCTCCAAAAGATGGACGAGGGGATTTATAGAAAAAAGTACTATTTCTTTTTTATATCTATTTAAATTAAGGGCCCAAATTAAGGAAGAAAGGTGCCATTTGAGGGTCCACTCATTAATTCTTGACTTCACTAAAATTGACATAACTATCACATGCTTAAAGTTAAGTACAAACAAAAATATCTGTGGGATTAAAGGGTTACTTTTCAAATATGAAAGGAAATTCCAGAGTCTGGTAAAATTACTCCTTGCATTTGCCCACCAAAATGTCCTCTTGGCCTAGGATGAATATGTGCAGATCCATTTTCTAAGTGGAGTAAGTGAAGCTCGGAGCATTTAAATCAGGGGTTCTCAGATTTTGGGGTGGAGGCTGACAGCTCACAACCCCCCCATGTAATAACCTCCCAACGCCCTGAGGGATCCGACCTCCAGTTTGAGAACTCCTGATTTAAGTGATTGGACAATTGGAAAAAGGCAAATATAATGCCTATCTTTAAAAAAGGGAAGAAGGAGAATCCGGCTTCACTTGAGTCCCCGGAAAAATCATGGAGCAGGTCCTCAAGGAATCATTTTGAAACACTTGGAGGAGAGGAAGGTGATCAGGAACAGTCAACATGGATTCACCAAGGGCAAATCATGCCTGACCAACCTGATTGCCTTCTATGTTGAGATAACTGGGTATGAGGAAAGCTGTGGACATGATATACCTTGACTTTAACAACACTTTTGATATGGTCTCCCACAGTATTCTTGCCAGCTAGTTAAAGTAGTATGGATTTTAAAGTAGTATGGATTGGCTAGATCGTCAGGCTCAACAGGTAGTGATCAACATCCCTGTCTAATTGGCAGCCAGTATCAATGGGAGTGCCCCAGGGGTCGGTCCTGGGGCCGGTTTTGTTAAACATCCTCATTAATGCTCTGGATGATGGGATGGATTGCACCCTCAGCAAGTTCGTGGGTGACACTAAGCTGTGGGAAGAGGCAGATATGGTGGAGGGTAGGGATAGAGTCCAGAATGACCTAGACAAATTGGAGGATTCAGCTAAAAGAAATCTGATGAGGTTCAACAAGGACAAGTGCGGAGTCCTGCACTTAGGACGGAAGAATCCCATGCACTGCTACAGGCTGGGGACCGACTGACTAAGCAGCAGTTCTGCAGAAAAGGACCTAGGAATTACAGTAGATAAGAAGCTGGATATGAGTCAACGGTGTGCCCTTGTTGCCAAGAAGGCTAATGGCATATTGGGCTGCATTAGTAGGAGCATTGCCAACAGATCGAGGGAAGTGATTATTCCCCTCTATTTGGCACTGGTGAGGCCACATCTGGAGTATTGCATCCCGTTTTGGGCACCCCCACTACAGAAAGGATGTGGACAAACTGGAGAGAGTCCAGTGAAGGGCAATGAAAATGATTAGGGCCCTGGGGCACATGACTTATGAGGAGAGGCTGAGGAAACTGCGCTTATTTAGTCTGCAGAAGAGAAGAGTGAGGGGGGATTTGAGAACAGCCTTCAGCTACCTGAAGGGGGGTTCCAAAGAGGATGGAGCTAGGCTGTTCTCAGTGAGGGCAGATGACAGAACAAGGAGCAATGGTCTCAAGTTGCAGTGGGGGAGATCTAGGGTGGATATTAGGAAACACTATTTCACTAGGAGGGTGGTGAAGCACTGGAATGGGTTACCTGGGGAGATGGTGGAACCTCCATCCTTAGAGGTTTTTAAGGCCCAGCTTGACAAAGCCCTGGCTGGGATATTTAGTTGGTGTTGGTCCTGCTTTGAGCAGGAGGTTGGACTAGATGACCTCCTGATGCCTCTTCCAACCCTCATCTTCTATGATTTGCTAAAGGTTATAGAGGAAGCCTGTGGCTGCACTAGGAACAGAACAGTTTTGAGGTAGTGGACCCCAGTGCCTCTCATATAAACTATAAAATGGAGAGAATAATGTTTCCTCACCTTAGTAAAACACTTTGAAATGTACAAGTTGGGACACACATTCTTCTTCTTCCTGCATTAATTCCGTCAAATGAGGTGCACTCTACAGATTCTCTCCCTCCAAGGTGCTCTGTTCAATGCCATATGCGCTATCCTGCCACATGCTAACATGTCTTCCTTTATGACATCTCATCAGTTCTTCTTGGCTCAGCCTTTCTCACTCTCTTTTTTTCTTTCAATCTTGATTTGTTGGACTCTCTTACCCATACAGTCATTAGGAGTGCCCTTTACATAATCAAACCATCTGAGCCTTCACTCCCTCATTTTTCCATTTATGAGTATGGCTACGTTTTAGTCACGGGTATTTTTAGTAAAAGTCATGGACAGGTCACGGACAGTAAACAAAAATTCACACCCATGACTTGTCCCTGACTTTTACTATATACCCCTAACTAAAACTTGGGCTGGGGGGCTGCGGGTGATCTGGAGGGGCAGTCCGGGACCCCTGCTAGTGCTGCAGAGGGCGCTGTGTGGGCCAGGACCCCTGCTGGTGCTGTGGGGGTTGGGCAGTAGCACGCAGCCTGGGAACCCTGTCGGTGCTGGAGGGGAGGGTTGGCAGGGCTGGCAGGCTCTCTATCTGGCTCCAACTGGCATGTCCCTGCAGCTCCTAGGAGAGGGGGGCTCTGTGTGTTGCTCCAGGCACAATCACCAGCTCTGCAGCTCCCATTGTCTGGGAACTGCAGCCAATGGGAGCTGCGGAGTGATGCCTGTGGGCATAGGCAGTGCATGGAGCCCCCTGATCCCTCCACCTAGGAGCTGGAGGGACATGCCAGTGGGAGCCAGGGAGCCCCCTCAGGTAAACGCCACCCCGCACTCTAACCCCCTGCCCCAGCCCCCTCCCACGCACCTAAACTGCTGCTGCTGGCCCAGGAGCTGCCTGGCTCGGGCAGACCCTGAGCCAGCACCAGCGGCTGCAGAAGTCACGGAAAGTCATAGCCTTATTTATGAGTGTTACTTTGAGCATGTCTGTAACATACACATTCCTCACATGGTCTTTATTGCTTACGTCACTCATCCATCTCAACATTCACGTTTCTTTGGAACAGATCATTTCCTTACATTTCTTCTTTGTTGCGCAACACTCAGCACCATATATTAAGGATGGACCACTGTTTTATAGACTTTCCCTTTTAATCTTACCAGTATCTTCTTGTCACATACTATACCTCTTATCTCTCTCCATTTGAGTCAGGTAACTATTATCCTAGCTCTAATTTTGTCCTCAATTTCCCCAATTTTGGAACTCAGATACTTGAAACTTTGCGTTTTCAATATTGTCTGCCCATCTAGTTTCAAGGATAATTCTTCAGCATTCATACTTCTGACATTACATACCATATACTCTGTTTTGACTCTGCTTATTTTGAGCCCAGGTAGGGACAAACATTATTTACCACATTTTTCTGATGGAACAAGTAAGCTACAGAGATGTTCCAGGTGTTACCTCAGACACACTGTGGCCTAGTAGGTCAGCAACCTGCTGGAAAACCAAAAGACCAGAGAAATCATTCACCATTGCCCTGCACCTGGTGTAGTCATTTACACAAAGTGGCTGTAAGCTGCCACCAGATCAGAATAGTAGTGTTTTACATCCATTTTGTACTCACTTTACACTGATGTAAAAGACTGCACAAGGGGAAGTGCCAGTGGTGGTGGAACTAGGGGTGCTGAGGGTGGTGCTGCACCCCCTGGCTTGAAGTAGTAATAACAAACATCAAATGCGTGGTTTGCATCATCAGCATCCCCCTATAAAAATTGTTCCAGCACCCAGTGGGCAGACCAACAAAGACTCAGGCTCCAGAGTTCTAATCTTGGTATGACACTAATTCCTGGAACACACAAATTTTGTACTGGTGTAATTATTTTAGTTAGGAGTGTGATTTTTTACCAAAATAGTTATATCAGTACTGTATATCAGTGTGAATGCAAGTGTATTGGAATAAAGCTGCCATTGCTGTAGGTAAATAAGCTGTGCTAGTATAACTGCATCCACACGTGCAGGGGTTGTGCCACCTTAACTATACTGGTGTAGTTAAAGCAGTATAGATTTGTCACAAGCCCTGTGACCCTGATCCTGCAAGCACTTGTGCATATAATTAACTGTACTCATGAGAGTAGTCCCAGTGAAGTCAGTGCATATAGAGCTAAAATGAGAATGTATGTTTAGTATGCAGGCACTGTCTATCTGATATCTGTATAACTGATGATATCCTTAACTATTCATTTCTTTATTTTTAAGTACTTGGGGTTTTGTAAATGATGTGCTGTATAACTACACTGCTGCTCCTTAGCACAGCCTTAAATGTTGTTTTTTAAATTACATGTTTTGGCTTTGGAATGTATTTTGATTCACTTCACATTTACTTTAAAAAAAAATCTGTTCTTTTATTGGAATGAATCCTCCGGCATGAACTGGGAAATGAAGTATAATTTGGTCATGATGTGGTAATGAACATTGCTAAGAAGCCCTGAAGTAATTATTTATATGTATTCCATTTGTTGTCTGACAAACAGAAAGCAATTAAGAGCCTGATTCTACCAGATTTAGTCATGTTGAATTACTACTCACTGCAGAATAGTTCCATTAATTTTAGTCCTAACTGTAAAGGACCTAATCAGAGTAGTATCTTTTTTCACAAGTGATCCTATTAAAATCAAGATTAGGAACAGCTCTCTTTTTGAAAGAGTGGGAAAAGACACCATCAAAAAAAGACCTGAGTTTCTGTTGATCAGTGCAAGTTTCTCCTTTCCTGATCCCCCACCCCTGTAAGTAAGCAATGCTACACTAAGTAGCACACCCATCCCCTGGGTCGTATTATCATCATAGTCACAACCAACGCCATCAGCACCACTTATGGGTCATGGTGGACTGGTGTTTGCAATAATTTATGCCTAGAAAGTCACAAGAATAGCATGTAACACTATGATGCTAATCAGGGCCGGCTCCAGGCACCAGCCAAGCAAGCTCGTGCTTGGGGTGGCAGATTCCAAGTGGCGGCATTCCAGCCGCCCTTTTTTTTTCTTTTTCTTTTTGGTTTGCCACTCCGGCTGCCCCGCAGGTGTTTTGTGTGTGTGTGTGCTTCGCCACTCTGGCCCCCCTGCAGTTTTTTTGTTTTGCTTGGGGCGGCAAAAAAGCCAGAGCCAGCCCTGAAGCTAATACTCTCTGGAGGACCCTTTCCTGGACAAAGGACACTTTTGCCAAAATTTCTTAAGTTAGGCACCTAAATCCACATTTAGGGTCTCAGTTTTGCAGAAGTGCTCACTACCCACAACTCCCATTGACTGTATTCCAAGTTTTGTGTGCTCAGGCCTTCTGAAAAATCTGGTCACTCATGTTAATGTCTAAATATGGAGTTAGGATCTGAACTTTAAGCATCCACATTTGAAAATGTGTTTCTGTGCCCTTCCTTATGTATTCTCCCATCCTAAAAGATATAATAATTAGAGCTCCCTTTCCAAGTATGCTGTTACTAGACATTCCCATAAGATGGCTCTACTTACTTCACTAAATATTAAATATAATTACTATCTTAGCCTTTACTTAAAAACAAACAAAATATATACATGTCCTAGTTATAGACCCATTTTAGTCTGGTGAAAATGTATATTCTGTTACTTGTTTTTTAACATTTTTGGTGACATGCAGTGTCCTTGACAGAGTGTAATTTCTTTGGCGTTTTTATGAAGCTTATTCAGGAAATGAATGTTTATGATCAACGTCTATAAAGCATGCCAACAAATTTTAGGAATTTGAATAGTCTGGAGAAGTTAAGTTTATAGAAATCAAAGACAATTTAATTCAGTTAATATCCACTAGATATTTGGTGGGACAAGAGTTTCAAAGTATAAGAGAAGTTCTAGAGCAGAAAATTCTTGGGACTTATCTTGTAAACTCTTACTCCTATTTCAATCCTAATTGTAATCAATGGAGCTGCCCACGTGAGTAAGCGTTATTAATGTGAATAAAGATTAGCAAGATTCGGCATTATACTCCTTGCTTATAGTAACTAACTTTAGAAACTATATGGATATAATGCCTCTGGCTGATTTCCTTTATTTTTCCCCCACAAGATTTCGTTAAGTCCTAGTGGGGTGTTGCTACAAGGTATGGTCATTAAAGAGGAAAGCCAAAAAATGGAAGCAGAATACCTGAGGAGCACGTGTTGTGATAAGCTAATAATATTTGCAATGATTCAGATCCTCAAGTTCTTAGTGTTTACTGACACAAAACTTCTATTGAAGTAATGGGAACTTTCCCTAAGAAAAGACTGCAGGGTGTGGCTCAGTTTTCCTTATATGATGGACATACTGTGTATTCTTCATTAATATAAAAATGTTTTGATAAGAAGCCACTCAAGCCTTTTGGAATAAATTTTGTTACGTCTATGCGTAGGACTCATAATCAATTTTTAAAATATGCTACTTGTCTAAATGGGCTGCATAATTTGCCTATATTGTTCTGTCCCACCATATAATTGTCAGTATGGGGCAGGGAAGACAGATCTGAAGGAAACTGAAGTGTGGGGAGGAGAACTAGGACTCTTTGGGCAAAGCGTCTGGGACAAGGAGCTGGCAGCAGGGAGGGAGAGAGGTCGGACAAGAAGCTGAGAGGAGGAACTGGGACTGGCTCAGCAAAGAGTCTGAGACTGGATGTGTGTGTGGGGAGAGGCAGGAAGTGGAGGGAAATTGGGACAGATACCCCAGAAGGGGAGGGTAGGACTGTCTTACCAAGGAGACTGGGACCAGAATTAGAAGCCTGAGGACTGGAGATTGGGACTGGATAGGCAAGGAGAATGGAATTGCCAGATGTAGGGAAGACACAGGACAGGGACAGGGACAGCTTGGAAGGGATGGGGCAGAAAGGGTCAAGCTTTGTGGGAAATAGGTGGAAAGGTTTGTACTCATTAGATAATACTTCCGTCCAAAACCTGCAATGGAACCCAAGATTCTCAAATCCCCAATGTTCCTCAATTGTAAACAAATATTTGCAAAATACACTTGCAAAATGTACAAAAACAACAAGGAGTCCGGTGGCACCTTAAAGACTAACAGATTTATTTGGGCATAAGCTTTCATGGGTAAAAAACCTCACTACTTCAGATGCATGGAGTGAAAGTTACAGATGCAGGCATTATATAATGACACATGAAGAGAAGGGAGTTACCTCACAAGTGGAGAACCAGTGTTGACAGGGCCAATTCAATCAGGGTGGATGTAGTCCACTCCCAATAATAGATGAAGAGATGTCAATTCCAGGAGAGGCAAATCTGCTTCTGTAATGAGCCAGCCACTCCCAGTCCCTATTTAAGCCCAAATTAATGGTGTTAAATTTGCAAATGAATTTTAGTTCTGTTGTTTCTCTTTGAAGTCTGTTTCTGAAGTTTTTTTGTTCAAAAATAGTGACTTTTAAATCTGTTATAGAATGTCCAGGGAGACTAAAGTGTTCACCTACTGGCTTTTGTATGTTACCATTCCTGATGTCCAATTTGTGTTCATTTATTTTTTTACGTAGAGACTGTCTGGTTTGGCCAATGTACATGGCAGAGGGGCATTGCTGGCACATGATGGCATATACCACATTAGTAGACGTACAGGTGAATGAGCCCTTGATGGTGTGGCTGATGTGGTTGGGTCCTCTGATGATGTCACCAGAGTAGGTATGGGGACAGAGTAGGCAATGAGGTTTGCTACGGAGATTGGTCCTGGGTTGGTGTTTCTGTGGTGTGGTGTGTAGTTGCTGGTGAATATTTGCTTCAAGTTGAGGGGTTGTCTGTAAGCGAGGACTGGCCTGCCTCCCAAGGTCTGTGAGACCTGTGTATCTCATCTCCCTCTAGTGCTGGTCCACATAGAGGATGTCAGCCTACTAATGCTGTTAGTCGCTCTGTTAGAGCCAAAGGTCTCTGCCATTTGAACTATGGGCTTGTCTACTTGAACACTTAATTTATGGTAAACTGGGGTGTAAATCTACCTGCATTCATCTGCCACACAGTGTCGGTGCGGATCCTGCTGCCACGTACAAAAAGTTCTCTAGTGTACTTTAATCTACTCCCATTTCAAGTGTGTGGCAGCAAGGTCCACATAGACACAGTGTGCAGCAGATTAGTGTGGGATATGGCAACTGTGTTGCCATAAAATACTAAGTGTTTGTATAGACAAGCCCTATAGGTTCCAATGTAGGTACCACATGATTTTATTTTTTTTTAGTTTTCTTTTTAAAAAAGCTAGGAGATTACACACACAAAGTTATATTAAAATCACATTAAGGTTGCAAAATGAAGCTCTCAAGAGTTAGGAAACTCCAGAATTAAGGCACTACTTTGTATATGTTTCAGTATAAATCCCACTGTAGATGTGCCTGGGCATCATCCATGTGAGATTGGAGCCTTGTGAATAGTGTCTGTTAGGGCTGCACATATGCTCTGTGCCCTCTCATACTCCCATGCAAGGGCTTACAAGGTTAAGCAGCTGCATCCCTCCCTCAATTACCTTTTACTGCCTGTAGCAGTGATGAGGAACCCAGCTATGTCTGCTGCCTCAACTAAACTCCCTATTTGTTCATTATTCACCTAGATAATCTTACATCTTTCTGGTAAGAAATTGCAAACCAGCCCTAGTGAGTAAAATTTGGACCAAAACACAAATAAACAGCCATAACTTCATAGACCCCCACAACCATCTCTTGTAGAGCAGGGCTTAGCCTTTGGCACTCCTGCATCAGGACAGACTCTAAGACTATGGGCAACAGCATGATCCCACTAACTGATGACCACAACAGATGATTATTCTGTTTGAGCAAACGCCAAATCCAAGACTGGTGTAATGTGATGATCTCCTTTAAAAATTAAACAAACAACCCCCCAAAAAACAGGATGTACAATTTGTGGGATGCGCTACTCAAGCTCCACTTGCTGGAGCAGTCTATGAAGGTCAAACTGTACCCCAAAGAAGCAGGTACCAAGTCCAAATTTCCAAATAAATCAGTGTCCATGAGTGCCTCTTCTATCAGGCACATAAACACCAAAAGCCACTACTGAGAAGCTCTTGACATGGAGAT
This sequence comes from Mauremys mutica, assembly GCF_020497125.1. Classification (NCBI taxonomy): domain Eukaryota; kingdom Metazoa; phylum Chordata; order Testudines; family Geoemydidae; genus Mauremys; species Mauremys mutica. The sequence goes on along the minus strand of NC_059073.1, from coordinate 92,909,243 downwards.
CTCTGGAACTACCATCAGGAACACCCCTGGCACCAAAACCTGGCATGAACATAGGCCATTCCAAGCACAGATGTAGAGACTCCAAGCTTAGCTTGGTATCATCCCACAAAGATCATCCCAGAGATAAGACCACTAAACCACAATCAAAAATAAGGGCTAATGATGTGGAGCTGGCTATACTGGTGGTACCAACCAAACGTCCCCCACCCCCCGGCACTGACTTCACTTGCACTGGCAGCCATGCCGCCAGCTATGTTGGCTTTGTCAGTTGAGTCACTCACAGTACTGGTGGATATCCTTCTGGAGGAACCTGCACTGACTCCAGCACCAAGACCCTAATATTGAGATTATCATTCACTTCGGCAACATTCCTGAAGGAAGAGTATTCCTCTTTATCACCTGGCCACATCTTCTATTGGGAATCGTCCCCTGGCTGAATTCCTTGATAGGGCCCCATCTTAGCATCACAATGACTGGCAATGGACTGGCCAACAGCATGCTAACCTCTCATACCCATATGGTGTGCACCAAGACATTATTGGGCACCTCAGAGACCTTCTTAAGTCTCCAGAAGCCAGTCCTTGTCTTGCTCAAAGAAAAGGAGGCCTTTGTATTCTCTGGCAGCATCCCTCATATTTGATCACTGGAAGAAACAATGATAGATCTGTTTGCCACCAAGGACCATGCCTAATATCCAAATTTCTGCTGCAGAGGGGGCATGAGCCTGGGATCACCACCAGACACCTTCCATTTGCTGTGGAGACAAGGCTTCCTATACGCTTTTCCACCACCTCCTCTGATATCCTGGGTAATATCCAAAAATCAGATGGGATAGAGCCACTCATTATTTTTAGCTCCTTACTGGCTGAGACAGTTTTGGCTGATAGATATACTACAGGTGTCCATTCAATTTCTAAAGGTATCCATTCAGCTTCCACATTGCCTGGACCCGATATCTGAGAATCTTAGCTTGATTCTACATACAGACCCAAAGTTACTACATCTGATGTCATGGATGTTGGCTGGTGAGTACAACTGATATAGACTGCTCCTAACAAGTCTAAGGCCTGGTCTACACTAGGTGGGGGGGTCGAACTAAGGTACGTAACTTCAGCTATGCGAATAGCTTCCATTTGCTGTGGAGCTATTAGTTCGAGTTACCTTAGTTCGAGTTACTTACCCGTCCTCACGGCGCGGGATCGACGTCCGCGGCTCCCCCGTCGACTCCGCCACCGCCGTTTGCGGTGGTGGAGTTCCGGAGTCGACGGGAGTGTGTTCGGAGTTCGATATATCGCGTCTAGATGAGACGTGATATATCGAACTCTGAGAATTCGATTGCTACCCGCCGATCCGGTGGGTAGTGAAGACGTACCCTAAGAAATTCTGATACAGTGCAGAAAGCCATCCACAAGAAAGACTTGTTCTTCTTCAGAATGGAAGAGGTTCTCCTATGGGCAGCCCAAAATGATCTAGACCTAGTCCAGGCTCCCATACCAAAGATCCTTGACTATTTGTTGCAGTTAAAACATTCTAGCATTTCATTCAGTTCCATTAAGGTCCACATTTGCAGCAAATTCAGCTTGTCGTCCTGCTGTACAGTTGTGCTCAATTGTCTCTTAACTGATGTAAGTTTCTCAAAGTTTCTCAAAGGTCTGTTACACACTTATCCACTTAATCCTGTTTGGGACCTCATTATTGTCCCCCTCATTGAGTCTCCCTTTGAACTGCTTTCATTGCATCATCTCACTCTTAATACAGTCTTTTTGGTTGCCATCACTTATGGCTGGACTCTCTACAAGACATTTCACAGAGAAAAGGTAGTGCTGATCCCTTATCTTAAATTCATCCTCAAGGTGTTCTCAGAGTTCTATCTTAATCACTCAATTAATTTACATGTCTTCTTCCCAAAACCCCATTCTGACCCAGGAGAGAAAAAGTTACATACGCTGGATGTTTCCAGAGCTTTACTCTATTGTCTTGAGAGATCCACAAGTTTCCAGCTGTGTTCTTGGTTATTTGTAGCCATAGTCAGCTGTTAAAAAGGTCAGGTTATTTCATCAGAAAGAATACCTAAGTGGCTCACACAGTGCATCACCATCTGCTAACAGTTGACTGGTATACCTCTCCCCATAAATATTAAGGCTCACGGTACCTGTTTCACAAATATGCCAATATCCAAAATCTGCAGAGTAAGGATGTGAAATAATCCACTGACCTTCATCAAAATTATACCTTGGTTTCTCGCTCAGAGGTGTGAAAAAACACCCCTTATTAGCACTTCAAGTTTCAGTGCTGTAAAGTGCCAGTGTAGACAGTACATCAGTGCTGTTAGCCATGCACCCAGCACTGGTAGCAACTCCCCTCATGGGTGTGTGTTTTTTACAGTGCTGGGAGAGCTCGCTCCCAGCGCTGGTGCCACGACTACACAGCCATGTTAAAGCACTGCTAATGAAGACATACCCTGAGAGGGGGTTTGTCAGCGACTGGGTCATGGGCAGTCTGGCCTAATTGTTGAAGCAAGAGTCTGGCCTCTATACAAGTCGGGTCTAGCAACCAGAAGCTAAAGCCTAAGCCCAAGGGTTAACCAGCATTGCAGTCAGAAGATGTAGAAACAGGTCAAAGCTAAGAGTGAGAAGCCAAAGCTGAAGGGTTAACAGGAGTTGCAGTCAGAAGGTGGAGTCAAGGATCTGAGCAGGAAGTCAGGAAGAGTCTGGGGACTGGAGCAGGAGAGGGTACAGGCTGGACTAGAAGAGGTACAGGCTGGAGCAAGGCTAGAGGCAGGGACAGGACCAAGCAGAGCTGCAGGCTAGGAATGTGTTGAGTAGCCACTGGACTGAGCTTAAGTATCAGCCTGCTGCTGATTCCTGCAACTAATCAGGTAATGCAGTCAGACAGCTTCTATCAGGACCAGCTGTACTCATTAGGTTGCCAGGAGACTGACTGTCCTGCAGGCTGGCCCCTGACTGGGTTGTAGGTACTCTGCCCTTAATGCCCTTACATGGGACTACAAGTGTGTATGCATGGCCTCTATGGATGCGGCTATTCAAAAGACTTCAGTCTCACGTGCATGAGGCACATGTACACATGTGTACCCACAGTGGTATCTACATTGTTCACATCTCAAAGAACCAGTTACAATAAAGTAAATAACTGTTCTCTGCCTGTGCAACCTTAACTCACCCTCGTTATATGCATTGTTAGTCTTTAATTACATGATCACATACTATTTTTTGCAGAAGACCCCTACCTCAGTCAGTGCACAGGATGGAGCTGCTCTAAGGATGAATCAGACTTGTGTGGTGAGCAGGCTGTTGTCTTTAGAGCCTCTGACTCATTTGCTGCAGAAGTTGGAAGATGTATTGTGCACAAGGCCGGGTGTAGCAGGAAGAGAAAGGATGGTGTCATGGTTCAGACAACTGAATTATTCCCTGCAGAACTAGATTCTGTCCTGGTCTCTGTCACAGAGTTCCTATGTGATACTAATCAAGACACTTAAACCAAACTTTTCACATGTGATCATTGATTGTGTATTTCTAATTTTTTGGGTGCCCAACTTGAGACCCTGTGATGATCTGCAGAAGTGCTGAGTGCTCAAAGCTGCAACTGAAGTCAATGGGAACTATGCTTGAACATATGAAGAACCACATAATGCTTAGTAGTCTGAAAAATAAGGTTATAGGCGTCTCAGATTGGGCACCCACAATTAGGGGAAATTTTTGATGTTTTTTTCCATCAATTCCTCATCTGTAAAAAGAGGACAACACCATCTCCTAATTTCAGAGGGGTATTGGGTTAGATACATTAATTAATGTTTGTGAAAGACTCAGGTTATTATAGTGGTGAGCATCAGAGAAAAGCCTAAGAGGAAATTAAAAATTCTGCCTTAAGAATTTAAGGGTTTAAATAGTGTGCAATAAATAAGGCATGGGACCACACATTGAACCAGAAGAAAACAAAATATTGAATAGCTGTTCATTAAGCACCGTCCATTCTGTGCTCTGAATGAGGCAGAGGTCCTGTGGAAAAAACAAAAACCTGTATGTGAAATTGTAATTAAAGACTGTATCATAACACATACTGTACTCACAAGGGGACCAAATGCCTATGCCAGAATGCATAGGCATTCTGGCATTTCCAAACTTCTATATGCTTAATTTTCCAACCTTAATGTTCTTTTAATTTAGTGTGTGTGTGTGTGATTGTATACTTTAATTCCTAGATGAACAAGGTCAAGTCAAAAGGAACAGCTTTTCTAAAGATATCCTTACCTCTGTTACTTCGTATCCCATCTTATTAAGAATTTTCACCTGATTTGCTTTTCTGAATGCTGTTTTTTAACTCAGAAAGCTTTATTAGCATCCAGACATGCAGCTGTTCACAACACCTCAGCCTAGATTTAGATAGAATTCTTTACCATCAGAGGGTATGTCTACATCGGGATTATTCCGATTTTATAGAAACCGGTTTTTTAAAACAGATTGTATGAAGTCGAGTGCACATGGCCACACTAAGCACATTAATTCGGTGGTGTGCGTCCATGTACCGAGGCTAGCGTCGATTTCCGGAGCATTGCACTGTGGGTAGCTATCCCATAGCTATCCCATAGTTCCCACATTCTCCCCCACCCATTGGAATTCTGGGTTGAGATCCCAGTGCATGATGGGGCAAAAACAGTGTCACGGGTGATTCTGGGTAAATGTTGTCACTCAATCCTTCCTCCGTGAAAGCAACGGCAGACAATCATTTCGCGCCCTTTTTCCCTGGATTGCCCTGGCATACGCCATAGCATGGCAACCATGGAGCCCGTTTAGCTTTTTTTCACTCTCACCGTATGTGTACTGGATGCTGCTGACAGACGCGGTACTGCAGTGCTACACAGCAGCATTCATTTGCCTTTGCAAGGTAGCAGAGATGGTTATCAGTCCTATTGCACTGTCTGCTGCGTTGGAAATTGGTGATGATGGTTACCAGTCCTATTGTACCGTCTGCTGCTGTCATGGGTGCTCCTGGCTGGCCTCGCTGAGGTCGGCTGGGGGCACATGGACAAAAATGGGAATGACTCACCAGGTCATTCCCTTCTTTATATTTTGTCTAAAAATAGAGTCAGTCCTGCCTAGAATATGGGGCAAGCCCACTAGAGAACCAGAGAGCACAGCCGCTTTGGGTCAGAGCCACAGACATCCCACAGAAATGACAAGCTGCATGCCATTCTAGGGAGTGCCCCTGCAACAACCCCACCCATTGCTTCCCTCCTCCCACACCCCTCCTGGGCTACCGTGGCAGTATCCCCCCATTTGTGTGATGAAATAATAAAGAATGTATGAATAAAAAACACTGACTTTTTAGTGAGATAAAATGAGGGGGAGGCAGCCTCCAGCTGCTATGATAGTCCAGGCAGGACAGAATCTCCATTACTCATTAAAGGGGGGCGGGGCAGAGGAGCACAGCCTCCCGCTGCTATGATAGTCCAGGCAGGACAGAATCTCCCATTAGACATGAAATGGAGAGGGGGGAGAGGACCGCAGCCTCCAGCTGCTATGGTATTCCAGCCAGGACTGAATCTCCAGGAGACAAAGCTTAAAGAAGGGAATGACCGGGAGTCATTCCCATTTTGCCCAGGCGCCCCCGGCCAACCTCACCGAGGCCAGCCAGGAGCACTCACGGGATGATGACGACGGTTATCAGTCCTATTGCACCATCTGCCATCAGGGAGAGGAGGGGAGGGGATGCTGCTATTTAGCGCTGCAGCACCCCATCTACCAGCAGCATCCAGTAGAGATACGGTGACATTGAAAAGAGGCGAGAAATGATTTTTTTCCCTTTTCTTTCATGGGGGAGGGGGTTAAATTGATGACATATACCCTGAACCACCCGCGACAATGTTTTTGACCCTTCAGGCATTGGGAACTCAGCCAAGAATGCAAATGCTTTTCGGAGACTGCGGGAACTGTGGGATAGCTCGAGTCCTCAGTCCCCCCTCCCTCCCTCCCTCTATGAGCGTCCATTTGATTCCTTGGCTTTCCGTTACGCTTCTCACGCAGCACTGTGTTGAGTCCCTGCTGTGGCCTCTGTCTATCATAGCCTGGAGATTTTTTCAAATGCTTTGTCATTTTGTCTTCTGGAACGGAGCTCTGATAGAACAGATTTGTCTCCCCATACAGCGATCAGATCCAGTATCTCCCGTACGGTCCATGCTGGAGCTCTTTTTGGATTTGGGACTGCATGGCCACTCGTGCTGATCAGCGCTCCATGCTGGGCAAACAGGAAATGAAATTCAAAAGTTCATGGGGCTTTTCCTGTCTACCTGGCCGGTGCATCCGAGTTCAGATTGCTGTCCAGAGCAGTCACAATGGTGCACTGTGGGATAGCGCCCGGAGGCCAATGCCATCAAATTGCGGCCACACTAACCCTAATCCGACATGGCAATACCGATTTCAGCACTACTCCCCTCGTCAGGGAGGATTACAGATATCGGTATTAAGAGCCCTTTATATTGATATAAAGGGCTTTGTTGTGTGGACGGATGCAGGGTTAATTCGGTTTAACGCTGCTAAATTCCGTATAAACGCATAGTGTAGACCAGGACAGAGTATCTGGAGCTAGCCTGACACTGGATAATATTGCCCCCTCCTTCCTTACTGCCACGAGCTCATAATTAAATCCTTTGTTAATAAAATATATATAACACAACTTCTTCAAACCCAGTTGTTTTTACTTTGGGCAACTCTTCCCACTGCAAACATGAAGTCATCAGGAGGTGCCTTAGTTTAAATTCTTAACCAATCATCCAGTCCTCTGACACCTCAGAAACAGCTTTGAAAATCCTTAATAATTTTTGGATTTTTAAAAAAAAATCATGTATTGGTGCTTACATTTTGTAAAAATTAAAGAGAAAAACAAATGTAAAATAAAACTGAAGTGAACTGAAAAAATAAGTGGGGAGAAATTAATGTTTCAAAGTTTGATCTTAACTTTTCTATATTAAATTAAACACACTTTCCATTCCAACTGAAATAACTGCTATTCCATCAACAGACTATATAGGGTTCAAGTACAGTATATTTATTCTTGAAGATAACAAGAATCAGAGAGGAGACAACAATATCTGTGGGAATAGACAATTAAAAATGATCCAATTATAAGAAAGTTCCCTCCTCTCCCTCCCTCCCCCAACCCCACCACTAATGGATCATTCACGGAAGACAGAGGGAATTGCTAAAATCAGGATGCTGCCTCTGAAAATGAAATTAGACCAAACAAGGATCAGCAGTTCGCAGACTAACCACTTACAGGAATGAAAATGAGGAAACAGATAAATCTAGGGAAATCAATGAAAGCACAGGAAGCCATTAATCAACTGTTATTACTAGAAATCAGAGGCAATATTGCACAAAGAATACTGTGCCTAAGAAAAATATGTTAAATGTTTATTAATCTATTTTTTGTAAGAAGTTAAAGGACTAAGAGGATTTAGCAAAATATTAGACAATATTCATGAATTCCAATAATAAACAGTGGAGAAGCCTATGGAAAGGAAGACAATATATGTAACCCTAGGGCTTAAATTCATTTGGAGCCACCTGTAGCGGAGCCCCGTTAAATATTTTTAAACCCTAGTGCCTTCCATGGCGCAGAAGTCCCCAGCCCTGGTGCACCCTATGGGACTGAAGCCCTGAGCCCTGGTGCCTTCCCGCCCCCCACAGGGTAAAGTCCTAAGACACCCTGCACTGCAGCTGAAGGCTGGAGCCCTGAATGAAGGGTATCAGAGGGGTAGCCGTGTTAGTCTGGTTCTGTAGAAGCAGCAAAGAATCCTGTGGCACCTTATAGACTAACAGACGTTTTGCAGCATGAGCTTTTGTGGGTGAATACCCACTTCTTCGGATGCAAACTTGCATCCGAAGAAGTGGGTATTCACCCACGAAAGCTCATGCTGCAAAACGTCTGTTAGTCTATAAGGTGCCACAGGATTCTTTGCTGCTTCTGAATGAAGGGGTTTATGGGGGGCTTTGGGAAATAATCTCAGAGAATGTAAGCCCTGTGTAACCCCCCTACTCTTGGGTCACCTCCAGACCCACAAAGCCCAAACTCTTTGTGTACTGCAGGAGAGAACTCTCTGGGATCAGAAGAAAGAGGAGTCAATACTCTTTTTCCATGTTCTCTCCCCTGATGTATTCTCCTTGGTTGTCTTCTCTCTGCTGCTTCTAATGCCCAGTCCTGCAAACTTTACTGACACAAGCAAACAAATGTGAATAAAATGTTACTAATGTGCTTAAATGCAATCTAGTAACTCATTAGTTGACCTGACAGATACTTTTAAATAATCCTTATGTTCTTGATGAAAACAACTGATGTGAAAACATTTAACAGTGTGTGGCTAGGTCATTTCTGTCCCATATATTTAGAACCACTTAAAACTTTTCATCAGGTTTTTTCTGTTAAAAACACAGAACAGTTTATTTTCAGCCAAAATACATATTTTTAAATACAAACTGAAAAATAAAATATTTGATTTTTAGAAAACTAAAAATTTTCAGTTTTTGATTTTTTTAAAAAAGAAAATACTGACCATTTTGACAAGATCTATTTATTATGATACAACTTTATCAGCTTATTGGGATTCTAAACATAGATTTACAAATTATGGTGCAGAAAAAAAGTTACAAAATCAACTATTACTATTTTTAAGTGACTTAAAACTAATTAACTTCCTTTTAGGTCCTGTCCTGTACAATTTAAATGCAAACCTGCTAGTTGGCCAAGAAGTGCACTTTTACACTAGAAGGTGTAAATGGCTGCTATAAAATAGGTCTTTGATCTATAGACAATTACAGACTTGGTTAAAGCCCATGGGCATGCTAACCAACCTTCTTTCAGACTAAATTGGTGGAGTAATTAAACCCATTTTGTGTATTGGTAGCTGGAAACAATAGAAGCCACCACCCAAGTAATTAATCCACATGGCAAGGCCTGATCAGAAGCTTAGCTAAACTGTGAGGGCAGAGTCTAGGGTTGCCAACATTTAAAAAATGCGGAACTGCTTTCTTAGCAACCCTATGGGGGAGGAATTCCTTGTACCCAGGAGGTCCAGGGGTGAGGTGCCTAGTAGCACAGGGAGTGAGGGGGTACTAACAATGTGGCAGTTGAGGAAATCTTCCACCCAGGGCTTAAATTCTCAGAGATTATTTTCTGGAACCCCCCACACTCCCCCTCCCATTTGCGGCTCCAGGCTTCAGCTATGGGGTGAGGTCTCAGGGCTTTAGCTCTGCGGGGGTAGGGGGAGAGGAGGGCGGAAAGAAGAGTGTGCCGCCAGGGTTTTACCCCAGACTAGGGCCACTCGGGGTGGGGGGGCGGTGCAGGAGGGTTATTTGGCCTGGGCCTCAAGCTCAAATGGGGCCTCAGATTTAGACACTTGTTAATTTTTTGGCATTTGATAAGTTTCACAACTTGTTTTTATGCACATCCCTATTAGACCAAAATGTGATACACTCTCTCAGCTTAGAGCTGCAAATTTAAGCAAATAAGAGATGTGATTTGGTAAAAGACATAATTTTTTTGTTAACTGATACAGATTTTGTCATATTAAAGAGTTAAAAATGTTCATAAATATTAATAAAAATGTATCGGTTCTGATGGTACAAGATTAGGCTGTGATGAATGTGTCCTTTCAGATCAGCTGATTATATACAAACCACTACTAGTGGCTGGTGCTGGATGAAATGCATGTTGAAAGGTAGAGGGTTGTTACATTTTAGTGACTTTATAGTTTTACATCTAGTTTACTAAGGAATTATTTATGAGTGAGAATTCCTCATTATTATCTTCATATGGTAGCTAAAAGAGGTGACTGGTTGGTTGGTTGAGCCCTAGCTTGGTAGCTTGGCCATCATCATTGGAAGGTAAGGTAATAATAAAATTGGCTTTGCATAATGATATTTTTAATATGTTAAAATATGGGATAAAAGGCATCCTGTACTGATTTAGTATGGGACAGGCTATTTTCTATTTAAATAAAGGATGTCCCTTGTAATATGTGACTGTTCGCAACCCTAAGGCAGATGGGTTCCCTGAGTGCAAATGACCAGGCTAAGGGATTGTTTGATAAGCTGTGTGTGAGGGTATGTCTACACTACGGGATTATTCCGATTTTACATAAACCGGTTTAGTAAAACAGATTATATAAAATCGAGTGCACGCGGCCACACTAAGCACATTAATTCGGCAGTGTGTGTCCATGTACCGAGGCTAGTGTCGATTTCTGGAGCGTTGCACTGTGGGTAGCTATCCCATAGCTATCCCATAGTTTCCGCAGTCTCCTCTGCCCATTGGAATTCTGGGTTGAGATCCCAGTGCCTGATGGGGCAAAAATCATTGTCGCGGGTGGTTCTGGGTAAATATCGTCAGTCACTCCTTCCTCTGGGAAAGCAACGGCAGACAATCATTTCGTGCCCTTTTTCCCTGGATTGCCCTGGCAGACACCATAGCATGGCAACCACGGAGCCTGTTTTGCCTTTTGTCACTGTCACCGTATGTGTACTAGATGCCGCTGACAGAGGCAATTCAGTAGCGCTACACAGCAGCATTCATTTGCTTTTGCATGATAGCAGAGATGGTTATCAGCCGTTCTGTACCATCTACCATGCCATTGTAAATTGGCAATGAGATGACGGTTACCAGTCCTTTTGTGCTGTACCATCTGCTGCTGTCATAGGTGCCCCTGGCTGAGATCGGCCAGGGGCGCAAAAGACAAAAATGGGAATGACTCCCCGAGTCAATCCCTCCTTTATGGTATCTAAAAATAGAATCAGTCCTGCCTAGAATATGGGGCAAGTGTACTAGAGAACCAGTGTATCAGAGGGCCAGAGAGCACAGCCGCTCCGTGTCAGATCCCGCAGAAATGATGAGATGTATGCCATTCACAGGGGGTGCCCCTGCAACAACCCCACCTGTTGATTCCCTCCTCCCCCAGCCTTCCTGGGCTACCGTTGCAGTGTCCCCCATTTGTGTGATGAAGTAATAAAGAATGCAGGAATAAGAAACAGTGACTTGTTAGTGAGATAAAATGAGGGGAAGGCAGCCTCCAGCTGCTATGATAGTCCAGACAGGACATTAAGCAGTGTGGGGGAGAGGAGCCCAGCATCCCGCTGCTATGATAGTCCAGGCAGAACAGAATCTTTTCTTTACACATGAAGGGCGGGGCTGATGGAGCTCAGCCCCCTGTTGCTATGATGAAGACAGTTACCAGCCGTTCTGTACCATCTAGTGGGAATGATCAGGAGTTTTTTACCCAGGCGCCCCCAGCCGACCTCACCAGAGGCCAGCCATGAGCACTCATGGGCTGATGATGAGGACGGATACCAGTCCTATTGTACTGCACCATCTGCCACAAGGCTGACGATGATGATGGATATCAGCCATATTGTACCATCAGCCACCCATGGGGGGGGGCGAGGATGCTGCCGTTGACTGCTGAAGGATCGCGTCTATTAGCAGCATTCAGTAAACATAGGGTGACATTTAAAAGAGTCAAGAGAGGATTTTTTTCCCTTTTACTTCTGGGAATGGGTGAGGGGGGTAAATTGACGAGCTATGCCCTGAACCACCGCGGACAATGTGTTTGACACTACAGGCATTGGGAGCTCAGCCAAGAATGCAAATGCTTTTCGGAGATTGCAGGAACTGTGGGATAGCTTGAGTCCTCAGTCCCCCCTCCCTCCCTCCATGAGCGTCCATTTGATTCTTTGGCTTTCCGTTACGTTTGTCACGCAGCAGCGTGCTTAGTCCCTGCTGTGGCCTCTGTCTGGAGATTTTTTAAAAATGCTTTGGAATTTCGTCTTCTGTAACGGAGCTCTGATAGAACAGATTTGCCTGCCCATACTGTGATCACATCCGTACGGTCCATGCTGGAGCTCTTTTTCGATTTTGATTTCGGACTGCATTGCCACCCGTGCTGATCGGAGCTCCACGCTGGGCAAACAGGAAATGATATTCAAAAGTTCGCGGGGCTTTTCCTGTCTACCTGGCCACTGCATCCGAGTTCAGATTGCTGTCCAGAGCGATCAGTGGTGCACTGTGGGATACCGCCTGGAGGCCAATACTGTCGATTTGCGGCCACACTAACCCTAATCCGATATGGTAATACCGATATTAGCGCTACTCCTCTCGTTAGGGAGGAGTACAGAAACCAGTTTAAAGAGCCCTTTATATCGATATAAAGGGCCTCTTAGTGTGGACGGGTGTGGCGTTAAATCGGTTTAACGCTCCTAAAACCGGTTTAAACGCGTAGTGTAGACCAGGCCTGAGAGAGGGAGAACCAGGGGGAAAAAAAGCCAAAGGCGAGGGAGAGAAGCAATCCTGAGCATGGCCATGAGAGATAGCAGAGATACACATTAACTCCTTGGGGACATGGAACTCACTGGAGAGGCAGGCTTGGAATTAGCAAGCAAAGAATCTGCCTATTGTGTTTCTACTGTGTTCAGGGAAGTAGCTCTTCATGTACATTCTTTGTAAATAAACGATCACACCAAAGAATGTATGCTGATATCATCCATTTTTCATCCTAACAGAAACAATCATGCTAGACCCCAAATACTGGATGACAGCCTGAGCAAAAAGGGTAACAGCACTACCCTTCTTTCATGATCTAGCCCAAAGCACTGGCACCAGGCTTCATCCTGACCCTTCAATCTACTCCCAGGTCTGTGTGTAAATCCCAAAAAGTTGTGTGGTAAAATGCTCTAAGCTTTCCTTAGAAAAAATGAGTAAATAGGATCATCTACTTTTGCATTTCTTTTCTGCCTTTCCTCATTGCTTTGAACAGAAATACTAGACAACTTTCAGACATACAAAGATTTTTTTATATATTAAAAAGTTATTGACAACAGGCACATGCACCCCTTCAGGAGAAAGCAGAAGTCTTATAACCATCCTCTCTTTAACTTTTATCATGGAATCTTAGACATTAGAAATGGAAAAATCTCTGGGTCATCAAGTCAATCTTCTGCCAATGCAGTATTGTCCTCCAGTAATATCTAATCTAATCTATCTCTCTATCTCTCTATCTTTTGCTTAGCCAGATTTTAAATGAATCTAGTATTGAGGCTTCTACTACTTCTTTTCAGAGACTACCTTTCAATCTTCTTATGGAGAGATACATCATATCTCCAGAGTTAAGGTCAAACAGACTGCCAGCAAATTTTTCTGTCTTTGTTCAGTTTCATCCCATTATCACTAGCTGTACACATTATCATGTAATCTAGACCCATTTAGCTTAAAACATCTAAATCAATTGCACTTCAATGCCATTTCTATCTTTCAACTAATTGTAGATAGCTTTTATATCACCATAATAATATACACACTATATATATTTGTTCTTTTAATCTTTTTTTTCATATGTCAGTCCCTTCAGCCCATTAATATTTTTTGCTGCTGTTCTCCAAATTGTCCTAGTACAGACATTGCAGCTGAATCAGATAAACCAAAGATTATGAGAAGGAATGGTACATAAGACATGTAAGAAGACATAATCTGTCTGACTGCATCTTGGTCATTACTAGGAAAATTAAATGTTATTAAATAATTCCTTTAAAAATATTTAATGGCTGCACAAACATCACAAAATGATGCACAGTCAATTGCTATTATTCTCTCTCTGTGTTATACTGCTTTTTGGTAAAACCCTGTACTGTAACACAGAATGAATCTGAGCTGCTAGAGCTCAAGCATTCCATGCATTTCTTGGGATTTTTGGATATTCAGAATCTTTTTCAAAATGTTTGAATAGTACAGAAGAGGGTCAGGGATGCCACCCCTTGCTCTGGGTGTCCCTAAACCTCTGACTGCCGGAAGCTGGGACTGGATGGACCATTGGTCTGTCCCAGTATGGCCATACTTATGTTCTTATACCTAAGCACCAAGTCTGAAATATCTACAATCCACAGAAAAACAGATTTATAGCCTTCTGAGGTAAATGATTTGAGTTCCATGTATTTTAGTGTGTGTGTGTGTGTGTGTGTCTTTCAGATCCTACCATATCTTGTCGGGCTAACATTAAAGATTCCATAACCCTTTTTGTAGGAACAAGGAACTGACCCTGTGACCTTACAAAATGTTTTCCTCTCATGCAGCATGCTGTGCACCATTTCTCTGCCTGTCTGCAACCTTCCACTATAGTATGGTTTTTATAATTGTAAACTGCTTTGGGTCTTTTGGGATAAAATGGTTCTACATAAATGAAAACTATTAATATGATTTTAACTGATTTTCCCATTAAAACTTTTCTTTCTATAGTTTTTAAAATGTGCATTCTTTTTGGCTAAATTTCCACAAACAAATCTTCAAATTTGAAACTAGTTGAACAAAATGTTTTAAAAATTGGAAAATATAAGTAAGTATAAAGACACTGCAAACTCCTTCAGAGATGGTAAGCTTCGTCAGAGAAAAACCATATCTCCTACCTGTTCTGTTCACTCCAAAGCTCCATATGCAGGTAAAATCCTCTAGGGATTAGGGGCCAGATTTTTAAAGCTATTTAGGTGCCTAAAGATACAGAAACTGGGATATTCAAAAACACATAGGCACCTAATTGCAGTGCCATTGCATCTTTAGAGAGACAAGGTGGGTGAGGTTACACAGAGCTCTTTGTAAGGTCACTGTGTAAACTCAAAAGTTTGTCTCTCTCACCAACAGAAGTTGGTCCAATAAGACATATTATCCATAGGTGCCGAGTCCGTGGGTTCTCCGAACACCCCCCAGCCCATTAGAAAGTTGGCGCCTGTGATATTACATCACCCATCTTGTCTCGCTAATATCCTGAGACCAATATGGCTATAACTACCCTGAACATTTTCAGAGTGGTAGCTGTGTTAGTCTGTATCAGCAAAAACAACAAGGAGTCCTTGCGGCAGCTTATGCCCAGATAAATTTGTTAGTCTCTAAGGTGCCACAAGGACTCCTTGTTGTTTTTACCCTGCACATTGCATCTTTAGGCACCTAAATGCTTTTAAAACTCTGGTTCCAGATCTGCCAGTTTTAGGGATGTTTTGCATCATGGAAGTGCAGACCAGGATTGGCACTTATCTCTTCCAAGTTGCTGCTACAGTTTTAAAGCAGCACTCCCTATTTGCACAAAGGGAGATGTGAAAAGATTTGGCAGATGGGGAATTAAGTTGGGGGTGGAAGCTGCATTTTTTTATTATTAAATCAGGGACTTCAGCAGTACACATGTAGTGCAGAGTTTAGGTGGAATAGATGTAATTTGATGGCTAAATTTAATCAAAGTAGCTTTATGTAGCTATTAGGTAGCTATTAGATAATGTTTACTTTTAATCCATGAGCAAGAGGAACGCTATGCAGATGATGCACAGAACATCAGTCTAAGAATAAATCAAGGAACTTTTAGGCAAAAAAACCCAGATGATCCTATCCTTTAGAAGTTTCACAGCAAACTTTTAATCAGCTTTGAAGAAATGTAGGCAAAGATTCACATTCAACACATGATAAATGTGGTCAATATATAATTTAAAGACAGTACAATATACTTTTGCCCTGGAAAAGTGTATTTCTTATTTGGAGATACAAGGTGGGTGAGGTAATATATTTTATTGGACGGAACTGCTCTTGGTGAAAGCGACAAGCTTTCTTATTTATATAATTTTGATTTCACTCTGACTTAACTCAAACACTGCCAATGATTTCTATTTGGTGTCACTAGGGAATACTAAATAGCATTGTTGAGAACAAAACCAAACCCTCAAGGTGATAGATTGTTGCTTTCTATGTACTGTATTAGTTTCCCTCCAGTGGTTGTTATGAGTAACAAGTCCAGCTTTGAAGAGGTTTAATTGTGTACTATGTGAGTGTGTATCCCACGTAAGTATGTTATGACAAATTATACCTGTGCAACTCCAAGGAAAATAATAAGGTTATACAGATGTAAATTCAGAATTTATTCAATTACCATTTAAGTGCAGTATTTCCTTCTGAACGTTCCTGTCCTAAATCTACAGCAATCCATCACTATTATTCAGCAAAACTACTATTAGTGACAAACTCCATATTTTGGAGATGTCTCTGATACTTTTAACTGTGCAAAAAATAAAATTGGGCAAGAAGGAGAACCATTGTCTTGTATACATTGTTTTGGAAGAAATACAAATATACTAAAAAGCAGGGCTGTCTAGCGATTAAAAAATTGTGATTAATCGTGCAATTAATCACACAGTTAAACAATAATGGAATACCATTTATTTAAATATTTTGGATGTTTTCTACATTTTCAAATATATTGATTTCAATTACAACACCGAATACAAAGTGTACAGTGCTCACTTTATATTTATTTTTATTACAAATATTTGTGCTGTAAAAACAAAAGAAATAGTATTTTTCAATTAACCTCATACAAGTACTGTAGTGCAATCTCTTTATCATTAAAGTTGAACTTACAAATGTAGAATTATGAACAAAAAAAACCTGCATTCACAAAACAATGTAAAACTTTAGAGCCTACAAGTCCACTCAGTCCTGCTTCTTGTTCAGCCAGTCACTCAGACAAACAAGTTTGTTTACATTTGCAGGAGATAATGCTGCCCGCTTCTTGTTTACAATGTTACCTGAAAGTGACACCAGACATTTGCATGGTACTGTTGTAGCCGGCGTTGCAAGATATTTACGTGCCAGATGAGCTAAAGATTCATATGTCCCTTCATCTTCAACCACCATTCCAGAGGACATGCATCCATGCTGATGATGCGTTCTGCTTGATAACAATCCAAAGCAGTGCAGACCGATGCATGTTCACTTTCATCATCTGAGTCAGATGCCATCAGCAGAAGGCTGATTTTCTTTTTTGATAGTTTGGGTTCTGTGGAAGCAGCAAAGAATCCTGTGGCACCTTATAGACTAACAGACATTTTGCAGCATGAGCTTTCGTGGGTGAATACCCACTTCTTCGGATGCAAGTGGTGGAAATTTCCTGGGGCAGGTATATATAAGCAAACAAGAAGCAAGCTAGAGATAACGAGGTTAGATCAATCAGGGTGGATGAGGCCCTGTTCTAGCAGTTGAGGTGTGAAAACCAAGGGAGGAGAAACTGGTTCTGTAATTGGCAAGCCATTCACAGTCTTTGTTTAGTCCTGAGCTGATGGTGTCAAATTTGCAGATGAACTGGAGCTCAGCAGTTTCTCTTTGAAGTCTGGTCCTAAAGTTTTTTTGCTGTAGGATGGCCACCTTAAGATCTGCTATAGTGTGGCCAGGGAGGTTGAAGTGTTCTCCTACAGGTTTTTGTATATTGCCATTCCTAATGTCTGATTTGTGTCCATTTATCCTTTTCCTTAGAGACTGTCCAGTTTGGCCGATGTACATAGCAGAGGGGCATTGCTGGCATATGATGGCATATATTACATTGGTGGAAGTGCAGGTGAATGAACCGGTGATGTTGTGGCTGATCTGGTTTGGTCCTGTGATGGTGTTGCTGGTGTAGATATGTGGGCAGAGTTGGCATCGAGGTTTGTTGCATGGATTGGTTCCTGAGCTAGAGTTACTATGGTGCGGTGTGCAGTTGCTGGTGAGAATATGCTTCAGGTTGGCAGGTTGTCTGTGGGCGAGAACTGGTCTGCCACCCAAGGCCTGTGAAAGTGTGGGATCATTGTCCAGGATGGGTTGTAGATCCCTGATGATCCCTGTGGTTTCCGTATCAGAGTGTTGCTCTTTTAAGACTTCTGAAAGCATGCTCCACACCTTGTCCCTCACAGATTTTGGAAGGCACTTCAGATTCTTACACCTTGGGTTGAGTGCTGTAGCTATCTTTAGAAATCTCACATTGGTACCTTCTTTGCGTTTTGTCAAATCTGCAGTGACAGTGTTCTAAAAACGAACCACATGTGCTGGGTCATCATCCGAGACTGCTATAATATGAAATATATGGCAGAATGCAGGTAAAACAGAGCAGGAAACACACTATTGTCCCCCAAGTAGTTCAGTCAAAATTTAATTAACACATTTTTTTTTTAACAAGCATCATCAGCAGGGAAGCATGTCCTCTGGAATGGTAGCCGAAGCATGAAGGGGCATATGAATGTTTAGCATATCTGGCACATAAATACCTTGCAATTCCAGCTACAAAAGTGCCATGCTAACACCTGTTCTTACTTTTAGGTGACATTGTAAGTAAGACGCTGGTGGCATTATCTCTCGTAAATGTAAACAAACTTGTTTCTCTTAGTGATTGGCTGAATAAGAAATAGGACTGAGTGCACTTGTAGGCTCTAAAGTTTTACATTGTTTTGCTTTTTAGTGCAGTTATGTAAGAAAAAAATCTACATTTGTAGTTGCACTTGCACAATAAAGAGATTGCATTATGGTACTTGTATGAGGTGAACTGAAAAATGCGATTTCTTTTGTTTGTCATTTTTACAGTGCAAATATTTTTAATAAAAATAATAATATAAAGTGAGCACTGTACACTTTGTATTCTGTGTTTTAATTTAAATCAATATATTTGAAAATGTAGAAAAACATTCAAAAATAGTTAATAAATTTCAATTGGTATTCTATTGTTTAACAGTACGATTAAAACCGTGATTAATCCTGATTAATTGTTTTAATTGCAATTGTTTTGAGTTAATTGCATGAGTTAACTGCGATTAATTGACAGCCCTACTAAAAAGTGGTAAACTCTCTAAGGCTCATCATCAAGGGACCTATTTTCCTTATAACTCCCAACGAAACTCATGAAAGTTTCACATACAATTCAAGGGGAATATATCCTGTGTCCCTGACTTGTTTGATTTCTTTATTGTTCATTAGTTTTGATTTAAAAGGAAGTTTTTGAAAGTTATTTTCTTTGTTCTTCTACTGAAATAAGAATTTTGTTGTTTTATTTGTTCTTGGGGAAACCAAAAAAAGTTCACTGAAAAATATTCTGAGAAAAACTGAAAAATCTCAAATCTTGCTTAGCCCTCAGGGATATTCTGGTGAATTTGTGCAGTTACATTATGCATATCTGGGGAGGGATCAAGATAGCCGTGCCCCACTTTGTGCTTCCTGGGTTCTGGAGCTCTCTAGGTAGTGGACACATCCTCAGGCTCTAACTCATGCTACCCTCAGCAGTTCGCAATTAAGCTGTCTCGCAACCCAGAATAGTTGAAGTACAGTATACATTGGCCACATCTCTTCTGTACACTGAACTACTCCCAGCCACATTCCCTGCATATCCTTATGTCAACAGGTGGTGTGGGGCTAGACTGCTGTCCCTATGCCACCAGGAAATCCTCAGCAGGGAGATTGATAGACTTTGTGGCCTCTGTATGACTGCATGCTGGGGCTACAGGAGAGCCCAGAATTAGGGTAGTGTTTATAATAAACAGCCTTTAGTAGTTCAATGTGTGTTGCACTCAGTGGTGCCAGCGCTCAGGAATTTAACAAATAGTTTGATTTAGGTCATGCTAGAGCACAATGTAGGAAGAAACTCTACCTTTTGGCAATTTTACAACTGCTCACTGCAGAACCCTCTCCGACTGGCTGCCTTCCCTACTTCCTGCCTCTGGGGAAGGACTGCCACTCACTGCTATGGGAGGAGACAGTTTCTCTCTCACACACACACTTACTGCCCTCTGAAGCCCAGAGAACTTTTGGGATTGGAAAAAGGGAAAGAGAGAGCAGCTGATACTATTTTCACTAGAAGGGAGCAAGGGGCATAAAAAGCCCAGCAACTCAACTCCCTCGCTCCCTCTCCCTCTTCCAATGCTACAACACCAGGCTTGGGAAGGAGGACAAGCCCTCTTGGAGCTGTCCTCTCCTCAGGCCTAGGAGGGAAGCGGTGAAGAATCTCCAGAGCTGCAGGAGGAGCAAAGGCATGCTGGGGGAAAGAGTGTGCAGAACTCGTTGTGTAGCCAAGGGGGCAGATTTGATGTGGGGCTGGGGCAGCTGAGAGGGCTGTCAGGGGCACAAACATTAATTAATTTGAAGCCAGGGTTCTAGAGCTGATGTGGGAGATGGGACACAACATTAAGTGGCATAGGGATACAGTGCCCAAAATCATATTGGCCTTAGGCAGGGCGAGTTAAAAAAAATTTCAAAGAAACTGCAAAACCCTATTTCATTTAAAAAAATAATCTGATGATATTTTGGGGTCTGACTCATGATTTTTTAACTCAGTGGTGTGTGGGCAGGGAAGTAAATGTATACTGACCTTTGTATTAACCTTTGTAACCCTGAGCAATGTCAGGTGACTGGGGCCTGGGAAATAAATGCCAGTCTCTTACCAGCTCACCTGTGTCACACGCTGTGTTACAGCGATGAGGTGAATTTAGAATTAATTACCTCCTAGGATGCATCTACACTACAACTTTTTTTACCTGTTAGTAGTAGGTTCACCAACTGGGTAGTACCTTGTTAGTGGTTCACTGGTGGTAGCATGGATGGCCGTGCTATTTTTTGACCACCATGTTGTTTATCCCTACTTAAAGCAGGGCTAGATGATGTGGTGGTCAAAATGCCTGTACCTGCATCACCTCCACCTGTACTACCTCTGAAGTTCTCCCCATTGGGAATAATGCCCAAGAAAAACTCTAGTGCAGACAAAGCCCTTTAGTGAACAGAAGCTGCTATTGCTAATGGTGAGGGCGACATGAGGCTAGATGCAACCCTGGGTTGGACTGTCCTCTAGGCATAGCCCTGTCCAGGAAATTTTGCAGGAAGGACGCTGTGGTAGTATAAAACAGATACGATCTCACCACTAATGGAGAGTCTACTGTGTTTAGAGCAGCCCAAATGTGGAAGGAAGGAAGGGCAGTTATCTGCTGAGATCAGGGCCGGCTCTAGACCCCAGCGTGCCAAGCGTGCGCTTGGGGCGGCATGCCGCGGGGGGCGCTCTGCCTGTCGCCGGGAGGGCAGCAGGCGGCTCCGGTGGACCTCCCGCTGGCATGCCTGCGGAGGGTCCACTGGTCCTGCAGCTCCGGTGGACCTCCCGCAGGTTTGCCTGCGGATGCTCCACCGGAGCCGCGGGACCAGCGGACCCTCCGCAGGCACGTCTGCAGGAGGTCCACCGGAGCCGCGGGACCGGCGACCGCCAGAGCGCCCCCCGGGGCGTGCCGCCGTGCTTGGGGCAGCGAAATTCCTAGAGCTGCCCCTGGCTGAGATGGGGTGCTCTTGAGCCCCTCGTTAAAATTCTGTCATTAATTTGAAGGAAGGTACAGTTTCTCCTGGCTCTGAAGTAGTGCAGTCTTTCCTCAGATACTTCTGCATCATCCCTGACATAGATGACTTTATCCCTGGATCCACAAAAATTTGCATATCACTGGGGAGAGTGTGTGTGGCCAAAACAGTCAGAGCATTTGACAGAAATTAAGCCTCCCCCATTAAAAATCCCAAGCGAAGAAGACTGGTGATGGTTCTAGCTTCTGCTCTTCTTGAGACTGAATGGTCTGTGGTTCTGGGGACCACTCTGGCACAGGGAACCATAGTTTATACCTCCCTGCTCGGATTTCAGTAAACCTGCCTTTGGCTTTTAATCACTGTTCAGCAACTGAACCCTTCTCTTTTATTGTGATGAGAAAGATCCACAGGTAAAAGTGCTCCTGTACACAAATGAGAGCTATTAGTTACCACTTGAGTCATTAGAAGGCTCTTATTTGGAGCATAGCAGTAACATAAGTAGGATTGTTTTTGGGCATTCATGAGGTCAGACAAGACGTAGGAAGAGTTCTCTGGCCTGTTTCTGATCAGATGCAGGGAAAATCATTTCAGTTGCAGCCAGTAATTCATGCAAGGCATTACAGGTAGGATTTAAGAATCACTTTAGAATGAAAGGTGGAGAACAGGGAACCTATTAAGAATTGACTTAATTTTGTATAAAATGCTTGCGTGCATTTGTGCTGCAAGAATCTGTGTGTGGCTGTTGTGAAAGCTGTGAAGATAATGGTGGGCCTGTTTCTCAGTTCCTACAGTCTGGTGCTTTATGCACTGCAAAAGTGAGTCAGTAGGTATATATTGCCCTCTGCTGTCAAATTCCACCAAACTTGCAAGCACAGTTTAGACATTAGCAGAGTGAAGTACTCTCTCTCTATTTTTTACTAAATTTAATGGAATTAACTGTTTTGAAAGCCAGAACTTAGAGTTAGGTTCTGGTTGCTTCTGCATCAGTGCACAAGAGACGGGGCACAGGAAACCCTCCATCCTTCCTGTGCATGGGACAGCCATAATGTCAGTGACTGTATTCCCTGAGTGTAAGGAGCTGTGTAAGGATGGGTAGAGATATTGGACACCCCAAAGGGGGCATGGTGAGGCAGGGTTCGGGTGCTGCAAGTCTTTCAGTCTTTTGGACACTGATTGCCGATTGAAAACTGGTGCAGGTGAGAGCATGTTTCTAAAAAGTAAATACAAAATTTGCTTCTCAGTTTGATCCCCCAGCACACCAAAAGCATTGTGTCTCTCAGAATGCCTCCTGCACTGCCACTGGTGCAGTACAGCTATGGAACCTGACCCCTGACCCACCACTTTTGACCACAATGGAATAGTTCTTCTAATTAAAATATATTCGTTCCATGGAATGCTTTTTCAATGAAATTTGGTGATCTTTCTGTTCTGTGATTTTCCTGTGGATTTGTAATTGGGTCAGTGTGTGTCTAGGAGCAGTGTGTAATGAATTCAATTCCAATATTTATATTGTTTTTGCACATCTGTAATTCCACTGACTTCAAAGCTATTCTGCTTATTTATTTTACATCCATGTGAGTCAGAGAAGAATCAGGCTGGGGCATTTCAGCCTAGAGTATTATTCCAAACCAAAGATACAGCACTGTGTAGCCCCTTCATGGTCACAAATGGGGATCCCAAGGCACAGTGGACAAAACTGAAATAAATAATAATAATTTATTAATATAATAATAATTATATTATATTATATTAATATTAAATTAAATATTATATTAATATAATAATAATAATCTGTTTAATAAAAAACAGATACTTTTAAAAAGAGCAAAAAAAATTACATATATTTAAACGTAGACTGAAAAAATCACTAGAGAATATAGTGTAGGCAACTACCCGGAACAGATTGAGATAGCAGAGCACTGATTTACCTATTGGGTCATTGTCATCTCTAATTTCTATGATGTTATACTATCTGAAATCCTCCCCCTCTGAAGGAGAACTTGCAGCCCTTGGTTATAATTTTTTTAATCTCTTCGCTATTTGGGAATTATTTTACTTTGTATTAGTTTGGGTACTATACCCCAACATCTAAATCTTATTTTTGCTGTTCATTCAAAGAAGCCATAATATCATTTATGATATTTAAAGATTATTGATGCAATTTATAAGTAAGATGTCTCCTTCACAATTAAAAAAACACAATAATTTGTTTAGAGTAAGTTTTCCAAATTGCCTGTATCCGCTCAGATAATGGGTAAAGGGATCTTCTTTCTTCAAAGGTCTTAATGCTATTGCCACACTTTAGTTCCTTTTTTTCTCTCCATACTTAGGCCTTTGGCTTGGCAGGTCACAAAAACATTACTAATGTCTATTCAGATTAAACTCACTTCCTTTTGTTTGTAATCACAGTTTAATTCTGATGACCCAGGCTACATCACTAGGCAAAACAATACATCTGAACAATTACTTCTCACTGTTTCCATCCTTCAATATCAACAGGTATCCGGCACCTTTTCCCCCGATTCCTCCTCTTTCTGTTTCTTGCATCCTCTCTCAGCTCCCAGACTGCCATTGTATTTTTAAAGACAGCAGAGAATGGTGTTAGAAGGTTAATGGGACTTGTACTTTTAAATCACATAAGCATTATTGCAAATACCACACATAGGAATATATTGTCACTGTGACACATCCCAGTGTAAGTGCTGGATTGCTGTAACCTTAAAATGAAATCCAAACACAAAGATTTTTCCCCACTTAAAAAATAAACCAGCCAATCCATAACTGGAAAATGCAACTAATTTGTGAGCCGTATTTTAAATAGTGTTCATATATTTTATACTTTTTAACCCATATAGATTGTAAATAGTGAAAGTGAAACTGAGTTTCTCTTTACGAAGTGATAAGCTCATTT
Organism: Mauremys mutica; assembly: GCF_020497125.1. Lineage (NCBI taxonomy): Eukaryota > Metazoa > Chordata > Testudines > Geoemydidae > Mauremys > Mauremys mutica. The sequence continues at coordinate 92,885,176 of NC_059073.1, read as the reverse complement.
AAAATATAGTGTGCAATTAGCTCACATAACTGATAGATGGCATTGTACAGAAGATAAACATACAGCACACAAATTCACTATACACTCTTACAGTACTAGGAGAAAAAGTTCTTTCGAGTTTTATTTTCAGAGCTGTGCACACTAGGTCAAGGCACCAGTCCTGCATTTGTTAATATGTAGTAACAGTGTTTTATATAACATCATTGTGAAAATACACAATTTTAAATACAAATATAAAAACGATAAAAATGAAGGCTGAAAATCATATAAGCAATAAGGAGAAAATTCCAATTGATTTATAGAAATAATTCCTCAAGTTAATTAAGAAGCGTATGAAGTGGTGACATACACAACTAATCACACCACTTTGTGATAATGTTAATTATAATGACTCATATTAAATGATAGTCCCTAGAGACATCAAACAAGATTGGAAAACCATTATGCTAGGCACTGTACAAATACTGAGAGAAAATTTCTGTCCCAATAAGCTTACAATCTAAATAAATGAGAGAGACACAATGGGTGGGAGGGGAAGCTAAGGTGCAAAAAGATGAAGTGACTTACTCACGGTTACATAACAGAGCTGGGAACATAACTCAGGCCTCCTGACTACCACTCTTGTGTGCTCGCCCCTAAACCACACAATTTTTCCTAATTTAGTTAAGGTAATACCCATAGCATGTAGTGCTTTCCAAATATTCAGGAAGCGACAGTCTGAAGAGATCAGATGAGCCTATGGTGGTGGCCCACAACAATTCTCCTCAGGCATAAGAAGGCATAAGACTTTAGGGAGAAAAATTGGCTAGTGGAGTGACTTTCACCATCCTGGCTGCCACCCCAACCATCTCCTGGGACCCCAGCCTTTTGTTATTTTCATCCTGAAAGATGTCTGGACCCGACTGGGCCAGAGAGAGGGAACCAAATGACACCGCCATCTTTATCATCTCCAGCTGAATTCCAAACACTAGGTGGGATAAACAGAATTGGACTTTAACAACAACAGCTCCAGGCCATCTCAACGAATTTCTTCTGTTTTCCCCAGAAGGAGAAGATTACTACCATTTTTAATACTATCTAAAAGACTGTCAGACAGAGCCTTTTCCTTCTAAAAACTCTCTCCAGCTAAAGGGAAAGAACAAGGGATGTTGTTAAAATGAAAGCCTTATTTCATACTTTACATGTCAAATACTTTAACTGTTTTTCCTTCTTTTCTTTATCTTTGATAAAAGGTTAAAAGCATTTGTAATGGTGTATTTTACATGGTACTAAGCAGGCTTAGGTTTCTGTATACCAAATTTCAGACCTTGTTTAAGATGGTTTAATGTTACATAGTGACTGGGTTATGTTAACACCTTAGCCCATATATTGCAACAGCACCTCAGCAAAAGCATTCAGCATCTTGCGGGATATCTCTCTGAAACAGAAAACAACAATTGCAAAAGAAATGCTATTTTAAAGTGCCCAAGAGGACAGTGCAAAGGATGGGGAGTGAAAAATCAAATTAACATTCGGAAGAAGTCTTTAGCAGTATCTCTTTAAGACAAAAAAGGAAGTGGTTCACTTAACTGCAGGTAAATATGTGAAGCTAAAATAATACTAAGGTAACTCTGAGTCTTGAAAGGCAAGTGAAGTGTCTTGGCCATTTTATAGCAGAAGAGGGCGCAGTTTGTCTTTGAAAGAGAATCAAATTAGATTCTATAGATAACTGGCTCCCACACTGTTTATTAGTTTAGCAGACGCTGAATTACTACAAAAAAGAAAGAACTGCTCCTTCACTAAATTATATATTTATGTCTTACATGGGGTCTTTATCAGTTTTCCAGTTAAGTAGCCAAAGATCTAAGGCTAATTAGAAAGCACGTACTGAATTATTGCTACCAATTCTCACCCATTGGAAGTTCCTATATTTTGTGGATGGACTTGTGTACTTTAAAGGTAGTTATAGGGCCACTGATTTAATGTATTATATATCAAAGGGACCATTTGATTTCAGGATTCGGTGCATTATAAAAACTTTCGAGTTCCTGCCTGGTTTTCATTTCCTTTGAGAAACAAGGCTCTTCCCATTTTCCCCTTAGGCATTGCCAGGCAGGTACATTAAGAATTGGGATCATTTCAGTCAAAACTCCAGCATGGCTTTTTTTCCTGTTGGTGTTTCATATGAACAATATACTATTTTTGAATATATTTGGAACATGCTAGGTTAGTGCTCAAACAGCTTTGTTGACAATGTTTCAGTGAGTGATTAAGTGATACCAAATCAACACAACATCAGCTAGCTGTACCTGTATTTGTTACTGCTGTACTAAGGATACAACAAATTGGGTAGAGCTATACAAAAACTATCATCGCTGCTAAAAGATTAATATGTAGAAAATATTATTTTAGCTATCTTTCTAACATCTAAACAGCTGTGTAATTAGAAAAGTTCAAGACACACCATTTTGAAGAATATATTTTATATTAAGATTGTTATTGCAAGATCTTGGACATGATGTAGTTTTTTGCAGGACACTGAGCATGTTGAGAGAGTTTGGTCTCTCTTAGTTATGGGTGAGCTTTCTCTTATGTTACGAGGTGAACTGCCCTTTTGTTATCATTTTCTGAGTAGGTCAACAGAAATCACCCTAGGGCTGGCAAGCCAAAAAGAAAAAAAGATCTGAGTAATTTTGTTTTTATATGACAGTTATATTCCTACTATCACACATATATATTCATAGCCATTGGTATAAAGACAAACATCATTTGTTTTAGTGCAAGTACACACTGGTACGCTAACTCACCAGCTTAGGTAGGATCAAAGTCACATCAGAGTCTGTTTCAAGCCCTTGGCTCAGGCACAATTTAGTGGGTAAACAGACATTTTAGGCATAATACCAAAATAAAGCCGTTCTTTTGCCCAACACAGACTACAGTTCTCAGAGGCTGCTGCCCAGGGCTTTAATTCTCATTGTGTATTTCCTAGAGCTCCAGGTTCCAGGGCTTCAGCCCCACGGGACGCATCAGGACTTGTAGCTTCAGCTGTGCAGGAGGCGCTGGGGCTCCTGTGGGTTTGAAAATAATTACCAGAGCCCCGCTCCAGATAACTCCATCTGAATTCAAGCTCTGCTCTTACTTTACCTCTCTCAGTCCCTCTGAGGCCTTGCCTGGACCCAGTCCCACAGGACCCTTTCTTTTCTTTGCAGTTCTCACTCCCCATACTACATACCTGAACAATTTCACCTACTAGCTTGGGTCTTTCCACTACACAAGCACCTCCTCCAGGAGCCCATCTACACCTTACAGTTATCTAGCACAACTGAGCTCAGGGTTACAAGGACCAGGTGCTCTTCTGGCTGTCACCTGATCACTAGGCCCACAGACTCAGCCAGAAGGCAGCTGATTAATCACAGGTGGGGCTGGGCCCCAACCCCCCTTGAAGGGCCAGCCATTGTGTGATGGCAAGCGCATGTTGGGTAGCAAGCTGAATGGGCTGATTAAACACAACAACATGAGTCTTAATTTTGGGGATCTTTTTCTCACTATTCTCTCCCATCTCTTTTTAATTTGTTAGGCTGTATATGTGTGATTTCCTTACATATTTTTTATTTTATTAGGTTTGTAGATCATTTGTTTATTAAAATCTATCATAGTGTTTGAGGCCCAGTCTTGCAACTGATACCACATGGGCAGGCCATGAAGACAGTGGAGCTCTGCATGGGTCAGGAATCTGCCCAGGCACACTCAACTGCAGGATGTAGGCCTTAGTTTGGGAGGTTAAAATGTGAAACTGTTGGACCTCTTCCCAATTTTTTATATATATCCATGAAGTGATGGAAGCACTTGTATTCTCATTGTATCATGCCCACAAGCTTCTCAATGCAAGTATATTAAAAAAGAATGGTTTAGTCATCAAACTAAAAGCTTGTCTAGTGACCACTGATCCACTACCAGAGCACAGATCTATTTTTATTACCCAATTCTACTTTTTTTTTTAAAAGATGCTTCATGGAGTAGATCCTTGCACATCAGCCCATCAAGATCCAGTGTTAGAAATTCTATACTGCACCAGGTAATACTGAGGTGAAGGTGACAATTAGGACTCAGGATTAATGCAGTTTTTCTTGTTAAAGGAAAAGTGATCAGTAATAAAAAATATTGTAATTTCTACATCTAATTGCAAAGAAGAGTAAATTGACATATTTTTAAAGTGTCTGAAATATAAGAGAAATTAATTATATCACAGGAAATTGCCACCTTGACAGCCTCATGCGGTAGATTAGAACTAGGAAAATGTGGGTCTTATTAGATGCCGTTGAAAATCAGAGATTCAATGTTGTCTTAAAGTAAATTGTATTGTTATGGAAGTTTCATTCATTCAATGTTTTCAATTGTTAAATGAACTGAAAACATCACTGCTCCCTTTGCTGGATCCTCAGCTCCCTGCTCAGTTTCCCTCCTTTGACCGGGAGAGGAAGAGGAGGATGAGATAGTCTTGCTTTCCTCTGATTTTCTGCCTCTGACCCTCAGAGAGGAAGACACTTCAGAGAGATCCCTCTCAGAGGAGGAGATAGAAAAGAGAGGCTGTGAGGGGAGTCCAAGGGAAACAGACCAAGGATAAAACCTTCCCATGGGGTAGGAGAAGAAGGGTAAGCTACTACGCTACAAGAGGAGAGAAGTAAGCAAGTGGGGAAACAACATAACTGGCAGAGGCAGAGGGGAAGGGACAACATAGGGAAAGCCAGGAAGGGAAAAATCTTCAGGGTGAGGGTGGAGGAATAGTGACAAAAGGAGACTCATCACAAGGATTCCAGAGATGGAAGATGTTATGTCAGGTGCACTCCTAAAGTCTCCTGGCCACCCACCAAGCACATCAGAGGAGTATCTAACTCTGACCCTTTCCCTCAACCCCAAATAAGATAACAGGCAGTGAGCTAGGTCCTGATGCGTGGGGAGGGGTGGTTGTCTATAGGAGGGTTGTGAGGCTTGTTGAGAATTTGCATAGGTTCAAATAGGCAACTGAATTATGGAATACGTCTCTAAACCAGTCCTCTTGCACTCTTGTTTTTCCCATCATTAATGTGATATGTCATTATGAAATGCTGACAGTGGGTTTTGCATGTTCTTCCAATGTAATTATTGATAAGACCTCATGGTATTGAGACAATGATACAATACAATAAGTGGAGCAGGGAATTGAGGATCTGCAGGCTTTTTAGTCTTATTGGGAGGGGAGAATATTAACAAGGTCCTGAAAACTATCTGTTTAGAGGTCTCCAATTTATAATATTAATATAAAAATAACCTCAAGTAAACCACAATGCACCACAAACCCTACTGAGTATGTGGCTGGTGGCCATTGCAGGCCCTATTCCCTGAAAAAACAAAAAACAAAACAAAAAAAACAAAAAAAATATCCCAACTCAAATGTTTGTCCACTGTGGTTTCCCATTCTTGGGAAGTGGTGTGTTGGTGATTCTTGTAGTGGTTCTCTTCCCTCTGAGCCAGTCACAGGATGGTGTTAGGCAGCACTCTGCTGGGGGAGGTGCTGTCTGTTGGAAGGTACGTAAAACCAAGGTCCTGACCACTTCAGTGGTAACTGAAGATTCGCTGGCTCTTTTTGCAGGAAAGGAGTGTTAACCTCGTATGGTGGTCAAATTCTTACTTGGGTGATTACATTCTGCCTCTTACAAAACACACCCCAGGTAGCTTAATCTGGAGACATTATTGCCAAATAAAAAATGATTGCGCTGCGTTACAGTCCAAATGTGTTTGCATTTCAGTGGTGGGTAAATGGCCAATTTCTATTCTCATTTACGCCATTACAATCCCATTGTCTTTGGTCAGGTTGAAAGGGCATAACTGAGAGCAGAATTTAACCCCTCATCTGCAAAACACTTTGGGATTCTCCAAGCTAATGTTTTATCTTTCAGGCCCCTAAACTATGGGTCATGTCTACTTGCTGGTGGTTCATATGGTAGACGCTCGTATTGTTTTCAGCTGCGAAAAACTGAATATGTGCTGGGGAGATGAAATGAAAAGCAAGAGTAGACAGTGTGATTAACCTTTTTAAAAATGACAAAACACATTGCACCAAGGAAGACTAAAAATATGTCAGGATATTCAATAAAGGTCTTTAGTGGGAATTTTGCCCAAGCAAAGGTGTCAGGATTTGGCCCAATGTTATTTATTATCTCTGCAGCATTGTAATTGTGCCCGGATCTTTCCAGACAAAAGACAGGTCCTTGGCTCTTGGAGCTAAGACAAATTTTTATTTAATGAGACTAGTATTAAAGCTCAGAATCCTCTTTCAATAAGTCAAATGTCATTTTTCCAGAATGCAAGGTGTGGAGAAAACACTGTGAAGAATATAAGAATTTCAGGGCTTAGTAGACTTAAAAAGCCTTGTAAAACAAGTCAACGGGATCCTTTCTGAATGGAGGAAACAAAACAAAAAAACTAAAAACCTTGTGTGGTTGAAATCCTCATCCCACGAAAGTCAATGGGAAGCTTACCATTGACTTCAATGAGATCAGGATTTCACTCATACTCAACATTTTCTCACTGCATGATGACAGTCTCTTGGGAAGGCTTGGGAAGGGAAGATTATGTTTAATCTCATTTTCTGTTTCCTGCCTTTATTCTATTAACCATTAATAATACAGCATTTGCTTGCCGATGCAACAGTGGCTTGTCTTTCAAATAAGTAACAGTTTCTGAAAGCTCACAAGTCAGTGTCTATTTGTTCTAGCTTTCTGCATGTTACAACTTCTGGGAATTTAGTCACAGTTGTTTTTGAAATCTTCCCCAAAAATATGACTAGACCACTTCCTTAGTCATTGTAAAAACTGAGTAAGTCTCCAAAAGTCTAAACAAAAATCATTTGTAAAAAGCCCTCATGTTTCTCTTTTCAAAATATAGTTTTATCCTTTATGGTGTACACTTGAATATGTATCTCTGTTAACGTACTTCTTTTTCCTTCTTGGCAACAAGTAAATCCTCCTCTCTAAAGGACTGGCTTTCTAAATAGAAAGAACTTAGGGAAATAGCAAAACTGATTTAAAAAAAATTTGCTGGATTACTCATTCTTCTTAAGATCTGTATGGGACAATCTGCATCATTCTTGAACTGGTCTGCCTGGGACAAAATTATGGAGTAATGGAGAAATTAGAGGAATGTATTAAATTACAAAGAAATCAAAGGCCAAAATTTTTATACATGAATGCCTACAGTTCATCCCCTAAATAAGTGGTCTGACTTTTTTTCAAAAGCACTGAATGGCAGTGAAATGCTGCTGGGTCTTCAGTATTTTAGACAATTAGGCCACTATGGATTTGGGGGAAAGATTTTCCAAGGCACAAATGCCATGTAGGTGCCTAACTCACAGTTTTGTGTAGCTCCATGTGGTATTTTATGCATATTATTGTGCTAATTTGCAGATCCCTTGTACATTATTGTAAACTTCAGATTTTAGCCAATACACCCTTCCCCAGCCAGTAGTGGGGTAGGACATATTGCTGCATGAATCTTGTCATCTAGGATGCTGGGGCAGGGAGTGTGTGCTAGTGGGTCTCTGAGATTGCTGGGATAGGTGCTGGGTGACTGGCAATACTGAGGTGTCTCCAGTAGCTGGGGTGATGGGTGCTGTCTACAGGCTGTCTGGAACTGGTGAGTGGGTCCTGAGGTGGGGATACTGTTGGAATCGGATGGTGCTGGGATGTCTGGAAGTACTGCAATAGGTAGGTGGGTTGGTGCTGTCTGGGAGGGCAGCTGGGAGATGGTGGCTGCGCTCTCTCTGGGAGTGTGTGAGTTTGGCTGAAGGTAGGGGTTTCTCTCTCGCAGAGCTCTTAGTAGGAATATTTTTGCACCCTCCCATACTAAAACAGGCAAGGTCTTATAATAAAGAATGGAGGGGCCCATTTTGAGCTTCTTGGGGCCCCAAGCAATTGCTTAGTCTGCTTATGCCTCGTGTTGGCTCTCTTCTCTGGGGTCAAGAAGGGAATCTAGCCACTGGCTGGGAGATGGGTGTAACTTGGAGCAGGGGCGGCTCTAGGCACCAGCTAAACAAGCAGGTGCATAGGGCGGCAAAATATATGGGGCGGCATAATGCTGGGGCCCCAGCTCATACCTGAAGCGGCGTCCCGGGCTGGATCCTGACCGCCCCGGGGGGGTGGTAACCAGCCTGTTGTTCTGCCGCTGGGTGCAGCTGGGGACAAGCCGAGGAGGAGCGGCCCGTCCTCTGCAGCCGGGGAAGGGCTGCACTACTGGCTCCTGCCACTCTTCTGCGGTCAGCGGTCACCACCCGCTCACCCCCCCCAGGCGGAGCCAGTAACGCGGCGCTGCCCCAGCTGCAGAGGACGGGCTGCTCCTCAGCTTGTTCGCACCGCTCTCCCGCAGTCAGCGGCCACTCCCCACCCCCTCAGGTGGGAGCCGGTAGCTTGGCCCTGCCCCAGCTGCAGAGGAGAGGCCGCTCCTCCTCGGCTTGTCCCCGCCGCTGCAAGCTGAGGAGCGGCCCGTCCTCTGCAGCTGCGGCATGGCTGGGCTACTGGCTCCTGCTTGGGAGGGTGGCCGCTGACTGCGGGAAAGCGGCGCGAACAAGCTGAGGAGGAGCGGCCCGTCCTCTGAAGCTGGGCAGGGCCGCGCTACCAGCTCCTCTTGTGGGGAGAGGGGTGGCCCCTGACCGCGGAAGAGCGGCGGGAGCTGGTAGCACGGCCCTGCCCGGCTGCAGAGGACAGGCTGCTCCTTCTTGGCTTGTTCATGCCGCTGCAAGCTGAGGAGTGGCCTGTCCTCTGCAGCCGGGCAGGGCCGCGCTACCAGCTCCCACCTGGAGGGGGTGGGGAGTGGCCGCTGACTGCGGGAGAGCGGTGCGAACAAGCTGAGGAGCAGCCCGTCCTCTGCAGCTGGGGCAGGGCCGCGATACTGGCTCCGCCTGGGGGGGTGAGCGGGTGGTGGCCGCTGACCGCAGAAGAGCGGTGGGAGCCAGTAGTGCGGCCCTTCCCCGGCTGCAGAGGACGGGTCGCTCCTCCTCGGCTTGTCCCCACCGCTCTCCCGCGGTCAGCGGCCACCCCCACCCCCTAGGCAGGAGCCGGTAGCGTGGCCCTGCTCCGGCTGCAGAGGATGGGGGGGACATGGCACCCGGGCGGGCTGCTCCTCCTTGGCTTGTCCCCGCCTCTGACTCCTCCTTCTCCTCCCCTCTGCGCTGCCTCCTGCCAGGGGAGGGGAGAGGGGAGCAAAGCGGCAGCCCGGGCTGAGCCCAGCTCGTGCCAGGGCCAAGGCGAAGACAAGGATGAGCGGGGCTGGGATCCAGCAGCAGCCCCAACCCCTGGCCCTGGGAGTGGTGGTGACGGGAGCTGAATCCTCCTCGGGCCCGATCCGCAGCAAGGTAAGAGTTGGGCCAGGTGGGAGGGTTTTGTTAAAATTAAATGTTAAAATTACACTAGTAGGAAATGGTTTTATTTCACTAACTACAAATTCTCTGTTTTCATTTTTTTTAATTTTAAACAGTCAAAACAAAACTGCAAAGTGCAAACGTGTAAAAGCAAAAAAAAAAAAAAAGCTGAGGGGGGGGCAGCCAACATTTTTTTTGCTTGGGGCAGCAAAAATCCTAGAGCCAGCCCTGACTTGGAGTCAATCTGAGGGCTATGGAGGTCTGGCTAGGGGTTTAGAGGTGCCTGGGGCCGGATGTCTGACCTGACGCTCAGTAGCATCATCTACTGGACATCAGGGGGAAGTGCACTGTTTGCCTGAAACAACCTGATGCATGACATTCAGTGCGATAGGGCTGCCTCGTGAGAGTATCATGCTAGATGTCTGGCACTTGGCATCCTTTCTCTCACTGCAACTCAGTAGGCGATAGGTATCATTTGTGCTTTGAGAAAAGTATGCCTAGAAGCCTATCTCTTGGTGTCCATTTTTGAAAATCTTAGCCAAAGAGTATAATACTGTGTAAATTCATCCCTTTATCAGGCATACTCACTGTCTGCTTATGTGTGAAATATCTATTTCTCTTGATTAAAAAGCTTTAATGAGTTCCTTCCTCATCTTATTTTATTTTCTCTATAGGTGGAGTTAGGTATATCATTGTAACACACTGTATTATACCCCACTCCATTTTTGTTCATTTTGTTCCGTCTACAGCCACATGAGACATAATAATGAGTAGAGGTAATTAGTGTAAACAGGGACTAAGCACTTACACTGTGTTATTATATAACCCAATGGTCAGTGTGTTATGAATTTCCTTCTGTGGCTGATCTACAGAGGACATGGGTCCATTATAGCTCCTGCCTACAGAGCCTGACTGTCTAACTCAAGTTGTAGAAACCCATATTTTTAGCTATGCAGGAGTCTACTTGAGTCCCTGGTATCTGCTAGGTTGCTGGCTACCACAGCAACATTAGGGAGACTCTTTGAAACTGACTGATTCCTAGGCAGAAAGGAGATTAGGAGGCAGGGCCGCCCAGAGGATTCCGGAGGAATCTGAGTGTGCAATTCTCCATACTCTGTGACGAAAACATACCCTTGTATTATGCACACTGTGACACAAAGATATAGAAAATAAATTCATGTAAAAATTGCACTTATTCAAAATCTCATGTGGAAAAAGCCTATAACAGTGTAAATAGCAATAACACAGTAGCAGGTTTCAGAGTAGCAGCTGTATTCGTCTGTATCCGCAAAAAGAACAGGAGTACTTGTGGCACCTTAGAGACTAACAAATTTATTTCAGCATAAGCTTTCGTGGGCTACAGCTCACTTCTTCGGTTGCATAGAATGGAACACACAGAAAGAAGATATTTATACATACAGAGAACATGAAAAGGTGGAAGTAGCCATGCCAACTGTAAGAGGCCAATCAATTGAGATGAGCTATCATCAGCAGGAGAAAAAAACCCATTGAAGTCAAGTATCAGAGTGGTAGCCATGTTAGTCTGGATCTGTAAAAGCAGCAAAGAGTCCTGTGGCACCTTATAGACTAACAGACGTATTGGAGCATGAGCTTTTGTGGGTGAATACCCACTTCATAGGATGCATGTAGTGAAAATTTTCAGGGGCAGGTATATATATGCAAGCAAGAAGCAGGCTAGAGATAACGAGGTTAGTTCATTCAGGGTGGATGAGGCTCTCTTCTAGAAGTTGAGGTGTGAAAACCAAGGGAAGAGAAACTGCTTTTGCAGTTGGCTAGCCATTCACAGTCTTTGTTTAATCCTGAGCTGATGGTGTCAAATTCACACCTCAACTGCTAGAAGAGGGCCTCATCCACCCTGATTGAACTAACCTCGTTATCTCTAGCCTGCTTCTTGCCTGCATTTATATATACCTGCCCCTGGAAATTTCCACTACATGCATCTGAAGAAGTGGGTATTCACCCATGAAAGCTCATGCTCCAAAACGTCTGTTAGTCTATAAGGTGCCACAGGACTCTTTGAAACCTTTGAAGTGATAATTGAGATGACCCATAGAAGGTGTGAGGAGAACTTAACATGGGGAAATAGATTCAATTAGTGTAATGACCCAACCATTCCCAGTCTCTGTTAAACCTAAGTTAATTGTATCTAATTTGCATATTAATTCGAGTTCAGCAGTCTCTCTTTGGAGTCTGTTTTTGAAGTTTTTTTGTTGCAAAATTGACACCTTCAAGTCTGTCACTGAGTGGCTAGAGAGGTTGAAGTGTTCTCCCACTGGTTTTTGAATGTTATGATTCCTGATGTCAGATTTGTGTCCATTTATTCTTTTGTGTAGAGACTGTCCAGTTTGGCCAATGTACATGGCAGAGGGACATTGCTGGCACATGATGGCATATATCACATTGGTAGATGTGCAGGTGAACGAGCCCCTGATGGCATGGCTGATGTGGTTAGGTCCTATGATGGTGTCACTTGAATAGATATGTGGACAGAGCTGGCTTCGGGCTTTGTTGCAAAGATAGGTTCCTGGGTTAGTGTTTATGTTGTATGGTATGCGGTTGCTGGTGAGTATTTGCTTCAAGTTGGGAGGCTGTCTGTAAGTGAGGACTGGCCTATCTCCCAAGATCTGTGAGAGTGAGGGATCATCTTTCAGGATAAGTTGTAGATCTTTGATGATGTGCTGGAGAGGTTTTAGTTGGGGGCTGAAGGTGATGGCTAGTGGCGTTCTGTTATTTTCTTTGTTGGGCCTGTCCTGTAGTAGGTGGCTTCTGGGTACTCTTCTGGCTCTGTCAATCTGTTTTTTCACTTCAGCGGATGGGTATTGTAGTTTTAAGAATGCTTGATAGAGATCTTGTAGGTGTTTATCTCTGTCTGAGGGATTGGAACAAATGTGATTGTATCTTAGAGCTTGGCTGTAGATAATGGATCGTGTGGTGTGTCCTGGATGGAAGCTGGAGGCATGTAGGTAAGTATAGCGGTCAGTGGGTTTCCGGTACAGGGGGGTGTTTATTTGACCATCGCTTATTAGCACAGTAGTGTCTAGAAAATGGACTGCTTGTGTGGATTGGTATAGGCTGAGGTTGATGGTGGGATGGAAATTGTTGAAATCATGGTGGAATTCCTCGAGGGCTTCTTTTCCATGGGTCCAGATGATGAAGATGTCATCAATGTAGCGCAAGTAGAGTAGGAGCGTTAGGGAACGAGAGCTAAGGAAGCGTTGTTCTAAGTCAGCCATAAAGATGTTGGCATACTGTGGGGCCATGCGGGTACTCATAGCAGTGCCGCTGACTTGAAGGTATATATTGTCCCCAAATGTGAAATAGTTGTGGGTGAGGACAAAGTCACAAAGTTCAGCCACCAGGTTTGCCGTGACATCATCGGGGACACTATTCCTGATGGCTTGTAGTCCATTTTTGTGTGGAATGTCAGTGTAGAGGGCTTCTACATCCATAGTGGCCAGGATGGTGTTTTCTGGAAGATCACCGATGGATTGTAGTATCCTATCCTATGCTCTGCCTGCATGTTTAAAGCTGATATCTGCAGAACCATTACGTTGGTTGGGAAACCTTGTTTCTGGGAGCTGATTACATTATCTGTGGAACTCTTGTAGTCTTCTGAGGTTGTCTTAAGCTGGCTGAAAAGGAATTTTTAGCCATGCTGCTTTGATTCTTTTATGTTAAAATTTTTTATTCTAACATTTCTAAATGTGCTTTTTGAGTCTCCACACACAGAGAGCATCAAATTTCCAAGGAAAATCTTCAGTATCAAATGAATATTCCATATGGGGATTTCAGCCACAAAAAAATTGTCCCTAGAAACAAGAGCTACAGAGCTAAGGCTTTTGTGTGGATTTAAAACAATCTTATTTCCTACTGAAGTGTTGAGCAAGTGCTATTCTCCAAAGCTGTACAGTATTTATTGAGCTGATTGGGTTGGGTTTATTCTCAGCTCTGATAACCAAAATCAGTGGACATGAGTTTTCTGATAATGAAAGATTTGGATTTAGGTTTCATTACTATGGGGATTTGTGATAAGGTTGACTGTAAAGGGTGTCATACTGTCTAGTCCTAGTAACAAGAATAGCATGTCTGGAAAAGCAACAGAAAAAGCTGTTAGCTCTGTACAAACAGAGCCTTTGTCACTTGTTCACAGCTCTCGTTCTACTATTTCACAAAGAAGTGATATATTAGTCTTTCAAGTACAGTGTTATCTTAATATGCTAAATGATCATATGTGAGCCTATGCAGCACTCAGATGAGATATGCTGATACAGAAAAAAGAGACAAAGAAGAATTTATTCACTCATAGCTGGTTGCTCTTTTTAGTTTCCTTGAGATTTGGCTCAGGATACTGTGAGAAAGAGTCAAAACACTGTTTATCAGAAAGAAAGAAGAGATGTTCCCATTCCAGTCCTAAGAGTCATTACAAAATTCAAACTGGCCTAATGCACTTACCCTAGTTGTCAGAGTAGGGTTATGGAATGGAACACTCATAGCATAATTTTTCTCCCAATGAAGAAGCATGTAGGTTGTAGTTCATGTGGATGTAGGGCTTAATCCTTCAAACACTAATGTGTGAGAGTGTATGTAACTTTATATATGGGACTAGTCCCACTGATCTCACAGAACTTCTTGTATGCACAAAGTTATGCACAGATGTAAAGCTTTTCAGGATTGGGATCAGAAAAGAAGTAATTCACTAATATTTAATTCTTGGTAGGATGATAGTGGAAGAAGTAAAATAGATGGAACCCTTGCCCAGGTCAAGAGTATACCTCTCAGTCTTCTAAACACTGAGGGTGAAGTCATGGCCCCACTGGAGTAAAAGAGACAACTTCCATTGACTTCCAGAGATCAGGATTTCACCCCAAATATGTATTGGAGACCTCCCAATTATACAGCAGTCATTGTTTTGGCCTGGTGTGCATACAACTACCTGGTTATACCCCTGAAAATGATAGACATTTTGCTATCTCCTTACTACAATAAATGTACACAACTGGTAAATTGTCCTTATCTAGTTATTAGGGTAACAATATTTCCCTATGCTGAATACAGGACACCTGGTAAAATTACTCATATTCAAGTGAGTTCAACAGCAATCAATCAGAACTATGCAGTACAAATGTTCAAATTAATATCAAGTTGACTGAGCCCTTGTTAAAAATAAATACTGTGTAGTTGGAGTCTTTTTGTTTACCTTCTTATCTTTAAGGCTTTAGGGTTCACATGGGGAGGGGTGATACACACACACTCCTATACACCTCTCTCTCATGGGGAGGTGACTGACTGACCCTCCCCTCCCTGCCTGGAGCGCTCGGCCCTCCATGCCTGGTTGGGGCCCTGAGGATGGACCTGCCTCTCCTGGTACCTGGTGCTGCATCTTCCCAAGGCAATGCGTGAGCGGGGGCATCCAGGGTCACATGCCCCCCAGATTTCTGCCAGGGTTCACACAGGTGGCCACAGCAGCCTTTCAGCACTGAGCGGGAGGGAAGGGACAGGAGCTGCTTCCAGTGGCAGGGGAAGAGGGGGAGGGGAAAGGATTACCTGGCCCATGTCTTTGTAGAGTTCAGCTCTCCCCTGCCCTGTGGCGGGAAGCAGCTTGTCCGGTCCTGCCCACACAGTGTTGAAAGGCAGCTAACACCTTCAAGCTGCTGCTGGCCATGGACATAACCCAGCTGCCTCCTGTCCCCCAGCTACAGCACAGGCAGGAAGGGGTTAAGCCCTAAGGATGTATTGTGCACCAGGGCCCAGTGGACCTGACTGCAGGGGCTTCAGCGAACCCAACCAGAAAGGTAGCTCAGCAGTGGAGGATGCCAAGGGGATGGAGCAGCCCCAGGCTCCCCAGTAGGACCCAGGGTGGGGTAGGGGGGGACAGTGAAGAGGGTGCAAGCCCCTGCCTGGGGGGGAGTGCTGGGGCACCTGCAGGGTTAGGGTGTGAACAGGCTGGAAATCGCTTCCCCCACCACCACTCCAGAGCTTAGCTGAGGGGCAAAGAAGCTTCCCCGTGCCAGCGCTGTGCAGGGCTTTGGAACACTAAGGGCTTGGCTCCTCCTGGCCAGCGCCCCAAGCTGGAGGGTCTTGGGCTTTCCCAGGGCATCAGCTCAGCCAGGGGCAGTTGGGGAAGGAAGGAGCCTGCTGGCCAGGCTGTTGGTGAGCTGAGCGCTCTGACCAGGGGATGGTTCTCTGCACAGCGCTGGGAGCAGGATGTGCCCCGTGATGGGGGGGGGATATGGAGAAGCAGCTGGGCTGGTGGGGATATGAAGGTGCAAAGCAGGGAGAGGACAGTGAGAAGGGGAAACATGTAAAGGGCCAATGGGTGGGCAGCAGAGATGACATATAACTGGCTGCTGCCTGGCACCTGCCTGCACTCACTGGCTGCTGCAGCTCCCAGCCAGTGCTGGCTGAAATGGGACAGGGGGTGAGGCCCTGCTGGCTGAGAGCCAGCACGCAGCAGGTGCTGTGCTGATGAACCAGCAGGGATAGCGGCTGGCCCCGTGCACTGCAGCTTTTCCCCGCCACCAACTTTGTGCACCCACCCCCATCATTGTCCACTGGACCCCACCACTTACCACTGGTTGGCAGGTGGCTGGCAAGCAGGGATCTGGCCAGCAGCAGGACCTTCAAGTACTGATGCAGGGGAGACAGAAAATATGGGACAATTTGCCCATTTTTAAGAAAATGTCAGGACACCTGCAGGAGGGCTTAAATACGGGACTGTCCCTTTAAAAACTGGACATCTGGTCACCCTATAAGTTATTTTTGGTTTCATATAAATAGTAATAAAAAAAATCTTAAATGCCTCTTCACCCAGAATTTTCACAGCCCCCCAGGCCTCCATGTTATGTTACAATGATAAAGGATCACTGAAAATAGCTTTCTTCTAACACTGTTTAAGGTGCTATAGAAACACAGAAGGATGGATTGATTTAAATCATGATTTAAATCACTAGTCAGGAAGACTTGATTTAATCATGGATTTCTACATAAAAGTGCATTCTTGTTGGTTGTTATAAACTTAATACATATTCTTTAAAACTCAGAGATAGATGTAGGTTTATTTTTAGAAGGTACACACCATACATTTTTAAAGTGATTTATTTTGAAAACTTTTCAGATTAATTTTACAGCTATATCAGAAAATGAATGATTGTTTGGTTATTTAATTTACCAAAGATAATTGAAGCAGATATTTATGAAGTCATTGGGAGGTGAACTGTCTCCAGTTCAACAGGTTAATCATTAATATTTGGAGGATTTTCTTGCCATGGTGCATTACGAGGAGAACCTCACCAGACAGACATTTAAATTGTTTTATTTAACTAAAACAACAACGTTATGTATTCTGGATTTTTTTCTTCAACAGCAAACATATATTTTAACAAAACAAGCATATGAATGTTTGAATTTAGTTAAACATTTTGTAAAGTTTTTTAAAATCAGGTTTGTTTTTGTTAAAATTGTTTTTAACAAAAATAGCTGAATTTAAAAAAAAAAATTTAAATCAACTTTGTCAGCCAGGTCAAGGTGCAGCTAACTTAGTCGTCTTCACCTTCATTTTCCTGATTGTTCGTAATCTGGAAAAGAAAAACAAGCTTTCCTGCTGTTTCAGGTCCCAAACGATTTCTCAGTTTGGAATTAATTTGTCCAAAGGAAGAAAATATTCTTTCTATACCGGCAGAAGAAGCTACTGCTGTTAAAAGTGAGATTATCACTTCAACAGTCTCTGAATCCAAGTGCTTAAGTGACTTCCACCAGTTCACTGGTGTGACTTTCTTTAAAACATCATCAGCAAACATATATTTCTTGAATGGTTCACCCTTAGCTCTGAGGTTTATTACAGTTGGCATTATGGAGGAATGATTGCTCGATGTCCATGTCATAGTTAACTCCTCTTCTTCAGCAGTTAAGGTTTGACTGGTACCGAGTACTGAGAATATTTGAAAGAAAATGAGCTGGAGATAGTGCTTGTCCCATTTGTTTTTTTAATGCTTGTAATTTAACTTGGTCATTGCATATTTCTCTTTTTAAGATCTCACTCAGTTCCTTCCAAATTGTCTGTGACCAACATGTGTACTATAAATTTGATTTTTTTTCAGTTTGTTATAGCTTTTACTTCTACTTCTTGTAAGTATTCTGCTGTGTGTGCATTTCCTGATGTATCAAATTGTTTCTGTAAGGAAGACATTCCCTTCTTCTGTTGTCACATGAACACATACAACAGGATCATTGTGGACATTGCTCCACCCATCAAGACTCAGGTTAACAATTGACCCTCTAGACCTTTTGCACACTGCTCAATTTCTCTTTCATACACTTTATCCAGCAATTTGCCTGCAACATCTGCTTTGTTGGGTGGACTGTATCCCGGTCTTAATGACTGAACCATATTATGAAGTGTGGGTTCTCAATCATACGGAAAGCAGAGTTTGTTGCATAAACAAATTGGGTGGTTTTTTTCATCAATTACCTCTTTTTGTAATCTGCTGGTTCTTATCACAAACTTATCTATGGTTGTTTCTGGATGATAGAGATTTTTCTTTCTTTTTGCTGCAGGTGATATACTGTGGCTATGTGACATACATGATGTGACTGAAACACTATCATTGGAAGATAACTCTAAAACTATAGAAAATGATGGTGATCTTGAAGGTGGATAGTCTTCAGAATCCTGCATGTTGAGGATGGATTCTCCTAAACAAAATAAGTCAATGCAGTTATTTAATTATTATTACCATACTGCTCATTTAGTATTATGCATTGCATTCACTGACACTCAGTACTACTTTAAAGGTGAAATTGTAAAAGGAAATTTCATCTATTTATTTTTTGTATTACAACTGCATCTAAAATGATCGTACCATAGAGTAACAACTATATCTTTTGCTCAAACATGAGAATTCAAGAATAGTCCAGAAGGAAGACAGTCAGTCCTTCGGGCAACCAGGCCTTGCATTTCTTTGTTGCACTGTTTGCATTTTGCATGCATGCCTGTCTTACCCACAGGTAGAAGAACTTTATTAAAATATTCCCAAACTGGATCTCTTTTACAGCCTGCTGCCATTATAGGTTTTCCCTTCTAGTGAGAGAATGGTATGGTAGATCTCAAATCAATGAAGGCTACACTCAGAAAGACCTCAAGACCTCTGGAATATGCTGCTCAAACAGTTTCACTTTTATTTCTACAGCCTGTCCCTCCCTTCTCACATTTATCTCCAGACTTCTTTCCTTGTCCAGATCTATTCCGCCCACAGCAATCAGCTATTCATTGAACTTTCTGAAACTTTTAGAGAGAGGTAAGGGATTGACTCTGTGTACACAAATTTGCAGAGGGGCAATAGGGTTGAGGTCTGTTATTTCTCACCTCTATGTATTATTTATTTATTTATTTAAAAACCTTTTTTCTGTTAGCAAGCATGTTTTCTCTGGAGACACAAATTCATAGTTTGAGAACTGAAAAACAAAGCATCTCTGATGGTATCTTCTAGACTGAGCACTGAGTCCCATTGGGTAGATAGAAAGATTAACCTAAATAATCTATACAGAAGCCCCTGGAACCCCATAAGATTGGGTCCCTAATCCAAGAACTATTGGAACTCACTTACAAAACTTTTCTTAAACATTACTTGAATATATTGTCTCCTACTATAGAATTAGAATTTATAATCCCTCTTCTATGATGAGATATCTTTGAGCTATAATGTATCTTAATTAAAACTATCTTTAGGTTTTTTCCCTCAAAAAGCATTTGATCAAAAAAATCCGATTTAAATAAAAAAATCCGATTTAAAAAAAAATAAATCATTGATTTTTATCCACCCTGCCTTTAATATTTTTTGTTGCTCTTCTCTGGACTTTCTCCAGTTTTTCCACATCTTTCCTGAAATGTGGTGTCTGGAACTGGACACAACACTCCAGTTGAGGCCTAATCAGCGTTGAGTAGAGTGGAAAAATTACTTCTCGTGTCTTGCTTACAACACTCCTGCTAATACATCCCAGAATGATGTTTGCTTTTTTTGCAACAGTGTTACACTATTGACTCATATTTAGCTTGTGATCCACTATGACCCCCAGATCCCTTTCCACAGTACTCCTTCCTAGGCAATCATTTTTTTGTATGTGTGCAAATGATTGTTCCTTCCTAAGTGGAGTACTTTGCATTTGTCCTTATTGAATTTCACCCTATTTACTTCAGACCATTTCTCCAGTTTGTCCAGATAATTTTGAGTTTTAATCCTATCCTCCAAAGCACTTGCAACCCCTCCCAGCTTGGTATCATCCACAAACTTTATAAGTATACTCTCTATGCCATTATCTAAATCATTGAAGACAATATTGAACAGAACTGGACCCAGAACTGATCTCTGTGGGACCCCAATCATTATGCCCTTCCAGCATGACTGTGAACCACTGATAACTAGTCTCTGAGAATGGTTTTCCAACCAGTTATGCACCCACCTTACAGTAGCTCCATCTAGGTTGTATTTCCCTAGTTTGTTTATGAGAGGGTCATGTGAGACAGTATCAAAAGCCTTACTAAAGTCAAGATATATCACATCTACCGCTTCCTCCCATCCACAAGGCTTGTTACCTTGTTAAAGAAAGATATCAGGTCCATTTGACATGATTTGTTCTTGACAAATCCATGCTGACTGTTATTTATCACCTTATTATCTTCTAGGTGTTTGCAGATTGATTGCTTAATTATTTGCTCCATTATCTTTCCGGGTACAGAAGTTAAACTGACGGGTCTGTAATTTCCTGGGTTGGCCTTATTTCCCTTTTTATAGATGGGTACTATATTTGCCCTTTTCCAGTCTTCTGGAATGTCTCCCGTCTTCCATGACTTTTCAAAGATAATTGCTAATGGCTCAGATATCTCCTCAGTCAGCCCCTTGAGTATTCTAGAATGCATTTCATCAGGCCATGGTGATTTGAAGACTTCTAACTTGCCTAAGTAATTTTTGACTTGTTCTTTATACTCTGATCCTACCTAATTTTCACTGGCATTCTCTATATTAGACATCCAATCACCACCAACCTTCTTGGTGAAAACCAAAACAAAGAAGTTATTAAGCACCTCTGCCATTTCCACATTTTCTGTTATTGTCTTTTCCACCATCATTGAGTAACCGGCCTACTCTATCCTTGGTCTTCCTCTTGCTTCTAATGTATTTGTAGAATGTTTTCTTGTTTCCTTTTATGTTCCTAGCTAGTTTGATATTGTTTTGTGCCTTGGTTTTTTAAATTTTGTCCCTACATACTTGTGTTATTTGTTTATATTCATCCTTTGTAATTTGACCAAGTTTCCACATTTTGTAGTACTCTTTTTTGAGTTTTAGATCATTGAAGATCTCTTGGTTAATCCAGGGTGGTCTCTTGCCATACTTCCTATCTTTCCTATGCGGTGGAATAATTTGCTCTTGTGCCCTTAATAATGTCTCTTTGAAAAACTGCCAACTGTCTTCAATTGTTTTTCCAGTTAGACTTGGTTCCCACGAGATTTTACCTACCAACTCCTCAAATTTGCTAAAGTCTGCCTTCTTGAAATCCATTGTCTTTATTGTGCTGTTCTCCCTCCTACCATGCCTTAGAATCATGAACTCTACTATTTCACGATCACTTTCACCCAAGTTGCCTTCCACTTTCAAATTCTCAACCAGTTCCTCCCTATTTGTCAAAATCAAATCTAGAACAGCCTCCCCCTAGTAGATTTCTCCACCTCCTGAAATAAAATGTGGATGACTGGCTCAGAAGAGGAATTTGCTGTCAGTTCCTCCTCCAGCTCATGCACTGAAATGTGCCACATTCATTGGGGGAATAAAGGACAGGCCTTGACACCCAAACTCAAATATTCACATTACACATCCCCTAAAAAGGCTTTCTTGCCCCATTTACTACTGTGTAAGCCTATAACCTCATTCACTCTGCACACTTCTGTCAGGGGACTGCCAAAGTACCACCTGTACAAGCTCAATTAATCTACTCTCCACAATCACTCTTCTCCTGTGGAAGCAAATGGAACTATTTAGTAAGAATGTGTTCTTATTCCAATTTCATCTAGTTGGTTCTTAGAAAAATCTATATGACAAGTTCCCACTATGAAAAGACTGGATTTTTTTTCACAACATGGAGTGTGATTGCTCCAGTGCAGTCTTTTAAATTAAAATTGTTCTCTGAGGATGTATCATTGCCTAATACTATATATTTTCAGTGCTGGTAAAAGCACCTAGTGTAATGTAAAGTAGTGTGAGAGTGTTAAATGCAAACTTGGTTAGTGGTCTCACATTTAGAAGCATGCCAAGCTATTACCCAGAGACTTTGCAGCAGAACAATCAGATGTAGTGCACGATGAAAAATCTTTCATTGCAGCCTGGCTCCCCTTCAAAGTCTCAGATATCAAACTGTATCTACAGCAAATGTTAGAAGGAGTTAGATTTTTTCACTTTCATTCTCTAGTGAGTTGGAAGAACACTTTGAAACTGGATCCTTGTGGCTTATTTTTATATTTTATCACCAAATCAGACTGTCTGAAGGCCAGGTCTATTGAATTACTGCAACTGTTACTTTCTTTTTAAATGATTCAAATTGCCATACAAGTCTCCTAACACAAAATTGTTACATAGCAAACAGATTTAGAAGCAATTTAAATGAAAATATTTGGATTATTATACCTTTCCTCGGTAAAGGAAAAGAAAAAGCTGTTAAAGTGATTCACTAACTAGCTTTAGGCCTATCTGTGTAGAACCATCACTAATAGTCAATGGAGCTTGAAAAGATAATAGCTGGACAAAAAATTAAAAAGCTATTAATGAAGAACTTGCACTCATCAATTAAAAACAAATTAGATAAGGAATTGGGAAAAGAGTACAATAGAACGCTTTTCCCTATTAAGTGGTGACATAAAAGAAATGTACCCATGTTATAACAAAGTCAATTTATGATAATCACATACACACTTAAAATAAGGAACAATGAAATATACTTCAAAATTGTTTTTTAAAGACCATGGTGCACACAGAATAAAACTTTTTCAAACAAACAATAAATAAAGGGATGTGGTAGAAAAAGAATAATCTCTAAAATCTTTGTCACTCTGTTCCCTTTCTTAAGCATATGAAGATTTATAACAGTTCTCAGTAAACTTGTAGATGGAGAGCAATAGCTCAAGCACTTCGATCATGCAGAGTTTTGCTGATCTGGTACCCTTCCAGAAGCCAGCTAACTCCATTACCTGAACTCTCTTTATTACTATAACAATTAACAGTAATGTAATGTATGTAGTATCTTTTATATAAAGATCTCAATACACCAGTGGTGGGAAACCTGCGCCCCGCGGGCCTCATGATTGCAGGCAGCGAGACATTTTGCTGACATTGACCGTCCGCGGGCACGGCCCCCCACAGCTCCCAGTGGCCGCGGCCTGCTGCTTTCCACAGCTCTAGGGTGACCAGATGACAAGAACAAAATATCGGGGCACATAAGGGAAGGGGGCCACCACCGAAGGAAAAAAAAATGTGTCCCTACCATACATAACTAAATATTGGGACAGTCGTGATTTTATTGGGATGTCTGGTCACCCTACACAGCTCCCATTGCCCACCACTGCAATACTAGTGATTTCAGCCTTGCAAACACCCTCATGAGCTAAGTATGTGTTACTCTAATTTTACAGCTGAGAAAATGGAGATACAGAAAAGTTAAATTACTTGCCCAAGGTCACATAGGAAACCTGTGGCAAATCCAGTGATAAAACTCAAATCGCTTGGCTCCCAGTTCTGTGCCTTAATCACAAGATTGTCTTTCTCCGATGGAACAGATTCATGACCCTATTACTAAATCCAAGAAACATGACTGTGTGTTTGACAATAGGGATTTTTTAAAAATGAGGTTCAGATACATTTGAAAGTTTAATTCAGAACAGCATTATTGATACAACCAAATATTACAATTTATTACTACATTATGCTCTTGTTTTGACATTGCAGATCTGGCTGTAAGGATAGACAGCTGGCTGATAATTGGGCGAATGGCAGCAGACAAAATCCTATTGAGTCAATAGAAAGACAGTGTAAACAGAATGGTTTGCCTACTTGTCTCAGATGGTGTGTCTGAAAAGATCACATTTTGATCAATGACTGTTAGCCAGGATGGGCAAGGATGGTGCCCCTAGCCCCTGTTTCCCAGAAGCTGTGAATGGGCGACAGGGATGGATCACTTGGTGGTTATCTATTCTGTTCATTCCCTCTGAAGCACCTGGCATTGGCCACTGTGGGAAGACAGGATACTCAGCTAGATGGACCTGTGGTCTGACCAGTATGGTTGTTCTTATGTTCTAACAGAAGGTAATTTAGGAAGCTTTTTCTGGACTGTACTAGTAAAGCAAATGCTTCTTCAAAATGCTTATATAGCACAATATAATTTTCTTAAAACACCTGATCAGTGACATTTCACATATCAAAGACATTCATTTCCCAAATAAAAATGAATTGTCATGAAGTTTTGCTTGGATTGGACCAAAGACTGTATAAAAAATGAGTACAAAATAATATCTAATTTTCAGAGGCATTGAGAACCAGCAACTCCTATTGACTTTAATTAGAGTTGTGGCTGTTCCCAAGATGTGTCTAATTTGTTTACAGCATTTAGTTCTCACATAATTTTTCCTCTGTATTAATATACACTCTCACTTCTCCTTATTTATATGTATCTGCCTCACCAATTAATACCTCATAAAAGGCAGATACTTGCAATCATTTTATTTCACCCCACTGCACTGACTCCAGGAGCCCTCTATGTTGCATTGAACATTGTTTTGTGCAGGTCAGAAGACTTTCCCAATTTTCCTGTGTGAATTTTGTGAAATGTTGTAAAATAGTAAGGCTTTGCTGCATGATTTTTCTTCAGTACACTGGACCACAAAGTCTCCCTTTAAAAAAGGATTGTAATTACCTTGGAGTACATGAAGAGAATGATCCTTAGAAAAACCTGTTCGGTTACACTTTTAAGAGATTTATTGGTTGACATAACCAAAATTGCTTAATCTGAACATCTGATTTATAAAATGAATGATAAAACTACAAACCTCAAATCTAAACACCTCCTAAAATGCACATGTGTACACGTGTGGTTTTTCAGAGTCCAGGAATTGATCTAGATCCAAATTTTACAGTTTTGGACCATCTTGGATTTTAAAT
Source organism: Mauremys mutica (assembly GCF_020497125.1). Lineage (NCBI taxonomy): Eukaryota > Metazoa > Chordata > Testudines > Geoemydidae > Mauremys > Mauremys mutica. Next base: position 92,860,591 of record NC_059073.1, on the reverse strand, counting down.
AGTTTCAGGTTTTTACAACTGGTTCTAAACACAATAGTAATTATTTTACCAAAGGATTTTTATTGCAGAAGTTAATGTGGACTAAGGTCAACTGGCATTTTTGCAAAAGTGGTCATTAGAAATAGCTATTTAAGCATGAAAATTAACCTCTTAATGTTATGTCCTAGGTTACTGAAATCTCTGTATAACAGAACATGATGACTCAGTAATGAGGTACACGTTATAAACTTTATTGATCACATCTGCACTTTGTGGGAATTTACTTAATACCAGTTAGATTCCCCTAGATCCTATCCCAGTGTAAAACATGGGAAGGATTATCTGGAAGGAATCTCTTCTTTGGCTCTTCCATAGTTCTGGTCAGACATCTAGGAGGACATTACAGTTATTATTTTTCATAACAATTTAAATAAATTCCTTTTATGTGAATTCAGGGGAAGTGTCTTTGATTTCCTAGAGTTCCAGTCCAAGTATCTGATTTTAAAAATGTTTGCCACTATTAAGAAAACATACTTCAGTACTCTATACTAATAGTGCTGCACAAACCTGTATTAATATTATTGTAAATTGTAATATTTTGGAGTAATTACTGCAGAACTCTAGCATTTTTTTATCAGTGTTTCCTCACAATGAACTGGACATGCCACTTTGCAGGCACCATTAAAATGATGGCAGTTGTAGCATTGTGGAACATAGAGTGGGTGCGTAATAGGGTAACCAGTCTTTTATAGTTCAGCCCCAGGACTGTTTGTGGAAACAGCTATAACTGCTCTGCTGATGTGAAGGAGGGGAGTGAGGTGGTGATTTAAAAAAAAAAAGGGCGGGGGTGGAATCTACCACACTTGAGAGAGACATATCAATCCTTAGCAGGATTGTGTAAAAATGACATCATATATATCAAACAGGGTTTATGTGAGCACATCAGTCATTTGCATTTGATTGTGTGTTGAACAAATTAATTAATATAAAGCATGTTCATTAAATAAGTGATTAGTCAACTCTTCAATTAACTATTAACACTGACCTGATACAAAGTTAACATGAGAGCCTTTAATGCCCTGTAGCTGTGGTGGTGAATCTAAGCAGTGCAGGGCTGCTGTGCTATCATTAATTCATAACCAGAATTAGGTTGTTGCCTGAATAATTAAACGGTATATCAGTTTAGTGTGAGTGGTTTCGAGAGCTGTATTTTTAAGGGCTGTGTGCTATCAGTTACTAATGACTTTTTAAGCCTGGAAATTGCCTGAAAGTCCATTAGCCATACCAATAAGAGTTTAATTTAAGAGTCTCAAGCAGTATGTACATGACAAAAATTCGAATGTGGAATTGTTTGTTTTATTTAAATAAATGACGTAGCAAAATATATCAGGTTTGATGGCTGAAAACATTACATGTATAGTACTGGTTGATTGGGAAAGACTCTCAATCAAATATAAATCCATCACAGCCTCTGAGCATATGAACACAGCAGCTGAAACAAGCCTCTTTACCAAAAAGGCATAGCATGGAAAGAATATCCATAGGAATTTAAGGCCAAATCCTGATCAATTATGGGTTTATGCCAGGGGTTGGCAACCTTTCAGAAGTGGTTTGCCGAGTCTTCATTTATTCACTCTAATTTAAGGTTTCGCATGCTGGTAATACATTTTAACATTTTTAGAAGGTCTCTCTCTATAAGTCTATAAACTATTGTATGTAAAGTAAACACGTTTTTTAAAATGTTTAAGAAGCTTCATTTAAAATTAAATTAAAATGCAGATCTTATCAGTTTAGTGCAGTGGTTCTTAACCTGGGGTGCACGCACCCCCTGGGGCAGGGCCAGTGCAAGGATATTTTGTGCCCTAGGCGAAACTTCCACCTTGCGCCCCCCTCTCCCCCCGCACATCGGTTCATTGAGGGCAAAAATTCCAACAAGCCTTGATAGACCCCAGGGGCCAGCCTATCCAGGGGCCAGCTGTGCCCAGGGGCTGCTCCCCAGACCAGGTTCCCTCCTCCCTGCCCCCTGAACTCCCCTGGAGGGTACACAGCCCCCCCGTGAGCCCGCCCTGCCCCACCCAGGTGGCCCTCACCCCGAGTCCACTCACTGGCTTTGCCGGGCTTGGGCCGCTGCAGCAGCAGGGAGGAGCCGCTTTCCGGAGGCACCAGAGAGCCAGAGTGTCCCACTTGTGACAGCAGCAAGCCCCAGCCATGGAGGAGCTGGCGCGGTGCAGGGGGGCAGCAGCCCTGCAAAGGCAGCGGTGCCACTAGCAGGGAGCATCTGCGCCCCCTGCCCCTCCTGCTCAGGCTGCGGCCCGGCGCCCCCCGGGGGCTCCTGCAGGCTGCAGTGGATGTATGCAGGTGCTAGCCCCCATGCGTCCCCTGGCTCCCCCCTCGCCTAGGGTTACCATATTTCAACAATCAAAAAAGAGGGGAGAGCCCTGCCCTAGCCCTGCCCCCATCCACTCCCTCCCACTTCCCACCCCGATTGCCCCGGTCAGAACCCCCAACCCCCCCTGCTCCTTGTCCCCTGACTGCCCCCTCCTGAGACCCCCCCACCTTAACTGCCCCCCAGGACCCTACCTGTCCCGTGACTGCCCCAACCCTTATCCCCACCCCCGCCCCCAGACAGACCTCTGGGGACTCCCATGCCCCATCCAACCACTCCCCGTCCCCTGACAGGACCCCCAGAACTCCCAACCCATCCAACCCTCCCCCTGCTCCCTGACTGCCCCTCAGGACTCCCCTTACCAGGCTCATGCCGGTCAGATGCTGGCTCCACGTGGAGTGCTGAGGCAGCGGGAGGGGGGGAGCTGCAGGAGGCGCAGCGGTGGCGGCGGTGGCTCACACTTCTGGGAGCCTCAGAACCTGAGCGTGGTGAGGGGGGAGCCGGGGGGGGGGGGCGTGCCTGCCCGGGCAGTGGCCTGGTGCCCCCCCCGGGAATCCTGCAGCGGATGCATGCGGGCAGTGGTCCCCGTGCGCCCCCCGGCTCCCTCCTCGCCGTGCTCAGGCTCTGTGGCTCCTGGGAGTGTGAGCCGCTGTCCCTCCCACAGCAGGCTCAGGGCCCCGCACCCTGGCGCTCACACTCCCAGGAGCCACAGAACCCGAGCATGGTGAGGGGGGAGCCGGGGGCACGCCTGCCGCCGGTCTGGGGTCCCGGACGCCAGCCCCACTCAGCCTCTGCCGGCCTGGGGTTCCATTAACTCAGCCGGACACATGCTGAGCGGGGCCGGCGGCCGGGACCCCCTCTGGCAACTGTGTGCCAGGCAAAATTGGCTCGCATGCCAAAGGTGGCACGCGTGCCGTAGGTTGCCGACCCCTGGTTTATGCACAGCTCAAAATGGGAGCAATAAGATATATTGATGCCCCCATGATCCTAGGACTGTCCAGGAGCTGGTTCAACCTGCAGCACAACTTAATGCAGCCTTAAGCTAACAGTCTCCAAGACATCATTCTGGTAGCTACTGATCACTGAGGACAGTGGTGTTCCAGCCAGGCCTCCAACAGCTACCAAAAGTTGAATCTCCAGGTGAGCAGTTAAACTGGATTTAAAGCTACTTACTGTGACCACAGCAGGGCAAATCAGCCTTAGCAGGCACCAGGGATGGTTTTGCTCTTCATTAGTGAGATGCTGAATTTATGCAGTTTTTGGCTATATAGGACTGTATTACAGCACTGTACATTGAGTAGAAGAGTTTAAAATATCAGCCCCAATTAATAAGCTGCTGTATAATTTTGGAAGGGATTTTATAAAAATAAAAACAACCTCTGGAATGTTGTTCCATGATCTGGGACTATTTCTGCTTTTCATATAATATTAATATTATGCTTATAAGGGAGATTATTTTGGGGAGAGGGGGATAAGAAGTTGGATGTTTTGCTTTTCCATTTAGACATTCCCAGCATCTAGACACCAGCAACAGAATTAACAATCATGGAACAATTTCTTTTTGGGACCTGACCCTCCCTTGCTCCTAGATTCAGCCAGTTACTAACTTGGTTTGTAAAACTTGGTATTACCGTCTCTCTCCTTTTTCATTGCCAAGTCAGCCTTACTCATAAAGACTTGTGCAGGAAGGTGAATGTAATAGTGTGCTTTGAAGATTTTCAGTAAGGGGTCCTACGAGATTGAGAATAAAGTACTGGTTCCCATTTTTGTTCTGAGCAACTTAATTAATATTATTACTTGCTGTTTGTATTATCTTAACAACACAATTTTCTCACAACATACTCGTCTAGAGCTTTGTGGCGTTCTCTTTACAGAGTCTGGGACATTCTGCTCCTTTCATCTTGCAAGAGCCCTGCGGTTGATCTCACCATTACAGAAAAAGGAGCTGGAGTGGGAGCATGGATGAGTTAGCTCCTTCTCCCTCTCTAGAATCAGACTATAGTTGTTGGATCATGAGAGCAATATCATCTTCTAACAACAATTCTCTCCCTTTATCCAATTGAAACCTTTTAGGAATTAATGCTTGAAAGTTATTCTTCGATTTAAGAGGGAAGGCTCTTTGAATTGATTTTTATCTGACTGCTTTTGGAATGATTGCAAGAAAAATGCCATTTGAAAGCAGGTCACTTTATATTCTTGTTAAATAGGTTTTATCCTTTTTGACAGATTTGGTACAGAACATACAATATCAATCTGCTTCACAGAATAAGTAGCATTTTCCTATCCATCATCTGGACATAAAACAAGTAACATTAAGTTTGGTCCTTTCAAGGACTTTAGGCTCTAACGTATCAGAAGCTGAAAGGGAAGGAAGAACAACTGGATGATACATACTCTAAAAAATACCCTACATATTCCACTTACTCCTCATCAGGCAGTCCTGCAGTTTGTAAGTGGAAAGAATGGCCTATGTGAAGAGAATATGATCAATTATTAGAATTGCCTTATTATCCTGAAGCAGAAAACCAAAATCTTTCTAGAAGGGTCCAATGCCATTTCCTGACTGCTAATATCCCTAAAAAATATGACATCTTAGGATGAAGCTTCTGTAAATAATATTGCAAGGAAGGCAGCCTACATGTTAGGACAGGAACACCTGAGAGAAGATGGAGGCACTTTTCAAAAACAAAACAAACTTTCATATCTCTAAAACGCAGGTTCTCAAATCTTAATATGGAATTTGTCTGGCAGACTACTTCCCCTCCCATTCCTGATTGCACAGACCATCTCTCCTCCCATTTGCACTCCCATGACATTCTGCTGGCAGCTACAGCAACTGCTTACATGGAAAAATAATAATACTGTAGCCCAGAGCTTATGTATTTTTGACTGTTTTTACATAGATAAATGTTTTGTTCTATTAGAAAATGTTTAGTCATACTGTCTGCTTTAATTCTTCATTTTATCTCCCCCTGTTTTTATTCATTTCCTCTCCCCTGGCTTCACTGCTGCTTTGTTTCCTCTTCCCCTCTCCCTTAGACGCGCAACTTAGCCACTGGGTCCTCTTCTTTCCCAGGAGCCTTGTTCCTTGCTGCCTTGGACATTCCTTTCTTACTGCTTGTGCTTGTCTCTATTCCTCACATGCACAGGGACAGATTAACCTTTTGTAGGCCCGGCTCAAAACATATTTGTGGGCTCCAATGGAGGCAATGGAGCATGGTGCAGGGAGGTCAGTCCCCAGAGCGAAGGGCCAGCCAGAGGCAATGGGGCATAGCGTAGCAGGGGTGGCCCCGCTCCACCCAGCCCAGTGCGAGGGCACTACTTACAAACCGGCAGTTGCCAGACGCACAGTGGCCTGCCCAGCCCTGTGCTGCCAGTATGCCCCTTCCCCTCAGGGGCGGGCCCATGCTGTGCCACACAGCCTCCCGTCCAACACGAACACCCACCTGACTCCCTATGTCCAGAGACCCCCAGATCCGTTATGCCCAGCGCCCCCCCTCGACTCCTTCCACAAATGCACAGCACCCCACACAGAATGCCCACTCCCTAGTGCCCCAACAGACACATCTTCCCTGCCCCCTCATAGCCCAGCAACCCCCCAGGTACCCCAGAGACCTGCACCCTGCCTCCTGGCTGCACTCACCGCGCCCTGCTGGGAGGTGACTGTGTCTGCCGGGGTGAGCCTGCAGCATAGGTGCTAGAACTAGGGGGTGCGGTAACACTCCCTGGCTTGAAATGATTTCCATCATATACAGGGTTTACAGTTTAGTTCAATGGCTCTCAGCACCCCTGGCTGACAGTGCAGCCAGGGCTGGTCCCGGGGCGGGGAATTGCTCCGTCCCCTTGGGAGTGGCGTGGTCAGCAAGGCCAGGGCCTGCCCTGGCCAGGCTTCCTCAGGACCCACTTGCATGGAGGGGCTCAGCGAAGCCACTCCCCACTGTTCCCCCACCCCCCTGAAACTGACCAAGACTGGTCAGGCTTCTGCACCAGTCCCAGGCATCTCAGCTCCAGGGAGACAGGTGGGGCCCCACAGGTGGTGGGAGGCAGAGACTGCCTGGAGCCAGAGGTGTGCCAGGGTCTGGCCGGGGGGAGAGAGGAGCTGGCGGGTGGGGCCAGGGGGCAGAGAGGAGCCCTTGGCTGGCCAGTGGGCAGGCCGAGAGGAGCAAGTGGGGGTGGGTGGGGAGCCACTGGGCTGGCGGGGTCTCAGAGTGCAGTGCAAGCAGAGCAGGCCCTGCCCCCTTCTGAGCATGAGCCTGGCTCCCTGGCACCACTGGCTCTGCGTATGCGTATGCATCAGGAGTCCCTAAGAGTAGAGTCAGTGAGGATGGCTTTTCTTCCTTGTTTCCAAATGCTTTTACAGGCCTTCAGGCTCTTTCAGGGCTTGAAAATATGGCTTGAAACAATGAGGAGAACTAGTACCAGGTCATAGAATCACAGGGTATGTCTACACTATGATAAAACCCCCTTCGCCCTGACTCTTGACGTCAGGGCGAAGGGCGAAGGGCTCAGGCTGTGGGGCTCAAAAGAGCAGTGTAGATGTTTGGGGTGGAGTTCAGGCACTGAGATGTCCTTGTGGGGTGTTAGTGCCCAGACTCCTGCTTGAGCCTGAACGTCTACATTGCTATTTTATAGCTCTGCAGCCTGAGGCCCCCGAACCTGCATCAGCTGACCTGGGCTCCAAGACTCAGTGCCGCGTTTTTTTATTGCAATGTAAACATACCCATAGAGTTAAGGGCAAAAGTGCTCACCAGATCATCTAGTCCAGGGGTTGGCAACCTTTCAGAAGTGGTGTGCCGAGTCTTTATTTATTCACTGTAATTTAAGGTTTCGCGTGCCAGTAACACATTTTAACTAGCCAGCCTCTTTCAGTCTCCTCTCATAAGATAGGGCCATCATTCCCCGGATCATCCTACTAGCTTTTCTCTGCACCTGTTCCAGTTTAAAGTAATCTTGAACATGAGTGACCAGAAATGTATACTATATTCCAAATGAGGTCTTGCCAGTGCCTTATACAATGGCATTAATACTTCTCTATCTCTAGTGGAAATACCATGCATAATATATCCTAGGATCACATTTTGCCTTTTTCACAGCTGCTTCACACTGGTGACTCATAGTCATCTTGTGATTGACCCACATACGCAACTCTCTCTTCCTCCGACACTTCCAACTTTTAAGCCCCCCACCTTGTAGCAGTAATTCTTATTAGTGAACCCTAAGTGCCTGGCCTGGCACTTTGTACTATTGAATTTCATCCATTACAGTTACTCCAGTCATCCAGATCTTCCTGTATAATATTCTGATTCTCCTCTGTACTGAAAATTCCTCCCAACTTTGTATTATTAGCAAATTTCATTAGCATGTGCTCCTACTTTGTGCCAACATCATTAATAAAAATATTGAATATGATTGGTCTCTAGACAGCTCCTTGAGGAACTCTGCTTGTAACCTCCCTCCAGTTTGATAATTCATCTTTCAGTGAAACCCATTGCCTTCTCCACTTTAGCCATTTCTTTATCCACCTTACAGTGTTTACACTAATCCCCAACTTCTCTAATTTAATTAGCAATTTCCCATGTGGTACTGTTTCAAATGCTTTACTGAAGTGCAAGTATATTAGATATCCTGCACTTCCCTTATCTAAAAAAATCAGTTATTTTTTCAAAGAAGGAAATCCGTTTACTCTGGCATAATCTACTTGTTGTTAAACCCATGTTGCATGTGACCAACCAATTCTCCATGAACCACCACCAAGTGTTTCATAGATCACCAGCAATCCACAGAGCAGAGTGTAGGAACCACTGGGCTAAGAAATATATTGTAGCATTAGGAATGACAAACGTTCTGAAGGAGCCTCTGAAGATGTCAATTGCAGAGGAACATAAATTAAGGTGAAATATTAATGCATGTGGTAGTAAACATTTCACCGACCCCAGACTCTGCACCTCAATCCCTGACACAATATTTTTCTGTGCAAGTCAGACACTTTATACCACCACTATGTTTTTCTTATAGTTGTTTATTTTTTTCTCCTAGGGAATACACTAGAAAATTATGAATATGCCTCGTGTTAGTCACTTCATTATTGTGCCTCTTAACCTGGTGAACTCAATACAGCCTTAAACTTCTGATTACATTCTTATATTTCAGATATTATTGCCAGCACTTCTTAAGGAAATAAATGTTTCCCTCATCAGAATATTGTGTCTGTTTATGTATTTGCTGTTGATGAGAACAGAAAGTCAACAGCTTGAATTTCAAATGTTAGACTGGCCCTTCGAAGGGTGTTAATACCCCAAACCTTTTTAACCTGAGCAGGTGACACCTAAGGCTTAACTAGGGAATATTAAGTATAACATATATGTTTATAGAACACATTTTCAGCATTCCAAAAATGTATGAAAATACTTATAAAAATTTCTCTTGCCCCCCTAGTGAACCTGCACTGCTCCTAATGTCTGGCTGTCTTAAGCTTGATCTATACTTAAAAATTAGATCCACCTAGCTATGTCTCTCAGAGCTGTGAAAAATATTGTGCCCCGAATGCTGTAGTTAGGTTGACCTAACTCCCAGTGTAGATGCAGCTAGGTTGATGGAAGAATTCTTTAGTCAATCACGCTACTGCCTCTTGGAGTATCATGAATGTAGGAAGCATTCAAACTATGGCATGACAGCAGCTGTAGAGTAGAAACAGATTTAAAGAAACAATTTAGCTCTTAGTTGGGATGAACCAATGGCCTAGCAAATTGCCAGGGGCCACTGACCTGTTGGTGCATCGATATTTTTGATGAGATGTACAACTAAATTACCTCTTGGTAATTAAAATACCATAGCAATTTTATGCAGCAGTAGGATGTCAGAGCTAGTTCCCTAGTAAAGTTTATGGAACTTAGAGACAAAAAAGCCCTATTATATCCTGTCATCTCATCTCCCCGAGTCAAACTAACAGGATTATTCCCTTCATTATGTTTTCAAATGGTTAGTCGGGTCAAATTGTAGATGTCCCGAGGGATGAGATTTGCAGTACTTCCTCTGGGATACTATTCCACAGCTGATATATCTCATTGTCAAGAACATTTTCCCAATATTCAAATGTAATTTTCCCCACCTTAATTTCCAATTACTCTTAGCTATAGCATCATGTATGACACTTGAGTAAATAACTCCTCTCCCTCCTTAATGTTAAGATTAAATTCTAAAAATATGTTCAGACTATTATCTCCTTATCCTCTCCTTTATCTATTCTTAGCCATGCTATGTGCATTTAGCTATTATATTCTTTTCTCATATGTCAGTCATTCTTGTCCTTAATCAGAGTTTTTGCTCTTCTCTGATTTCTCTCCAGTTCTCTGTAATGGGGCATTTAGAATTCAATGTGGTTACACCAGAGCCATCTAAACAGGAAATATTATCTTCCTGCTATGATGTGATGCTTCTAGGTACACAGACCAAACTGTCTTGGCCTTACTGTTACCTTATTGCATTGCAAAGTCATGTCTAATTTACTGACAACTCTACTCCTAGCTTTCGTTCAGTGTCACTTTTTGGAGATTTCTTCCTCCAAGTGAATATCTATGTTTTAGATTAATTTCCCTCAGTTAATATTTCCTTGGAATTTTCCAAACTGAAATTCACTTTATTTTTCTGCTCATATTTATATCCACCTTAGATTCTTTTTTATTAATTAAAATGATAAAATCATAAATGGTGTGGAGAAAGTTAATAGAGAAATGTTATTTACTCCTTCACAGAACACAAGAACCAGGGGGTCACTCAATGAAATCAATAGGCAGCAGATTTAAAACAAATATAAGGAAGTACTTCTTCACATAACACATAGTTGACCTGTGGAACTCATTGTCAGGGGATGTTGTGAAGGCCAAAAGTATAACTGGGTTAAAAAAAGAATTAGATAAATTCATGGAGAATAGGTTCACCTATGGCTATTTGCCAAGCTGGTCAGGGACACAACCCTATACTCCAGGTGTCCCTAAACTTCAGACTGACTGAAGCAATTATTCAATGACAGCGGATGGATTACTCAATAATTGCTCTGTTCTGTTCATTCCTTCTGAAGCATCTGGCACTGGCTACTGTCGGAAGACAGGATACTGAGCTAGGTGGACCACTGGTCTGACCCAGCATGGCCATTCTTACGTTCTTATGTCAATTTCAAAATGGAAAGGAAAAAAGTTCTAAATATAAGGGTATGATAATTATCAGAAATCTGCCATGAGAAAAGAAAGTTCTTAGGTTTCATTTAATGTGGGGGAGAGAGATGATATGATATATATCATATATATATGATAAAGGTAACCAAAATAAAAGCCTAGTTACTACCCCATCTGAAACATGATGGATGAATTGCTAAGAGACACAGGGTAGAAATTCCTGTCATGAGGAAGTCTAGGAGGAAGTCTCAAGAGTTTTTCTATTGACTTGAACTACAGCAGGATCAAGCCCTCAGGTTGTGGTCTCTCAGTGTTGGTTCTTCTTGTGCAGTTAACCCTATACTATGGGAATATATGGGAACTATTCTAAACACTGCTCTAGTAGGCCTGAAGTTTTTGATAATTTTTCCCAAATGGCCCCACTTTATACTGTCTTAGGTGAAATAAACTCAAGTGCTGTGCACAGAAACAGTTTTTGTTCTCGCATACTTCAAACACAAACAATATTTCATTGACATTGTTGATACAGGGCAAAAATGCTTTTTTTTTACTCCAAAATGCCACTTTAAATTAGACTTGTCCCTGCAGCAATGAAGAGTGTTCATTTTACATACATATTATCTTGGTGAAGTTATACACTCGGGTTCCATTATCTTTGAATATGAATTTGGGTAGGGGAGCTTTGGGTAGGGGAGTCAGAAAGTAGAGCGGATCAGCCAGACTATATAACTTTAATACAGGGGGTGACAGAGTGCTGGAAGTTAATGGGCGAGCCTGCCCTCTTATCACTTAGTCACCAGTCAGTTCCCCTGGAGAACGCTGACTGGATATATGCAGCTAATTAGCAGATCAGTCTGGGAGAGCTGATGAACTAATTATCCATCAGCAGAGGGGTATAAAACAAGACACAGGAAGGTAGTGAGTCATGAAAAGGCTCTGGCCTACCTGAGTTCAGGGTGCTTGGAGAGCTTAAGGAAAGGAAACTTTGGGCCCTCTGTGGTCCTGTGCGAAAGGGCCAAAAACACTGTAAATACTTTGCTGGGTAAGACTGTATTGGTGATGGGAATATAAATGCAGCAAAGAATCCTGTGGCACCTTATAGACTAACAGACGTTTTGGAGCATGAGCTTTCGTGGGTGAATACTTTGTCGGATTCACCCACGAAAGCTCATCCTCCAAAACGTCTGTTAGTCTATAAGGTGCCACAGGATTCTTTGCTGCTTTTACAGATCCAGACTAACACGGCTACCCCTCTGATACTTGGGAATATAAATGTATTTACATGAAGTTGCCACTTACTGGAAAGTCTGAAGTTTCTGGGGCATTAGAGGACGGGGATAGAGCGTGCCCTGTTACCTAGGGTAATATGGGGAAGCTACACGAGAGCACTGCTTGTAGCATTGTTAGCACATGCATTATGACACTACTACTGTTAGAAAAAACAATAGAAGGCATCACAAATTAGGAATACAGCAAAAATATTTAAATCATATAGTTATTGTTTAATTGTTGTGCAGAGTGCTTGACTTTATGACGAGTTTCTTTTATCTTAATAAGCGTGTTTCCAATTGAAAAGACCTGACTGAAAATTCAGCATCTACTGAAAGGTCTGGGAAAGCCTCATCTCAAACATCAATATGTTGGTTGCCTCCCCCCACCCCACCTCTTAATCTTCAGTAATGAATAATTGATTATCCAGTGCAAAAGTGAGGGGTACCATATGGCACAGAGTGGACCATGACATTGTCCTGCTTGAGCTTGCAACCCTTAGAAGCCTTGTGAAAACTTCATTGGAGTCAATGGATAGGGATTTAGGGAGGAAAAGAGAGTGTGTGGCATCTCCTGTGAAGCTGTAGCAAAAGCACATTCAATGGATGTATTCACTTGGCAAGACAGCCAGTGCCCCTCTCCACTTACCCTTCTCAAAAGGAAATGCTGACCTCAGGTTAGCTCCAGTGGAAGAAGCGGAGACCCAAAACTGGCATCCTCTCTTTTCTTGGGGAAGAAGAAAGGCCTAGCAAGATGCAAGTGATAACCAAACATTCCTGTGAGTTCCTTCTTGTGATAGCACTCCATAGTTGGGTGAAAGGAGGGGAAAGGAGACAGTGACTGACCGAAAATGGAAGAGGTTACACTGGGGGACTGGAAAGGAAACAGAAGTGGGTCAGAAGTGGGAGAAAGTGAAAGTGATGAAGGGCAGAAAGGAAAAGGAGGATAATGGAGAGAACCATCAGCCTTTACACTTAAGCTCCTTTGGAACTGGCTCTCGGCATCTATGAGAAATTCTAACCTAGAAAATCAAACTTCAAATGTTTATTCCAAAGGGTGTCTTATTCTGACATTGAATAGTTTCCTGGGGCGCTGGGGGTGCTCAGCATCTTGCAGGATTTGGCAGTAAGTTAGCAGCCAACACTGAGCAACAACAATTTCAGTTCTGTTTCCACTGACCAGCTGCTTAAAACAAGGGAGTTTGGTATCCCCATAAAAACTGGGAATTACAAAGGAGATGCCAATAGACAAATTCTTAATTAGTACCACAAATGTCAAGGCATAATGGGTCATGTCCTCAACTAATATAACTAGACTCAGTCCCATAGAAGTCAATGGAACTAGGATAATTTACATCTGATGGGAGTCTGCCCCAGTATTTTGGGAACACTTTTTAAAGGACGGCTTTCTTTCGGAAGACAGAAAACTGACAAAAACATGCTGCACTGAAAACTTCTGAGGGGTTTTCACAGTCATTCGGATAGCTTTTTACTGCTGTCCAGTTTCAGAGATATCATTTAGGTCAGGGGTCGGCAACCTTTTGGAAGTGGTGTGCCGAGTCTTCATTTATTGACTCTAATTTAAGGTTTCGCGCGCCAGTCATACATTTTAACGTTTTTAGAAGGTCTCTTTCCATAAGTCTATTATATAACTAAACTATTGTTGTATGTGAAGTAAATAAGGTTTTAAAAATGTTTAAGAAGCTTTATTTAAAATTAAATTAAAATGCAGAGTCCCCCCGGACAGGTGGCCAAGATCCGGCAGTGTGAGTGCCACTGAAAATCAGCTCGTGTGCCGCCTTCGGCACGTGTGCCATAAGTTGCCTACCCCTGATTTAGGTAAACACACATAGTAACAATCTCTGAGAAATTATAAGAGGCTTAGTGAGCTGCTTGAAGCCATGCTGTCCTAGCTACTGCTAAAATAACATCTGCTGTTCAGTTTCTTTGTTGTGGGTCTTTTCAGAGCACCTTGGGGGAAAATACTGGGACGTATTAGTTTGCCATTGCTGAAGTGTTTGTCTGAATTTTTCACTGAGCTCATGAGAAAAGACTCATGTATTAAACTTTCCAAGACCTTGATCAGTGAGAACTAGCAGTCAGGGGAGTGTGTGAGGAAATCTAGAATTGTTTGTTCTTGCTCAGTGTTCTTTTCTTTCTGTCCCTGGTGGATGAAGCCCAATCTGTAGTCAGAAAGGATATTATTCATTTGCTGTATTTGGTACATCAGGAAACCAAAAGGATAGAAACATCTAATACTTTATGGCATAATAAATTATATCCCTCTTCTATCAAACACTTATGTTTGGAACTACAGCTCAAATCACAAACTATTCTTGGTAGGTATTTGCCGTTGAGATGATATATATGCTTTTGTGCAACACCTGCTATCCTACCTACAAATTGCCACGAACTGCACCTCCCTCTTTGAGCTACATGAATGAGGTATGGAAACCAATATTTGCCCTTTCATCAATTTTTGTTCCACTGATAAATCTCCCACATCAATCCAATGGGCTTCATATTTTGTTAATTTTTATTCACTTTTTTTCAGTGGATAAGCCATTGAACTACTTGGGGGCTTGATTTGTTTTATACAACACTAGTGCTGAACAGCATCACTACTGGAAGTCTCAGTAGAGAGGCCAAAAATTGAATGGACCTGGAATATGAACTACTCTTTGACCACTAGAAGTGGTCTCTCCAAAGCAAGGCTAAGGCAACAGCTGGTGTCAGTGCAGGCAGTGCAGTGCTGCCCATTCTGTACCTGTTCTAGGGACAGCAGGATAATTCACTTCCCAGGCATATTAATGCAGAACCACTCACTAGTACTACATTCACTTAACCCGCCTATTCCCCCAACAAATCAAGACAAAGAAATTCAAGCTGAATCTATATGTATATGTATGTTATGGTTGTGAAATCTTTCAAGGAGAAACTCTTGATTCTTTTGAGGGCAACATTTACTGACACAACATTCCACTTCATAGTTCTTGTGTGATTAAAATTCCTCTTCTATACTTTGTAAGAAAATTCACTTCTATTAAGTATACAAGGGCAGTTCTTCATGCAATAGTGCCACATTTCAGTGGGAAGAACATAGATCACAGTAGACTATAACTCGAGTTGGCTACAGCAAATGTGCTCTGGTCACAGGCAGCAAGTTAAACATCTTCAGTCTTATAGAATCAGGTGAAAAGATCATCTATTTTCCTGAAGTGTCCTTTTCCTTGCCTAACCAAAGAAACCTTCCCAACTGTAAATCTGCCTAATTTTCTGCTGATGTTGTATTTTTTAGATATTTAAATATTTATGTGCTTGGCAAGTGCATTAGAACTCAAGTGATAACCATCTATATGTGTTTTAGATTTATCTCAAACATTAAAGTTAGACTGATGGTCTTTTGGGTATTGGGGATTGACCATATATACATTATTAATTCAGACCGTTACATGTCATTAAGTCCCAGACCCATTTTCGTTTTACTTCCTCATGCACTGCAGGCAGCTAGATTAGGTATGTATTGACCTTTGCAAAGTATATCACAGATCAATATGATAAGCTTTAAGAAAAATTGCCCATACAGGGGATGTTCACAAACCTACAAGAGAAAGTACCTTTCATGAACTAAGAGGTTAGTTTTATCATTCCAGCGGCATATTGACTCATCTTACTATGCTTTGGAGGCCATTTACTGATCAAGCAATGATTCTTCATTTATCAAATACTCCCCTCCCCTCATTCTTTATGCTAACCCATTGGGAACTTTGAATCTGGAAATGCTTTGCTTACAGAAATCACTCCATGACTCTTTTTATATCCCATCAGTTTGTTATCACACAGCCCTGTTTATCTATTACATACATTACAAAATTGCTACCTGCAAAGACTGAGGTCGAGGGGAAAGCCACACAACTTTCTGACACTTTTAATGGTTAATGTAACATCACTTAGCAGCAAGTTTAGTACAGGGCTATCTATAATAAGAGGAAATAAATCAAACAGTTGCATCTTAGTTTTAACAATATCCACATTAAAACATAAACCTAATTTAAACAGAGAGCTTGATTCTCCACTGCACTTGAGCTCTACTCAGGTAAAGTGGAGTTGCGGGGACCAAGTCATGGCTTCTTGAGTCTCACTGGACTGATCACAATGCAAGTATCAGCTGTAGGGGAGCAGCTGTAACATATGCTATTGATTTAATATCTCTCAGACACCTTGTGCCAATGAGGAATTGGTCATAGTGGAACACTCCCTACCATTTCCTCCCCCCGCTTCATTTGGGAGGAGGGTTTCCAGCTTGGGAGGTAGCTTTACATCAGCAGAGATTCCTCCTACACAGAGGAAATTTTCCAAGGCTTCAGGTCCATTTTGGACTGCTATACAGTGGGAAGAGATCTTGGCAAGCCAGGGAATCCAGCCCAGAATAGCCCAAATATTCAAGCACTTTTCCATCCCAAGTGTCCTTTAGAAGATAGTTGCCCACTTCAAAGTATGTATGTTTGTTTCTCATGTATTACTCACAGTTTAGAGAGATGGATGCTGAAAGAAAGGCCAGCTTTAATGACAAGTTTGCATGGCTGGATTGAGCATAAGAAATATTTTAAAAAATTTCCCCTTCAGTTCATTTTTCTTTTTTCATGTTACTAGTAATTATCTTATATTTATATAGCAGTAACTGATATTTCAGAGTGCTATAAAAGCTACTTCCACCGCTGAGAAGCACTTATCTCTTGCGTGACAGTAGCAACTATTTAGAGAATAGCAACATCAGCATTCTGTCCCTGCTCCTAAACTAAATACAGGGGCCTGAACCTGCTCTCATTGAAATCAATGGGAGGGAGATTGGGGATCAGGACTGGATACAGATAGCGACTATGGAAACTGAGCCAGACCTGACAAAGAGCTCTGTGTAGCTTGAAAGCTTGTCGCTCTCACCAAAAGAAGTTTGTCCAATAAATGATATTACCTCACCCACCTTGTCTCTCTAATGTCCTTGATCCGACATGGCTACAACAACACTACATACAACAATAGAAGATATCGAATTTTGCCATATGAAATGGATACTCCACAACATGAAGAAAAAAGAAGCAAAACTTAACAGCAACATGTACTTTCCCAGAGCTGAAGAAGAGCTCTATGTAGCTCAAAAGCTTTTCTCTCTCACTAACAGAAGTTGGTCCAATAAAAGACATTACCACACCCACCTTGTCTCTCTAATATGCTGTGACAGACTACAACAATACAGCATTTCCATGATACTAGTTATTCTAGGTATGTGGATATTCTTCCCACTCAGATGACTGCCTAAGACTGAACCTTCTGTTCACATCTCACAGCTTGTTTGATTAGTTTCCCGTAGCACAATCATTTCAGTGACAGCTTTCCCAGGGAATAGCTGTCTCTATTAATTATTTTTGCAAAAAGACTTCTAACTTTCCTCACCAGAGAGTTTACTTGTGTATTAAAGATCATTCTGCCTGTAGAATCTCTTTACAAGAATCCCCTGTGAGACAAAGGTATTGAGGGAATAATGCAGGAATTGTTTTAGAGCTCAATGGGCAGGTTTTCAAAAAGTGATTTTTTCTTATGCTTCAGCTTCAATCTTCCTTCAGCAACAGCTCATGCTTCATTATTGATGATGCTCAACTGAAAACTGTACAAGAAATCACCTTTGTGGTGGGGGATAAAGATTTTTATGTTTTTATTCAGAAGAGAGGTAAATGGCATGCTGTCTGCGTGACGTTAATTACAGAACTTTTAGATTGGACCCTAGGAAAACTTTCCTAACACAGAGAACTATTATCCTGTACAATTGTCTCCAAAGGGAAGGTGATGTCAGCCTCATTGCTTTAGTAATTACACCACAATTGGGCAAACTACTTGGGAATATTTGCATTGCCAAGGGAATGAACTATTTGACCTACCAGGTCATTTGCAACTCTTATCTCTAAATTCCTATGGCTGTATAATTTTGTGAACATAAACTAAACTGCGGACTATTTTGAGAGGTTAAACAGTTCATTGGCCTTGACACCATAAGCTGTAATAGCTCCTTCCAAGCAGCTACAGCCTATTCTGTCATAGCTACATAGCACTCTTATCACATGAGTAATAGTCGAGTTAAATATCATATAAATCATGTTTATAAAAGTCCCTAAATACCTATTTACATAACATTTTGTGAAGGCTCCAAGGGAGCCTCCTTCTGAGCCGTTACAGTCAATTGAGCTCTTAACTGGGTTAGTAAGGAGTCAAGAATCTGAGAATTAAACTGCTCCCAATTAGGCTGTAAAAGCCCTTTATTAATGAGAATCACAGCCAAGTTAGAAACAGAACTCTACTGTTTTATATACAGGTTGAAGGGTGATCTAGCGTATTACCCTGACAATATCAAGAATGGCAACTTTATACTTGTTTTGTCCCCTGATCCAAATAAACTGTTGTGCCATTTCAAATGAATGATGACCATAGGCGGCAGGTTTGTATAATTTTTGGTGGGGCACAAAATGGTGGTGCCCCCCCGCTCCCGCCCTGTAAGCCGATATAAAATGAAGCTACAACGCGTCAGTGCCACAAAATTACAAGGGTCAATTAAAAGTGGAAAGTCAGAAGCAGCACTTGCCTACTTCAATATACAGTATTATATTTTGTTGCATCTGTTGTGATGAAGTGGGAATGTTCTTAATATTTTCTCTGAATACTGTGTGGGTGCCTCAGTTTCCCCTGCAAGATGCCAACTGAAGGTGTTGGGGACAAAGAGATCAGGTGGCCTCCTTGTCCGGAAAAGACACAGAGGCCAGAGGAGGGAGTGTCAGTTTGGAGCTGGCTGGGGAAATGGGGAGAGACCCAGAACTTGGTTCTGGGCTCCCCACCCCCCAAGATGGACCTGACAGAGGGGTTCTGTTTTCTGTACCAACAAGCTCTGTTTAAACTGTGTTCCCGTCATCTAATAAACCTTCTGTTTTACTGTCTGGCTGAGAGTCACATCTGACTGTGGAGTTGGGGTGCAGAGACCTCTGGTTGCCCCAGGACCCACCTGGGCAGACTCGCTGTGGAAAGTGCATGATGTGGAAGGGCTGAATGCTCCGAGGTCAGACCCAGAAAGGTGTAAGCTTCTTTCCCTGGAGACAGTATGCTCCGAGAGAGGAAGGTTGGGGGTGGGGAGGTGATACCTTATTTTAAATCAACCGGGGGCTCCCAGCTGAAGAGGTGGCTGGGAGCACTCAGGGTCAAATTAAAGGGCTCGGGGCTCCGGCGGCTGGGGGAACCCGGCAGTGTCAGCTCTAGGTTTTTTGCTGCCCCAAGCAAAAAAAAAATTGTCTGCCCCCCGTCCCAGCCCTGGGCTCCCCCCTGTACCCCCCTGCTGCCCCCATCCTGGGCTCTCCCCCCACTGACCCATACCCCCTGCCACCCCAGTGCTGGGCTTCCCCCTTTCCTCCCCACCAGTGCCCCAGCCCTGGGCTCCCCCACACCAGTGCCTCCCCCCCCCACACCTCCTGCCTCCCCAGCCCTGGGTCACTGGTAACGCTCCCAGGGCAGGTCATTCAGCAGGAATTTTGTATGTGCACAAAACACAGACAGGATTGGTTCCCATATGGTTACAGAGGTGCAGTAAAGTGGAACAATTTTCAGCTTGTGTGATTGGAAGATATCTGGATGCATATTATAAGACTGTCCTCCATAAATGAGGAAAAGTTGAGGTGCCTTTATTATTCTTTTGGTCCACTCTTTCTTTCTATGGGGAATTTGCCAATGCAATATCACTGTCTTCCTTAAACAAACAAAAAGGCAATGGCTGTTGAAAATAGCAATTCCAGTACTAATAAGCATTTCTTGCTCAATTTTATCCTGCTTTTTCTACAGCAAGTTACAGTGGATCAGTATATTTGATTTGGGAGAAATGAAGTAACAGCTGCCCAAACTGAGCTTGAGCACTCCTGAATTTTGAGGTGTTCAAATCTGGAAGGCAGGTGCTGCAGTGGGGGTGGGTCTGTGGGCTCTGTGGGGGAGCACAGCAGGATGTATGCAGCAGCGTGTCTGGAGCTGCATGGAGCCAGACACGCTGGTCTGAGTGGCACGGTAAGGGAGCTGGGGGTTGGAGAAGGGGTAGGGAGTTCCAGGGGGCAGTCAAGGGACAGGGAGCAGGGGTGGTTGGATGGGGCAGAGGTTCAGGGGGGCAGTCAGGGGACAGTCAGCAGTTGGATAGGCATGGGAGTCCCAGGGGTTTATCAGGGGACAGGTAGGGGGTGGGGTCCTGGGGGAAAGCTGGGGGGGGTCTCAGGAGGGGGCAGTTGGGGACAAGGAGAAGGGAGGCTTAGATAGGGGATGTGGTCCCAAGAGGCAGTTGGAGCAGGGGTCTTGGGAGGGAACAATCAGGGGACAAGGAGCAGCAGCATTTAGATAGGGGGTGGGGTCCTTGCTGGCAGTTAGGGGCAGGAGTCCCAGGAGAGGGGTATCAGGGAATAAGGACCACCAGCGGTGTTAGATAGGGGGTGGGAGTCCTGGGGGGCAGTTGGGGCAGAGGTCTGGGTAGGGGGCAAACAGCAGCTGCATGCCGCTGCGGGCAACCCAGAGCCCTCTGACTCCCGGCCACGGCTGGGATTTAAAGGGCTCTGGGCTCCCCGTGGCTGCGGGCAACCCAGACCCTTTTAATTCCCGGCCGCGACTGGGATTTAAAGGGCTCTGGGCTCCCCGCCGCTCCAAATATTGGTGGAGCAGAGCCCCTGACTTTGAATATTCCTGGGGCTTTAGCCCCAGAAGCCCATATAAGTTGACGCCCATGATGATGACTATTTGGGTGAGATAACAGTGACAGCCCTCCTTAGGAAAAAAAAAATTAGTACAGTGAGTCGGTCCTTATTTATGAGCTACAACCAATCCACTCTCAGAGTCAGTCTCAAAGTTCAAATACAGCTGTAACTTTTTACCTCTTAATTCCAGCTGCAACTTCTTAACCTCTCCATTTTAGAATGTTCCAGACTTCAGAAGGGTAATGATTAGACACAATAACCACAATTCTTAAAGCACCTCATGTGACAATACTTAGTAGGTCAAATCCTCTGAGGTTCTGATGCCTGCATTTTCTATTGAAACCTGATGAAAGTTTTCTCATTGACTTTAAAAGAGAGTAACATTTGGCCCTATAGAAACTGCAGGTTCTCAGCCCCTCTCAAGAGTTGGTCCATTATGTTTTTGCATAAATCTACAAAAAAGCTGTGGCGCTATAGGGTGTTTTGTAATAAAAGGGAATCTGTTATTTGGAATATCTGGGTCCCCAACCATTTCACATGTAGAAAATAGCCACATGTGAAAAGAACAGTTCAGCCATATTAAGAAGCAGGGTCTTTAAAAGAAGACTTGTTTGAAAAGGATCCCTTATGTAAAAGGTCATATTAAACAAGGCCTAATTTGGATTATTTGGCCCGTCCTCCTCTCTATTTAACCCCCCATATGTAGGCTTCTGATCCTGAAGAGCGGTCAGCAAATTATCCCTAATTACATTATTTAACTTAAAGATGGTCCTGAATCAAAACCCCAGATGGAAATATTCCAAAAAACTTGGGTGGCTATAAGAATCCCAGTCCATATCTGGATTTCATGACTGTCTCTAATCTCCATAATGAAAGAGCACTGTGGAAAGACATTAGCCCCACTGAACATCAGCAGGACTCCAAATCTTGATTTAAATTTTGCTGCTTGAACTTATCTCTCTTGGAACGTGTTCATTTCAATATCTGTTTCAAAAAACTGCCCAAATGTGGTGCTTTAACTCATACTTTTACTTTTGAAACATCCTTAAAAGGATGCAAAACACAACACACACAAGTATCCCCTTTTCTACAACCACCTGCCTTTGTGATTGCCTGATTGCTACTAATTTTCCCATATATAAGGCTGTCTTCTTTTGACAGCATTTTCCTTAGAATGACTTTCTAGTCTTGGCCCTTTACATGTGGGAGAGCCAAGCACTAGTCCTTTAATAAGGTTATTTTGTTACTGACTGGCTGCAACTGTATCTCTACAAGCTGGTAAGTATACTTAACTTCTGCTAAGGCTTTCTCCTGGTTTTTTCTTTTTCAATTCCTGAGGTGATTGCACGCTTTCATATGAGTCCTTTTTTCACAAAGGAGCTAAATTTAATCCAGTTTTTTTGTGGAAAATGAGATATGTTCTCATTTCCTAGGTACAACTATTACCCAAACAAAGATATGTAGGCTGTGTGGGGAGTTGTGCAGGGGCAGATGCCTGGTATGGACTCTCCCCTGTTCTTATAAATACCAGTGCTTAGGCTTGCCAGAGAGGGAGAAATATTCTGTATTTAGAAAAATGAGGAAAATGGAAGTGGAAGAATAGGGGTGGGGTTGTGGGGTGGGGTACATCCCCAGATAACATAAAACAGTTGCAATTTCCTGGACTTTAAAGGATTAAGATATTTGAGATTTTTCCTGCTAATCTTAGTGTTTAATTTTGAAACATAATATGATCAATTAACTATTCATTTTGTTAACCTCATTCCAGCTGCTGATAGTCATATGAGCTGTAACTGGTACAGTTGTCCAGTGTGGGTGGATCTATGTATCATTATGATGAGCCTTGCTGAATCACTTGGATTTTCTATTAAAAACAAAACAGAAACCAAGCACAAATACTTCTTACAATGGATGTTATCAGGGTAGCCACTGTGATTTTTTTTTTAATTTGATCCAGTCTATTATCTTGGAAGACATGCATTTTAGATCTAAAGGCTGACATTTACAAAGCCGCATAAGGAACTTAGATATACAACTCAGCTCTGAAAAATCTCAGCCCTTGCTTTCAACCTTTACTCATGTGAGTAGTCCCATATATGTGTCGTCTTGCATGAGTAGGTGTTGCAGGATTGGTGATGGCATGAAGCCGATGATCTAATTTACACTGAGCAGGGTCCAGTTGATGAAGGAAACTAATAGTTTCCATTGTTAAGATGGCTATATTTTATATTCTCATCAGCCTGCTCTTTAATGTGTGTCAGTTTATGTTAGTATAGGAATGGTTAAGGTTAATTTTGATAATCTATAGAAAAGAGCTTCCCACTTTTCCAATGTGTACATTTTATATGGAACTACATTTGACTTTCCAAACCTCAACAGTAACTCCGTTTTTATTTGTTAAACTATTGCTGGTATCTATCTAACAGCTAAAAGCTAAGAAAACATATGTGATTTTAGTTACAGATTGGAATAATTTTTGGAGCTTTTCATTCTTAGCTGTAAAATTATATACTATTAGCTGCTGGTTGAGGTGCTCGCAGAGATATTCCAATTGGATTTCTTCTTCTACACTTTTTGGATGTGGCAGCCATTTTACATTTCAAAAAATGATTAGAGATTCAAATGGGTATAGTCAAACATGGCTGACTTTTTTTCTTTAAAATTGGTACTGGGAAATGTTTGTTCAAGCAGCAGCAAAAATGGATAATTTTAATATGCTAATAAATATTTTTGAATGGCCTTCTTATGTCTGGCATTAAAATTGAAGAGTTCTGCCAAGTAGAATAGAAAACAAAAGGAAAAAGCTCAGAAATTCCACAGATTTTGGATAAAACTGCAACAAATATTAAAAGCTTGGATGGGGAGAATGGAAATTCCTGACAGATTTATACAGTAAAATATATCCTGTCAGATTCATTAAGGATCTAAGCAATGTAGCTAATAATTAAAAACAATGCTTAGCGGCTACAGTGATAGGCACATTTGGAATATATACTTTCAACAGATTTCTCGTGTCAATAGCATGCATTAAGGAGAAAATCTATAGACTATTGATGTGGGGCCAGTTTCCGTTTGTATCATGTGTCCAGGCAGAGTTCCTCTGGGCAGTGTCCACTGACTCTTTGTACTCCTTCCAGGAGCAGTTGGCAGTGCCTGGGGTTCTCTGCTCAGTGTCTTCATCTAGAACCCTAATTTTCAACCTTTGACTCAGACTCCTGTTCCTGTTTTTTCATTTCTTGTTCCTCAAATTCAGTTGTTGCCTGAGCTTTATGGTTCCTCCCCCTTGGTTGAAAGGCTTTTCTTTTGGGCAGGTCTAGGCCCTCTTGTCCCACAAGAGGTATGCATTTCTTAGGTTCTAAGTATGGTTTTGGAGCTTTCTAAGGGCCATAACCAACTCCCATTAATTTCAATAGGACTGAATCTGTCAGGCCCTAAGTCTGTGTTCTTTATTTGAGATAGTTGTGAATGTTGAGCAATGATTCAATCACTAAAGGATGCTGAAGAGCACCTAACTGGTAACAAATGAATCGGATGCTCTGTTTTTTATTAATAATGATCTAGCAATTGTGAATACCAAGATCATTTCCAATCTGGTATGGTATATAGCCTGTATGAGATAAGTTAGTAGTCTCAGTCCACATGAGAAAATCACAGTCACAGATAGCATCCTTCTTTGCAGTGCCAGTAGAAAGGCTAGGATGGAAACTGAATTGAACTCCCTACCTTCATTGCTAAAAGTGGCCCCTTGAGGCATGTTGCTAGGATAGTGAGGGCAATTTGTACTGCCACTGTCCCAGCTTTATTCTGTGAATAAACAGAGAACTTCAGTTTCCAGAATTGTCAACCCAGCACTTTTCACAAGCATAACACAACAATAAAGTAAAATAAATTCTTAACATTTAATTTTAAACAGTTTTATGACTTATTCTCTTATGGGAAGAACCAAACTGCAGTGTACAGTGGTGACACTTAAAAGTTTGAGGGAGATTTCCTGCATATGAAATGTGGAAATACCAGTGGGAAACAGTAAGTGTGACCACTCTATATGCCTTAATGTATTCTAACAGAAATACCACATCACATAAGGAATGGAAGGAAAAATGTTAACATTGATTTAAAATAGAAGTATTAACAAACACACGGTCTTAGGCTAGCCTACCGATCAGTGCTACACACACTCAAAGCCTTACATTTGGAAGCTCTTCTGTGTGTTGGGCAGGCTCTTTGGGCCAGATTTTCAGATCTGCCTCAGTTATGCCCATACCAAACCTGAGGAGCAGAGAGACGTGCCAGTATGTCACCTTTCCTTCCCTAATCCTGGGAGCAGCTTTCCTTACCAGTGTAATTTAGAGCAGCCTTCAAGGTGTTCTGTGCTAAACAGGCAGAAATGGCCCCCTAAGGGCCATTTAGCCAGCTAGCTCAGGATTGCCAGAATGCATTGTGGTCTGGCCTTATCCTCTCTGGCTGTTCAAGCTATTTTTTTGTACCTTTTGTGGTACTGGAATGGCATAAAGGGAGAGAGTGGGTTAGAAGACCTGGCCTTTGCTTTAAATTAGAATACAGCCCAGTAAATCCCATATTAAAAGTAATTGGTTTTAGACTTTCCCAGGGCCTAGGTTTTGCAGTCTTTTTGTCGCTTTCTCTTTCTTTTTCCTTTTTTTTTTGAGAGACACATTATGAACACACTTTTTTTAAAGGGCCAGCAGATGCTAAATTACAAAGATATCAGGACCCTGGAGCTGTGCTGATTGTGTAGTAAACAATTATAAGAACAGGAATGCATCAGCAGGAAAAACCATCTAAGGAAAAAATGCAGGGCATCTATTTAGTGTTTACTGGAGCCACAAATTCCTTTAGATTGCTTCCCAATTTTGAGAAGAGATTTCTCCGCTCAACCCCTCTCTCCTAAGTACTAGGCCATATTGCTGTGGTTCTGCTGCATGCTGCAGCGAACAGAGTCCAGGTATAAACTTCATGCTAGCCCAGTCTGAGAGCCAAAAAAGGCCTATCCTCCCCAGACTCAGTACTTCACCAAAACAGCATTCTCCAGTGCACAAGAAAACCTGGCCGCACATTAAAAAGGTAGAAGCCTATGCTCTTTGTTGTTTTCTACAATCTCGGTGCATTGCTCGAATACTACAATACTACAGTGGACAAACAGAGCTGTTAATCATGTGAATTACTATAATTCTCAGTCAGTAAAAAAAAAAAATATGGCAGGAAGAATGACTAATTTTGAAGATAAACCAGACAACAGTGAGCATTTCTGTAATTTAAAGCACCATGTTTCAATGAAGATTGTAGGGCTCAAAAATGTGATTTACTTCCCCCATTTCTCTTCTAGAAGTCTTTCTCCACTTACCTCAAACATTTCATAATTCCTTTTTTTCTTAAAAAAAAAATTGCTAATAACCCAGGACTCATGAGCAAACCTACAACAAAAACAAACCAGTTTGAATGGAGAAAACAAATTCATGACAACAAATCTAAATTAAAAAATTTCAAAGAATTAGTAAAAAGGACAGTACAAGGGTAAAAAGGCCTAAGTTTCTTCATGGTGCTCTTTTACAAATAAAAATTTAGCGGTGCTACTGGAACAAGAACTGTTGAGCTATTTGTTGGCAGCAGTGGCCAGCAATGTTGAAACCAAAAATTATGTTATACAATAAAACAGTAACTAAAAAGCTGGGACCCATCTCATGCATAACTGTGTAAAACGAATGTTAACAGCCATGTCAGCAACTGGCACTGTAGGTGTTGCAGACATTGAATTTTAAGGTTCTTACAAAAACAGAGTTCTTTGCTTTTAACTAGTCTGATGAAGGAAACCATTTAAATGGAAAACCACCAACCATTAGAAAATGCAAAGGGTAACCTATGGTTTATTTTTTTTAACCTAAATTACTTTGTACATATTTGATACCAGAAAAATTTAAACAAATTGGAGGAAATTCAGAGAACAACATGATTAAGAATCTGGAGTGATTAAAAGAACTATAAGCCTGAGCCTGTAACTCTTGTTTTTATGGGACTGCTCCTGTGAGTAAGGATTACAGATCAGGCTGTACATAGTATACTACTAAGGAACTTGTCACTCCACATTTAAAGTTGCTTTGAAAAATGCAGTTAAAGTGGGGAGTTATTTCTTTTTGTGTACATTCAAGGGGATATTTCCTGATCAAACGCTCACCATTTACTGCAGTCTAAGCTTGAATTCTTGCATAAATTTTAAGTGAAGCAGTTGAATGTTGGCTTTGAACATATTAGTTCATTTTTTAAAATTTTTACTGTTTTTATAATTTTTTCTTCTGGCTTCTCTAGTTTAATATTGATAAAACTTAAAAACCTCAAACTTTCACAATGATACCTTTTAATAATGTTTCCAGTATAGCATGAAGTGAAATTTTAATTATAAGCATTAATTAATTATGCAGACTTTTTCTTATAACTGTTTTCTGAAGGTTGCTAACATGAAATACATCTTTGACAATGTAGCTGAAAAGGATTCTTTCTATAGTGCACCTCATTATAGAATCCAAGTGCTTGTATTTTTATACTATCAATGCTGATAGCCTAACCTCCCCTTTTGACTCCCAGTTCCAGTTCCCTGCCTTCAGACATTCAGGACTTTAACCTCTAGAGACTGTTGAGATGGGCTGGATTTAGTCACAGAGTACTGGGACTATCCAAGAACCCTGACTGACACTCCTCTATACGTGTTGTATTAGAAACTGTATATGAATGCTGGAGAAAACTGCTGTCAGTTAATGTTAGTTGCTGGGTATTAAAGGTTTGTAATACAGCACATATGGTTGTTTAACAGCAAACCCAACCATCCTCTGCCATCATCCTGCCCTTCTCTGTGGGTCTGGTCTGAGTACATGTAGCCAGGATCTAGGAATGGATATAAGCAGGTAGGTTGTTTGCCTGTCTCCTCAGTGGAGGGCATCCATTGCATTTAACTCTATAGCCAAGTAGAGACTTCAGACAAAATACTGTTTATGTAGTGGAGATCTGATTACATATTAGAGAACTGAGTGCTTTGCGGAGAATTGATTAGATATTGGAGACTTCTAGTGAATAACCCTATTTACACTGTGAATAGTGGAAACACAATCAAGTTTATGTTTGCTTTACTAGTAAAAAGAACTGATGCACTTCAGCTTTTTAATATCTTTCTCAGTGATCTATTTTATTCATGATTATTGGCTAACTGACTTCTGTGTTTACAAAACAAATAAAGGAGATGAATGAGTTGTATCTGACATGCAATATTACAGTGAAATAATGGAGATATATATGCAATAGTAGAATTTATTTTTGTTTAAAGTTTGTGGCTAATTAGTGGAAATATAATGAATTCAACTAATATAGAAAAATTAGTTTAATCAATTAAAGAAATCCATGAGCATAATTATCACAATAAGGCAAGCCACATTCTCTTTCATACATACGAGGCCAAATACTCCGTTCCTGGGCTTGGTGGAGGAATGAAGGGGAAGGTAGGCCAAATGTGGCTTTGAGAATTTTGGAATGCCCAAAGCTTAGCCTGGCCCATGGCATAAGATAGAGCAGCCCTGAGGGTGCTTTTACTTACAATCTGACTCCAGCGACCCCTAGAGACCACTTTTCAGCTAAGAGTAGCTATTGTGGAATCAGAGTGGAGGTTAATCAGCACCTCAGAGCATCAGCCCCATGTGACTAAGACAAGCAGGTTCAGACTGGATATAAATGTTCCCACTGCCACATCTGCCTGCCTTTCTGTTTCTTTACTGGAACCTTTGATTTTCTTGGTGGTGGTGAATTTTTTTTACTTTCCACTCCCTGCTTAAACTGGTTCACTGAAAGAAAGAAAAAAAATCTTTGCTTCTTTGCTGGCTTTTGCTTCTTTTGATTATCTTCCCCTCTTTCCAATGAGCTGTATTTATGGCAGGAGTTGATTTTTCACAAATGAAAATTGACTGAATAAGTTTTGTTCCTAATCCTGTTATTTTAAAAGAAAAGTTACTTCAGAATTGTACCTAGTGATATTTGTGTCACTGTATTGACATACTGTAGAGGTACAGAAAATATCATTACTGTATATTTATGACGTTCAGGTTTTTGCAAATATTTTTTCCAATTTCCACTTGAACCATTTTAAGGCCACACCCACATCTGATTGAGTTATTTGTATTATAGCTGTGTCCAAAGGTCCCAATAGGGATTCGGGTTTCACTGTGTTAGTGACTGTAAAAACGAATAGGGAAATGTAGTCCTTGTCCTAATAGGAAAATTCCTATTGACTTTAATGGGATCCAGATTTGGCTCTCATAGCTGATAGAAAGAAGATAAGCTTTGCGGGGGCATGGACTATCTTTTTCTTCTGTGTTTCTATAGCACCTTGCACAGTGAGGCTCTGGTCCCTGACTGAGGTTCTCAGTTGCTACTATAATATTATTACCGTACTTTCTCCCTCCGCCCCACCACCAGCCCTTGAAAAGAAGGAAGAGGACATTGTTTTTGCACAACATCATTGGTTTGCTTGCTTATTTTGCCTTTTTTGTGTGTGTGTGTGTTTGTTTGTCTTTTTTATATTCCTGTAAATTGTAGCTGCAATTAGGAAATTAAACTACTAACATTGCATTAAAATGATAGATGTAAGTAAGAATAATGGAGTTTATTATTGGCTCTTCGTTATCATCTAAACTAAGTTATGACAATGGCTTGAGATATCTGAGTGTATATGTAGCAGATCAGAAGTAACAAAATTAATGAAAATTTCATTATGGTATTCCTGAAATGAATTAATGGAGATTACTTAATTAGAAACAATGATAGTTTTGTTATAATTTCTAAACTCTGCATAAGAACATAAGAACCTAAGAATGGCCGTACCGGGTCAGACCAAAGGTCCATCTAGCCCAGTATCTGTCTACCGACAGTGGCCAATGCCAGGTGCCCCAGAGGGAGTGAACCTAACAGGCAATGATCAAGTGATCACTCTCTTGCCATCCATTTCCATCCTCTGACAAACAGAGGCTAGGGACACCATTCCTTACCCATCCTGGCTAATAGCCATTTATGGACTTAACCACCATGAATTTGTCCAGTTCTCTTTTAAATGCTGTTATAGTCCTAGCCTTCACAACCTCCTCAGGTAAGGAGTTCCACAAGTTGACTGTACGCTGTGTGAACTTTCTTTTATTTGTTTTAAACCTGCTTCCTATTAATTTCATTTGATAACCTCTAGTTCTTGTATTATGGGAATAAGTAAATAACTTTTCCTTATCCACTTTCTCCACACCACTCATGATTTTATATACCTCTATCATATCCCCCCTTAGTCTTCTCTTTTCCAAGCTGAAGAGTCCTAGCCTCTTTAATCTTTCCTCATATGGGACTCTCTCCAAACCCCTAATAATTTTAGTTGCCCTTTTCTGAACCTTTTCTAGTGCCAGTATATCTTTTTTGAGGTGAGGAGACCACATCTGTACACAGTATTCGAGATGTGGGCATACTATGGATTTATATAAGGGCAATAATATATTCTCAGTCTTATTCTCTATCCCCTTTTTAATGATTCCTAACATCCTGTTTGCTTTTTTGACCGCCTCTGCACACTGCATGGACATCTTCAGAGAACTGTCCACGATGACTCCAAGATCTTTTTCCTGACTCGTTGTAGCTAAATTAGCCCCCATCATATTGTATGTATAGTTGGGGTTATTTTTTCCAATGTGCATTACTTTACATTTATCCACATTAAATTTCATTTGCAATTTGGTTGCCCAATCACTTAGTTTTGTGAGATCTTTTTGAAGTTCTTCACAGTCTGCTTTGGTCTTAACTATCTTGAGCAGTTTAGTATCATCTGCAAACTTTGCCACCTCACTTTTTACCCCTTTCTCCAGATCATTTATGAATAAATTGAATAGGATTGGTCCTAGGACTGACCCTTGGGGAACACCACTAGTTACCCCTCTACGTTCTGAGAATTTACCATTAATTCCTACCCTTTGTTCCCTATCTTTTAACCAGTTCTCAACCCATGAAAGGACCTTCCCTTTTATCCCATGACAGCTTAATTTACATAAGAGCCTTTGGTGAGGGACCTTGTCAAAGGCTTTCTGGAAATCTAAGTATGCTATGTCCACTGGATCCCCCTTGTCCACATGTTTGTTGACCCCTTCAAAGAACTCTAATAGATTAGTAAGACATGATTTCCCTTTACAGAAACCATGTTGACTATTGCTCAACAGTTTGTTTTTCTATGTGTCTGACAATTTTATTCTTAACTATTGTTTTGACTAATTTGCCCGGTACTGATGTTAGACTTACTGTAATTGCCAGGATCACCTCTAGCGCCCTTTTTAAATATTGGTGTTACATTAGCTAACTTCCAGTCATTGGGTACCGAAGCCGATTTAAAGGACAGGTTACAAATCTTAGTTAATAGTTCCACAACTTCACATTTGAGTTCTTTCAGAACTCTTGGGTGAATGCCATCTGGTCCCGGTGACTTGTTAATGTTGAGTTTATCAAAACCTCCTCTATTGACACTTTAATCTGTGACAGTTCCTCAGATTTGTCACCTACAAAAGCCAGCTCAGGTTTGGGAATCTCCCTAACATCCTCAGCCATGAAGACTGAAGCAAAGAATCCATTTAATTTCTCCGCAATGACTTTATCATCTTTATGTGCTCCTTTTGTATCTCGATCATCAAGGGGCCCCACTGGTTGTTTAGCAGGCTTCCTGCTTCTGATGTACTTAAAAAACATTTTATTACCTTTTGGAGTTTTTGGCTAGCCATTCTTCAAACTCCTCTTTGGCTTTTCTTATTATACTCTTGCACTTAATTTGGCAGTGTTTATGCTCCTTTCTATTTGCCTCACTAGGATTTGACTTCCACTTTTTAAAGGAAGTCTTTTTATCTCTCACTACTTCTTTTACATGGTTGTTAAGCCACGGTGGCTCTTTTTTAGTTCTTTTACTGTGTTTCTTAATTTGGGGTATACATTGAAGTTGGGCCTCTTTTATGGTGTCTTTAAAAAGCGCCCATACAGCTTGCAGGGATTTCACTTAGTCACTGTACCTTTTAACGTCTGTTTAACTAACCCCTTCATTTTTGCATAGTTCCCCCTTTTGAAATTAAATGCCACAGTGTTGGGCTGTTGAGGTGTTCTTCCCACCACAGGGATGTTGAATGCTATTGGATTATGGTCACTATTTCCAAGTGGCCCTGCTATAGTTACCTCTTGGACCAGCTCCTGCGCTCCACTCAGGATTAAATCTAGAGTTGCCTCTCCCCTTGTGGGTTCCTGTACCAGCTGCTCCATGAAGCAGTCATTTAAAGTATCGAGAAATTTTATCGCTGCATTTCGTCCTGAAGTGAAATGTTCCCAGTCAATATGGGGATAATTGAAATCCCCCACTATTATTAGGTTCTTAATTTTGATAGCCTTTCTAATTTCCCTTAGCATTTCATCATCAGTATTACTATCCTGGTCAGGTGGTCCATAATAGATCCCTAATGTTATATTTTTATTAGAGCATGAAATTTCTATCCATAGAGATTCTATGGAACATGTGGATTCGCTTAAGATTTTTACTTCATTTGAATCTACATTTTCTTTCACATATAGTGCCACTCCTCCCCCTGCACGACCTGTTCTGTCCTTCCGATGTATTTTGTACCCCGGAATGATTGTGTCCCATTGATTGCTCTCAGTCCACCAGGTTTCTGTGATGGCTATTATATCAATATCCTCCTTTATCACAAGGCACTCTAGTTCACCCATCTTATTATTTAGACTTCTAGCATTTGTGTACAAGCACTTTAAAAACTTGACCCTGTTTATTTGTCTGCCCTTTTCTGATGTGTCAGATTCTTTTTTATGTAACTGTTTATCATCTGATCTGGCCCTTACATTATCCTTTTCCATCCACTGCTCCTGACTAGAACCTGGAGATTCTCTATCATTAGACTCTCCCCTAAGAGAAGTCTGTGTCCGATCCACATGCTCCTCTGCAGCAGTTGGCTTTCCCCCACCTCCTAGTTTAAAAACTGCTCTACAACCTTTTTAATGTTTAGTGCCAGCAGTCTGGTTCCACTTTGGTTTAGGTGGAGCCCATCTCTCCTGTATAGGCTCCCCCCATCCCAAAAGTTTTCCCAGTTCCTAATGAATGGAAGAAAATATTATGGCAAATATCTGTAATTAAACGTTAGAGAGACTAGGTGGATGAGGTAATATCTTTTACTGGACCAATTTCTGTTGTTGAGAGAGACAAGCTTTCCAGCCACACAGAGCCCTTCTACAGGTCTTGGAAAGGAACTCCTAGCATCACAGCAAAATGCAAAGTGGAACAGATAGTTTAGCATAAGTATTGAGCACATATTATAAGGGACCTTTCAAGGTAGAGTGCCCTGGTAACACTTCTGCAGTCCTAAGACAACAAGAGGAGTCTATGATTTATTATGTCTAGCAGAGTAATGAATTTAATCTCCCAGGCTCATCTTTTGAAAGTGTTGTGCAGGTTTCCTTTGAGGATGAGGACTGATAGATCAGATATAGAGTGATTGTTTTGTGAAAAGGGTTCATTATCATATGTGATAGGCACAGTTGCCAACTTTCATGTGGTAAATAAGCACCCCGACTTTCACAATAAGCCAAAATCAAGCTAATCCCATTTCAAAACAAGGTCAAAACAAACCAGACCCTAAGAACCCCAACATTCTCTGTGACTAGATCCCCCTGGCATGCAGTCTGGGACTGTGGTGGGCCTGTGGTGCATCCCTGACTCCTCCCGCCCCTCCTTGCTTGCCCCCCCCTTGCCCCTGCTTGCCGGGAGCCGATAAAAAAAAAAAGAAGCAACAAGCTGCTACAAGCAAAAAGCTACAAGCCAAAAACTAGCCAACAAGCAACTCACAAGCCAATTAAACCAAAAACAAGTCCAATTTCTACAGGGTTTTTTTGTGGGTTTGGCATGTCTGGTGATAGGGTGTTTTTGTCTCTTATCATTTTCCTATGTGAGTTCATCGAGAGCATAGTGTTTGTCTAGTTTCATCCACACAGTTGTTCTTGGGTCATTTAGGGCACTGGATGAGGTTTTGTTACCAGATTTGCCGGTTACTTTGGGGTATGCTCATTTATTCAGGTTACTCTTCGGGGGTGGGAGATGTTCTGTAATTCTATCAATGTACTGCTTGTGTCACTTGTGTTTTCATATTCAGCTCTACTTCTCCCTGCTTCAAGTCCCCTCCCAATGGAGCTATCCTACAGGACCTAGGTTCCCTAGGGCTGGGTTTTTCCAGCCCGAGAACCAGATGCGCGTGTGTGTACACACATATATACATTAACAGAGCAAGCCTGAGTGGACCGGGTAAATCAGCACTTTCAAGCTGACCCCTTATATATCTCTGGACTCACTGGGCTGGATGAAGCAGCACTTTCAAGCTGCCCCTTCTTGTATGCCCCTGGGATCCATGGACTGGGTCAAGCAGCGCTTTCAAGCTGTCACCCTTATGTGTCCCAGATTCAGCACATCTCTATCCCCACTCTCACATCACAATTGTATTGGCAGTAACCTACTTGATGAGCAAACCCCACAGTATTTTGGGTGCTGCAGGGATCTTTAGCTTAGGCAAAAGAAGTGTTGCTGCAGAGTAAATGGGGGAAGCTAAAAACACAAAAGAGTAAAGTTCAGCAAGAGAGAGAGAAGCAACCAACTTAACCATAAAAGTTATTTATTGAATAATAGTGATAACTACACAAGGAGGGCTAACCCAACATAACCTACATTATTAAAGGTTAATACCTAAGGGAAGGAGGGAGAGAGAGAGAGAGAGAGAGGGGGAAAAAAAAAGAGAGGGAGATCTCACTCACTCCATGAGGCTTGAACTGGTAGGGGTTCCCAGGTGACGGTGGTAGCTCAGGATCCTGAGTGCTGGAGACAGGCAGAGCCCCCAGCATGATCAGTCAGGAGAAGATAGAGTCCCAGGGGAACTGATGCAGAGTTTTGGGTCTATGCATCAGAACACTGACTGGAGGGTGAGTAGGGATTTTTGTAGAGAAAATACAATGGTTCTGGGGAGAACACTAGATTTGTTTATAGGTAAACTGATGACTCAAGGGTTTTATTTAGGCTAGACAATAGGAGCTGATCACTCTTGGCTATGGGTGATGTTTTCTTCTTGCACATAATGCAACTAGGCTGCTTCAGTATTTTGGATATTAATCAAGGATTCATTACTAGAATTGGTCTGATAACTGCTGAGCTGGGTGTGGGCAGGCGTACGTTCATTAACATCTGGAGCAGAGATTCCCATGATGCAGTGCTTCCCTGCTTTTTCTGGTCCCAGAGTTCAGTGTGAGTCTCAGAATACAGAATGGAGAACAAATGGAGATTTCTGAATCTTGTCACCCTTGTCAGGAGGGGTCTAAGTGTGTCTCCCATCTACCCTTCATTGCTCTCTGCAAGTCTTTTCTCTGATGGGTTTTGGTTTAAGCAGAGGCTGGTATGGGGGGAGGGTATCTTTCATGAGTCACACAGGCTAGATACTGCACCCTGGTTCCCCAAGAACACAGCTGACTGGTATCAGTATATCACATCTTGTGATAGGCAGGTGTATGATTCACTGATTTTTTTCATACCGAGTGATATTTTTGCTGAAAAAGACTTGCATCCGAAGAAGTGGGTATTCACCCATGAAAGCTCATGCTGCAAAACGTCTGTTAGTCTATAAGGTGCCACAGGATTCTTTGCTGCTTCTACAGAACCAGACTAACACGGCTACCCCTCTGATACTTGCTGAAAACTGATATTTTTCTGGTGCTATTTCTACTATAAAAGCAACCCTTTCATATCAGTACAGAAAAAAGTAGGACATTTGGAAATCAAGAAAAATTGGAGACAATCATAAAATTTCATCCAAATCTGTCAAAACTTGTTGCCAGGGGATTTTGTGAAGGCCAAAAGTATATGAACAAAATTAGATCACTTCATGGAGGACAGGTCCATCAATGGCTATTAGCCAAGATGGTCAGGGATGCAACTGCCCCTTCCCCCGTACAAAAGGCTTTTTTAATACTTCTCCCAAACAGTAGGACTTTGAACAACTCTAATCAGTAACTGTTCCAAAGTGTTAAGTATCAGCGGGGCAGCCATGTTAGTCTCGATCTGTAAAAAGCAACAAAGAGTCCTGTGGCACCTTATAGACTAACAGATGTATTGGAGCATGAGCTTTCATGGGTGAATACCCACTTCCCACGAAAGCTCATGCTCCAATATGTCTGTTAGTCTATAAGGTGCCACAGGACTCTTTGTTGCTTGTTCCAAAGCGGTGGTGTTTTTTTTGGATAAGGAATGGAGGGAGAGGAAGTGAGCATGGGTGGTGTAACTGAACTAATACGTTATCAACTTTTTATGGCAACTATGGTCCAAATAACTTGTGATGGCTTTGTATACCTATTTACTTTTTTAAAGGGTTTTGTTAAGGAATAATGGGGAAAACCCTAAAGCTAACAGAACATCTGGGCATAAGAGAGAAGATTTAATAACTTGAATCAATTGTTGAAGACCTCTTCTTACCAAGGACAACATAAAGGGACCAACTATAATGAAAACATATATAGGAAGTAAATTGTAAAATGTGGCAAAACAGAAGAAAGGCAGGTTATGGGACTAATGACTTGTGTATTTAGAACATTTCTCAGCTACAGCAATTCCATAAGAGGAATTGCTATCTGAGTTAGAAATACTTCATTATATATGTAATATGTTTGTATAATACTTAGTACACTGGGGCTGGGACTCTTAGGTGCTATTGCAATATATATAAAAATAATAATAATGCAGGAGAGTTTGTCTGATATTACTGGAACCTAACTTAGAAATCTTTTTCCTTAAATTTGGGGCTCCAATACTTAATTAATTTTATTAAATTACAAGTAAATTCCTTTTCAATGGCTTGCCTCGTTATAGGTCTACTTCAAGATCTACTGGATTTTTAGTAACTAGATTGCCTTGAGGCTTGATTCATCTTCTGTTAAATATAATTAAAAATTTCATTGATTAATAGTGGCACATAGATCAGGCACTAAATCAGAGAATAATCTCTGAGATAGACCACTTGCCTAAAGTGCCACACTGAGAGAGCACCTCCTCTTATTCAGTGCTCCATAAGAATTTTTGGTAAAGGTTTATGGAGCTTTAGAATTCAGTTTTAGAATCTGATTTGTTAGTTCTTTCTTTCTATAAGACTTATACTTTTTAAGCAGCGCTCAGAAACTTTGCGGATGAGTGTAGTATGTAAATTAAATAGATACAAACATCCCTCAAATGCCTGCAACTGGATACATTAATATGTAGAAAATCTGGATATCAGTATGTAATAGCAAATGAAAATGGAGAAAAATTCTTGACATTTTTTTGTCTATGGAGCAGAAATGTGTAGCCTTGTTTAGATCTTCATTGTGGCACCCTTGTAGCACCCTTGTAGAAATGATATAGTCCAAGTAGGAAACAAAATATTGAAAATGTCAGCTATTAGTTTTAATGGAGTGATCCAAATTTCACTTAAGGGGGAATAAGAGTGAGTAATTTCCAGAACTCTGGAAGTTATATGAACATTGTCCTGCAGCCATTTCACCCCAGGGTGTGATCTGGTCAGATGTCACCAGGACCAATCCTGTGTAGTCTGCATAGTAAAGAGATGGAGGAAAGACACCCTCCTGCCCAAACAGCCCCAAGGAAGACCCAGGAAGATGCAGATGCTGTGTGATGCAGATTCTGAAAATGGCACCTTTTCCTCTTGAACCAGTGCCACAGTATGATTTTTTTGGGGGGTGGGGTGCTGCTGGAATTTTTGTATTCTGGCTGATATATTAGAACAGAGGTTCTATCTGCTGTGATAATGTTCAGGTAATGGTAATGTTCCTACCTATGATATTTTTGCAAGGTACATTTTAACAGTGTTTTGGCAAAACTCCCACTCTACTAATTACAGTATAATGTTGCTACCTACATTCCAGTTACAGTTTCAAGTAGACATGGTATTCATCACTTCTTTTTTGTAGACCAGTAAGATCACAACAGAAGATATTACTTGCGTCTAGATGCGTTAACTGTTATATGTAATGGAAGACATGGTCGGTTCTTCTGGAATACAGAAATTTTACAAATATTATTGTCAATATTATTTATACATATGCTGGCATCTTCTGGCTTATAGAGGGAGGCCATCATAGATTCATAAATTCTAGGACTGGAAGGGACCTTGAGAGGTCATCGAGTCCAGTCCCCTACCCTCATGGCAGGACCAAATACTGTCTAGACCATCCCGGATAGACATTTATCTAACCTACTCTTAAATATCTCCAGAGATGGAGATTCCATAACCTCCCTAGGCAATTTATTCCAATGTTTAACCACCCTGGCAGTTAGGAACTTTTTCCTAATGTCCAACCTAAACCTCCCTTGCTGCAGTTTAAGCCCATTGCTTCTTTTTCTATCCTTAGAGGCTAAGGTGAACAAGTTTTCTCCCTCCTTCTTATGACACCCTTTTAGATACTTGAAAACTGCTATTATGTCCCCTCTCAGTCTTCTCTTTTTTCCAAACTAAACAAACCCAATTCTTTCAGCCTTCCTTCATAGATCATGTCCTCAAGACCTTTAATCATTCTTGTTGCTCCTCTCTGGACCTTTTCCAATTTCTCCACATCTTTCTTGAAATGCGGTGCCCAGAACTGGACACAATACTCCAGTTGAGGCCTAACCAGTGCAGAGCGGAAGAATGACTTCTCGTGTCATGCTCACAACACACCTGTTAATGCATCCCAGAATCATGTTTGCTTTTTTTGCAACAGCATCACACTGTTGACTCATATTTAGCTTGTGGTCCACTATAACCCCTAGATCCCTTTCTGCTGTACTCCTTCCTAGACAGTCTCTTCCCATTCTGTATGTGTGAAACTGATTGTTCCTTCCTAAGTGGAGCACTTCAACTAACACTACATTTATACCACATATTGTATCTGTCTACAAGACTAAACAATATTTTAAATAGTGTGTGCATTGTTCAGATTACTTTAACTTGGACTTTGATTTGACAATGCACCTTTCATAGTACTCAGCGAATCCCAAAGGTCTTTACAAAGTGATGTGATACCGGCAGTGGAGCGACTGTGTTGAGAAATGCCAAAGCCATTATGTGCTCTCATAACACTGGACATCTGGAGTGCTTTTTATTAGAAGAAGGAATGTGGGATAGGACTATATATATGCAACCAAAAAAAAAATCAGAAACTTGGGAGTGGGGAAGCCAACAGAGTTTTGTTGGATTTTTAAAAATATATGAGAAACCAGTACTTTCCCTGAATATATTTTAAATATCAGGTTCAATTTAGTGATACAAAAATTTTACATGACATAATGATACCTTGCTCTTATATAGCATTTTTCATTGGTAGATCTCAAAGTGCTTTATATAGTAAACCTGTTTATCTGGAATTCTGGACTAGAATTAGTTGCCAATGGCAAGTATCCTAATACATAGTTTTCATCATATTTGTTGAATTTAGGCTAACCTTCTGATTGTTATATATATATATATATATATATATATATATATATATATATATATATATATGTAACATTTGGGGCATCACACTTTCTATAAAACAAAAAAAAGTTATTTACTGGGCTGCATTTCCATGTAGGCACTCCGAAAATGCATGCACAATAGGGTGACCAGATAGCAAGTGTGAAAAATCAGGACACTCTCTTTTGGGGGGTGGCTGGGTAATAGATGTGTATATAAGACAAAGCCCCTAATATCGGGTCATCCTAATGCACATTCAATGCAGCTGCACAGCCAGACAGGGTCAATATGCATGCAAATAAGGATCCTGGTACCAAATTACTCCTTTGTACATGGATTTTTCTAATGTTCCTGGACATGTATGGCAACTGCATGTGCACACAGAAATGTGTGTACCCACCCCATCCTTTCCCCCCTCCCCCCACTATTTGGGAATCTGTCTATCATATCTCATGTTGTTTTTGTCTTTCCTCCTCATCACCCAGCTTTTCCCCCATATTTTGGGGTACTTTTTCTCCATCTTTCAAACGATATGTGATCCCTGCCTTTCTCTAGGTTAAACCTCTCTTCTCTCTATTTATTTAACATTTTCCTTCCTCTCTTCTTTTCATTTTCTTATCTTTCATTGTGTTCATTCCCTCCTTCATATAAGTTTGCTCTTTTTTTATTTTTTTCTGGCCTTTCAATGTTCCTCATTTCCCCCTCAGCCCACAGTAACAACCAGCTCCTTGCTAATTTCTACCACTTGCTCCATCCACCTTTTCACCAGGTTCCCAGCTCCCACTTCTAATCCCACTCTATATTATTTATATCAGCTAGTGCATTTGAAAGCCACACAAATGGGGGGAAAACTAAAAGAAAAACAAAACAAAATAGGCAAAGAGTTCTGTGGCACCTTATAGACTAACAAATGTATTGGAGCATGAGCTTTCATGAGTGAATACTCGCTTTGTCGGATGCATGTATTCACCCACGAAAGCTCATGCTCCAATACGTCTGTTAGTCTATAAGGTGCCACAGAACTCTTTGCTGCTTTTATAGATCCAGACTAACACGGCTACCCCTCTGATATTCAAAACAAAATAGTACAGTACATAGAACAATTTACTATCTACAGTTTTTAAATCTGTTTTTTTTTGTTTGGTTAATACTGCAAAATGCATGTGAAGTGGAACTTTCCAATTTAACATGTAATTGGGAAACTGGACAGATTACTTGATTCTTGAGTGGTCTCAGATAAAGGAGAATTATTTGAACATTAGGAGCAAATAATGTGGCCCTCAGGCCTGTGGTTGGTAGATCATCAGAGGTGAAAGTAAGCCGGTCCGGTCTGGCGTATCTGCAAGAGCGAGCACAATGTGCCGGACTGGACCGGCTTCCATGGTGGTGATTTAAAGGGCCCAGGACCTTTAAAGTGCCACCAGAGCTCTGGCAATCGGGCTCCCGCAGTGATTTAAAGGGCCTGGAGCTCCACGGTGGCTGGAGACCCAGGACCATTTATTTGCCCCTGAACACCAGGGCTCCCAGCCGCCTCTGCAGCTGGTAGCTCCGGGGTGATTTAAAGGTCCTGGGGCTCCCAGCCACAGCTGGAGCCCCAGGGCCTTTAAATCTTGAAAGCTCCCGTCTTTCCAGTTGAAGAGGTGGGGCCTCCAGTTGAGGCCACTCCCCCGCTCAGGACTCCAGGGTACTGGTAAGTCCTTTAAGTTACTTTCACCCCTGTAGAAAATGTTACTCTCAACTGCAATCTTTTTAAAGGTCACATTAGAGCTATAGCTGTTGACTGAATTTACTACTTACTCAATAGTGGTGAAGACCATAGTGTGGCATACTTCACTACCACTGCATCTGATGAAGAGGGTTTTAGCCCACGAAAGCTTATGCCCAAATAAATTTGTTAGTCTCTAAGGTGCCACAAGGACTCCTCATTGTTTTCACTACCACTGTATAGGTAGCGCCCTAATAAATTCACAGCCATGGAAAATGCATCATGGACCATGAAATCTGAACTGTTTTTCGATAATTTTTTTTTTCTGGTGGAAAAGTTTTCCACAGAAAACTTTCATTTTTGGTTGAAATTGTGCATTTCTAATCTGCTGAATGGTTGGTTGGATGGAAACCTTAAATTGGAATGAGGTTATGAGTAGGACATTTCAGTCTTTAAGTCTTACTTATTCTTAAAATAGACATGAATTAGAGCATTGAAAACAAGGACGAGACACAGTTGATATAAAGCAGCATAGCTCTTTCATCTGCTGAGGACCTTTTGAGTAGCAATTCCTGACTCAGTTTTGTAATATAGAGGATAAAACTGAAAGGGAGATTATGGGATGGGGAGAAAGTGCACCACTCCATGCTCATTCAGGGAAAGTGAAGCCGGAACCCATTGTAACAGCCACTGCTCCATTTACATTATCTGAAGCTAGCATAACTGATATGAAGGCTTCAAGCTCCTCTCCCTAGGTCTGGGTCTGGGTCCGAATGATATGGGGAATATGTGATAGATCTGAGGCAGCAACATTGTTGGTAAACATTCATTCTGTATTTTTATACAAATGTAGGGAAATTGTGTATCTAATAGGTTTTTTGCTTGAAGATGGTGGCAGGTACGGGGGAGAGTTAGAGCTTTGAAGGTTGTGACAAAAAGCTTAGCTTTGATGAGATAGTAAAGAAAGGGATCCGTTGCCCTACCCAGCTTTCCATCTGGAACAGTTATTTAATAAACCAATTTTAAAATAAATAAAAAGTAAAAACATTTTCCCTCTGTTTCTTGTTTAAGGATCCAAACTTTAGAACTTGGATATTTTAGACCATGGTACCAACAGCAACCATTAGAAAAACTCAGCCCCAGACAATGAAGTGCCAAAGTCTCTTGGTTCCATTTGTTTTTCCTATGAGCCTATATGGGATTGTTTGCCCAAGTTTGAACATCTTGCAGAAAAGATTTGTATAGTTCTAGATACATGTCAAAATATAAGCAAGAACCCACACATCACGCTATAGATTCATGGTTACTGTTGCTGGCTGCTACGTGGGCTCATTAAATTGCACTAAGACCTAGAAACTATTCCAGCAATAATCCAATTAACTCCTCCCTCTGCCACATATATCCTCCTTGGGACTCAAGGCAAATCATTTGCCTTCTGTCTCAGCAGGCAGAGTCCATTTCCCTTAGCCCTGAATTATTAGATAGCATTTCACATGACGTCCCCTGATACTTGGAGGCAAATCCTCAGCTGATGTAAACAGTCATGCTAATTGACTTCACATGGAGATGGCTTAAATGGAGATATATTAACTTACACCAGCTGAAGATCTTCTGCTCAATGTTTATATGCTGGACTACTGTATCTTGATTTCGCCTCAGGAACAACTGATTCAGATGACTGGCACTCAACTTATTACCCTAATATTTTATGAACCTCCATCTAGAGCTGGTGGGGAATTTTCTGACAGAATGTTTTTCATTGGACAATGCCAATTTGAATACCAGTATTTTTTCAGGAAAGGGTTCGATTTGATTAAACTTTCTTGGGACGGTTCCTCGGGTCACGGATGGAATTTCTTGGGGATGGGGTGGAGAGAGGAAAAAAGACCATCCCATCCCAGAACAGCCTGATCATTAGGGTACTCAGCTGGGATGTGACAGATCCATATGTTAGTCCCTTTTCTGCCTGATTTGAAGAAAGGTAGCTGAGCTCAGATCTCCCACATGGGTGTTCTTATCACCAGACAATTGCCAATTTAGGGCTGGGGCTTTTTCCACTTTTTTGTAAATAATTGACTATTTATTGAAGCAGGGAGTTGAACCTGGGTTTCCTGTATCCCAGGGGACGGCCCTAACCACTGGGCTATAAACAGCATCGGTATTAGACTCACTGGGGCCCAGGGCAGAAACTAAGGTATGGGCTCCCATTCTGCCTTCCTTACTTACTCACTCATTGGCAGGGCCGTCCTTAGGATTTATGGGGCCCTACGCAGTATTATTAAACTGGTGCCCCTATGCCCAACAGCAACCTGGGCTCGCAGCCCAGGGACGAAGCAGCAAAGGATACCGAGCTGCCTGGCCTGCCTCATGGTGGTGGAGAGTCACAGTTTCCTACAGAGACCCCTGTGCCTTCTCCCTCACACAGAATGCGCTGCGCTGGCACATTTGGCTCTGTGAATACAACACCTGCCTAAGGAGACTGCAGTGTGCACTGGGTGTGCGGGAGCTGTCCCTCTCTTACCTGCTGTCATGGGCAGTGGATGAAGCTGCTGCTTGGGGAGGCTAGCTCCCCAGCCCACCTGTGGCTCTGCCCATACTCCATCCCTGCTCTGCCCCAGGCCCTGCCCCCACTATCTCCCTCCTCTCTTCCCTTCCCCTCCCTGATCACTCCCTTCCAACCAAATCCCTGAACGCAAATGACATTTGAAAAAAAACACTCTTCTGCAATTTCTTTCTAAAGAAAATGGAGCATGTTTTCCACTGCATGCCAGAAGGTGAAGACTGG
This sequence comes from Mauremys mutica, assembly GCF_020497125.1. NCBI lineage: Eukaryota > Metazoa > Chordata > Testudines > Geoemydidae > Mauremys > Mauremys mutica. The sequence goes on along the minus strand of NC_059073.1, from coordinate 92,816,957 downwards.
ACATGCTGAAGGTACCTAATTAAAAGCACTAAACTTGGAAATAAAAAATGTCAGTCACAGGTTTTTTGATATACCCTGAAGTTTGTCGATATACCCTGAAGTTTGTCAGAGATTTATTTAAAAAAAACCTTTGTAGTAAGGGCAAGTCAGCTGTCCTGCTGAATACAACATTAAACATTAGGGGTTGGCAACCTCTGGCACATGGCTCGCCAGGGTAAGTACCCTGGTGGGCCGGGCCAGTTTGTTTACCTGCCGTGTTGGCAGGTTTGGCGGACCACGGCTCCCTCTAGTTGCGGTTCGCCGTCCCAGGCCAATGGGAGTGGCGGGAAGCTGCAGCCAGCACATCCCACGCCCGCGCCACTTCCCGCCGCCCCCATTGGCCTTGGACGGCAAACCGTGGCCAGTAGGAGCTGTGATCGGCTGAACCTGCCAACGCGGCAGGTAAACAAACTGGCCCAGCCCACCAAGGTGCTTACCCTGGCAAGCCACGTGCCAGAAGTTGACGATTCCTGGAATACATGATGCAGCTCTTCTCTGTTTTACATTTTCTTAATCAGTATTTTAAGCTGATTTTATATTTTAATTGTACTCTTAAGCCTTCATAAAGTAATAATTCCAGATTACTACATTTAACTCACTGAATCAAAGACATTTTAAATTAATCAGTCACAGAGGTTTAGTGTGTTCATAACAATGTTCATTGCTTTTAGAAAAAGGGAACACTAATTTACTTTGTGTGATGTTCATAACAATAGATATGTTTATGAAATTTCACCAACTTGAAAAATGTTTCCAAAAGTTTTAGGCATAACAAAGGATTTTATATCTTACTAAGATACTGATTTTGCTAGAAGATTCTCTTAAAACTAATTCATCAAATAGAAGTAAAGAAAGGGAAACTTGTTTGTCCAGCTATCTGGAAGGAAAGGGGTGTTGTCCTTTTAAGGGCTCTCTTCAAGGATTTTTTAAGAGATGTGTCATGGGGTCTCACCCCCACTTTGAGTTTGTGGGTTCAAAGATGGGGACCCGCATGTATTCTGCCACCATGTCCTATGGGATCTCACCCCCACTTTGAGCTTGTGGGTTCAAAGATGGGGACCCGCATGTATTCTGCCACCATGTCCTAGGTCTCACCCCCACTTTGAGCTTGTGGCTCCAATGTGGGGACCTGACTTGGTTTCCCTCTAAACTAAAATCCTAGTTTAGATCTAATAAGCTGCCACCACTCAATTAGGAAATGTGAATTGAGACACAGTCCTTCCCCAAAATTCTAGGGGATTCCAAGAGCCCCAAATCCATGGAGTTCTCACACCCAGGAGAAACAAACCATTCCCCCTGCTTCCTCCCCCCCCTCCCTTTTCCTAGGAGAGATACCGGGATCCAACTACAGAGGGATACCTCCCCCTCCCCTTTCCCTGAGAATCCACCCAAGGAAAGACCAACAAGTCCTTAATAGAAAAGAATTTATTAAAGAAAATACAGAATCTCTATGAGCCCAAGCTGGACACTCATAGGGTATAACCTTATCAATCTCTGGAGAGAATCCCCTCTCCCCCTTTTCTCAGTAAAAGCAATATCAGCAAACAGGAATAAAGCATTTCCTTTAGCAAACACACAATTGCAAATATAGAAATCAAATCATAAGACTAATTCGCCTTTCTAATTAATACTCACTATTAATTAGTAGAAACTACTCCAGGAGAACTTGGAGACATGACTGTCCTCTTAGATCCAAAAAGAGTTCTCACAAAGACAAAGGCTTCCCTCCACAGAGATTTGAAAAAATCTTATCTCTGATTGGTCCTCTGGTCAGGTGGTCACCAGGTACTACATGTTAACCCTTTACAGGTAAAACAGACCTTAACCCTTAACTATCTGTTTATGACAAGATGTTATTTTTATCATCTTCAGAAACACACTAATAAAAATATTTTTAAAGCAAATTTTAAACTAAGGTCCTGTAGACTAACATGTTTTGAGTAAATATTACAGTAATGCACAACTGTTTTTGTCAGTAAATTCAGAAACTGACAGTATATACCTGGGGGTTGGCAAATGCTTGTTAAATGGCTTCATTACCACCTAAATGGCTCTTTAACAATTTTAGTGTTGTGCTAATAGGTCTGGCAGGCTGGAAGGCTTTTTCACTTTTAAATTACTAGATTCCCCCCTGGAGTAAGAGTCACCAGGCTGCAGCAGCCAGCTGTGGGAGCCTGCAAGAAGGGTCAGAACAGCGACAGGAAGAGGCGGGAGAGTGGACATTAAGACCCAGGGGTGCCCCAACTTTTCAGGTGCCCTACGCAGCCGCATATGCTGCGTATGACTAAGGACGGCCATGCTCATTGGATTTCTGTAATGTTTCTGAAGCCGAAGCCCGAATCCCACCACATGGGGCCCTTTGTGGCATGGGGCCCTGGGCAATTGCCCTGCTTGCTATCTTCTAATGCCAGCCCTGGCTATAAAGTTAATCTGTCTTGCTGTCTGTGGCCCAATGAATATTTAATTAGTTATTCAAAGTGGAATAATTTTAAAAGGAGAGATTAAGAGAGCCCCCAGCCCAATAGCTGGTGGGTAAGGCATTCACTTGGGAAATTTTGTGTTCAAGTTCCTGTGTTTTATCTCTCACTGTTTTTGCAAAAAATGGTCTTAGGTTCATTGCAATACAGAAGGGGAAAATATTTTGTAACCTTGAAAATATCTTGGGACAGGAAGACCCATTTCCTGCCCCACTCTACCCCTATTCCAATGACAGCACTGTGGACTGCAGCTTGTCCCTTCAGTCTGGGGACAGGACATTCTTTTGAAATCGTCTCATTCCTCGCTTTAGGCTTGCAGCAATGTTACAAAGATTCTCCGTAGCTGGGCTGAACTCAAGAAATAGATGTGATATCTTTGTGGTGAATAAAAGAACTCCCCATAATTCTAAATGTCACAAGCTCAGCTTGCCAGTGAATGCACTTTGTAAGGGAACAAACAGTCTATAGAACCAGGAAAGTTTCTTCCTCACTACCCCTACTCCTGCATGCTAGCTCTACACCCTGTGGCAGGGTTTGCGAGGGATGGGGGTTTTCCCCCATTTCTCTACTGTGGGGGTGGGGCTTAACTGAGCTGACAGCGCTGGAGCTGGGGCTGGGCCCTGCTGGAGTGGGGCATCCCACCTCCTGAAGACTCACTTATTTCCCCTTTGGATTAAGGGGATGGAATACTGGAAGATTGGAGGCACCTGAACCCAGTGGGAGGAACAAGAAGCCTGCACTGTTAAGGGGGGAGCTGTGATCTGGGGTTAGGCGTGCAGGTGAGGGGGACAGCAACACAGAGTGGGAGAGCAGCTTATGGGGAATAAGGGGAAGCAGTACACTGGAGGGAGCTGAGGCTGCACAAAGTGGCTGGGGCAATGGCAGGGAAGGAGGGTGGAGGAAAGGCAGCAGCCATCTCCTTGTGGAGAGGTTGGAGATGCTGGGAGCCTGATTGCCTCTTCTTTAAAATAAAAACTTTGCTACCTGTAAACTTTCCTTATGAAACACACACACACCTTCAGATTGGATGTGTGCAACACAAATCATTGCAGGCAATAGCTTGGTAGACCTACAGTAGCCGTTAATCGTGGGCATTCTTCCAGGTAGACAGAATGGCAGATTTGTAACGTTTCTAATAAAACGAAGTAATGAATAAATCAGAACAGCAGTTGTGGTAGCAGTCTAAGGAGGCAGGAAGGGTAAGGAGTAGTTTATTAATTGTTTTGGTTCAAAGCTAAAGACCTTCTAAATTAGACAAAAGGTTTCCTTTCCAGTAAATTCTTACATGTTAAAGTTGATCACAGCTTTGTCATTTGTGTTTTAAAAAAAAAAAAATCTCAGAAGCAACATCAAGCTTATTACCTATACACCTATCAAGAATAGGATCTGTTAGAAAAATAATCCATGCCACACTTTTTTAAAAAACAATTGTCTGTCCAACTTTCCCACAACCCTCCTTTAAAAAAAATCCTGGTTGTTAAGTGATTTAGATTTAGATTAGTAAAGTTTATTGCAAATTGCATGATTCCACTGATCTATCAGTAATTCTTATCCCAGAATAGAAGCATTTCTCAGTGTAATACAATAAACTCTCTCTGCTCCTAGATGGTGTGTTAGACAAAGTGATTTATGCAGGGTTTTTACTATAATGGTTTCAATTTACAGGGAGTCTACTGTTCTGTTGCTGCTGGCAAACATTTTATAAAGGGAACAACACAGTACAAAGAATTTGGGGCAACAGTCCAAACTAGTTTCTTGGCCCATAAGGTGGGACATATGTAACTAATGAAGATTGTTTTGGGTCTTTAAAAATTAGCATGACACTTGTGGCATATATAATATGCTTTGTAGCTAAACATTTTGGTTTGGTTTTGAATTTTTATTCTCCATCTTTCTTGTTCTATGTTGATGGCAGTCTCAGCTTAAGCAAGATGGTAAAATCTTTCTGAATATCTGGGTACCAAAACAGAGAAGTGCAGCTCAAACTTCTGCTGTCCAAAGAGGGGAAAAAAGTGTGGCACTGTATGCTGTGGCATCTTTTAGCAAGACAATGGTTTGGTATCTGCTGTAACACTGTCACTGGCTTAGCCTTTTGTTTCTAAGAGTTTTACATTAGTCCTTATGATTGTATTTTTAATTAGTTTTTTTAAATTTATTTTCTAACTTGTTTTAGTACTACAATTTTTAGGTGGGTTTTTATAATTTTTATATTTCAGTTGCTGGTATTTTAGCTTGTTAAAATATACATATTGCTAAAAATACAATTTCCAGCATTGAGGCCAAGTTTCCAGAAATGTTCACTACTCTTGTTTGCTAGTCTTCTGTACTGTAATTTTTAGGTGTCCAATTTGAGACACCTTGTACTTCACTTTCAGAAGTACTGGGGACCCATAGTTCACATAATAAGAAAGCTTGTTATACATAACTGTGTCATAATGTCCTTTAGGTCACAGAATTTCCTTAAAATCATTATGGTTAAACAAACCCACAGAAAATTCCATACCACACTGTTATAGTAAAATCTGACTCGAGTTATTTCTTTATTTTATTAGTATGGCTGTTCACAGGTATTTGCATATACAGCACTAGGTCATCTCAGCAAACAGGGCTGCGAATTGGCTTTTTGTTAATCATCCTAACAATTATTAAACTTACCTGTTGATCTATGACTGACTAAAACGAGTTTGCCTCTCATCCCTGTGAATTTGCTTTCCCTTCACGTAGGCAAAAGTTTTTGAAATCCATAGGTACTGGACTACTAACCATTACTTAAGATATGGAGGAGTAGTTTGCTTCTATACTTCATTGCCAGTTGAAGAAAGGAATGCTCCAACATTGGGGACTCTTAAATCTAAATTTAGAAGCTACTTATTTTATTCCCCATCTTTAAAATATTTGTTTTGGGTCTAGCCTGTGGCTTGGCAGCTGTACATGGCATGCTGCAGTGTGAGGAAACCAGTTTTCAGAAAGACTCAAGGTTACTGGTTCCCTAAAATTTACTTTTAAGATCTATTCCCAATCCATTTGGCCTGGTTTGAACAGATCTAAGTACTGATGTATAGAGAGTCATTGACAGTGGAATATCCAAGGAGAATATCTCTCTCTTATTTCTCTGCCCAAAATAAAATATTACTTAAGGAATTCATTTCCATATTACAGTACCCTTTCATCCAATATTTTTTTGATCGCACACTGAATATAAAACAATCTGGGGTGATTTGCATGATTGTTTTTGAATTGTAAGAATGCAGAGGAAATACAAGCATAGATTGTCAATAAACAAATAAACCTTCAAGTACTTAATAACCAAGCTATTTTTTTAGTAAATAAATACTGTTAGTATAAGTGATTGTAGCTGCTCTGCTCCAAAAATCACTTAGAGACCTTCTGGCTCAGCAGTCACTGGTGCAGTTTATTTACATAGTGAAAACCCACCAACTCTCACCATATATCGTTGGGGGTTCCAGCCTTAGGGGCCTCTTTCTTGCAGCCTGGTGGTGAGCATGACCCTTCTCCTTCCACTATCTGGCTTCTCCTCTCCCTTTTGCTTCCTTCTCTCAGCCTGTATATAGCCCCAGGTTAATCAGGCTGGCAGCTATTCCACCTCTGCCAGTCAGGCTCAGGTTCCTCGAGTCAGTTCCTATTCACCTCCCTTAATTGGAGCTGGAGTGACAGAGGGCTGGCTCAGCAGTTCCTGATCAGCACCCTGTCACAGACCACCCCAAACCACCATGTTCGTCCTTGCCCATCCCCTCTTCTCTCTACTGGTTGGGGCAGTAAAGGAGAGTTCTCCTTCTGCCTTCTGGTGACCCTTGTGGGGATCCTGTATCCCTCACCCACAGAAATTACATTGTGTAGGGGGCATCTACCCCCTACAGGTCTACTGCTACCCAAAGGTTGCCACACCATTCGCACCTCTGTGGGTGTTCCCCCTTCTTTCCCCCCTTTCCCTCCTAGCAGGGATTTGGGGTTGATCTCTTTCGCCCCTTGGACACCTAGGGCCTCTGGATCTCCAAGCCCAGCACACAGGGCCTGTGTCCCTTCTCCTGGGGGTCGTCTTGAATGGGGCTCCATCTGGCCTTTCTTCCCTGTTAAGGGCCCTGGGCAAGATGTCTCCCCTACCTCTCCTTCTTTGTTTCCTTCCCTCCTTGGGCTCTGTTGCCTAGGGGTTTGTACCTCATTCTCCAGAGGGGATTGGTTTCCCTCCTTACCAAGGGTTTGTGGCTTGGGTGGTTCCACCCGCTTCTTCATGGGATCTCCCCTTTCCCCACCATGGGCTTCCTCCCAGTGCTTCTTGTCCCTCCTGGGAAGGGCTCCCAGTCTGTGCCCACCACCACTGGGTAAGACAGCCTCTTGACTATTGCCACCCATTTCCACTGAAACCTGCCCTGGACCTCAAGGGGCACCTGGGCCATAGGGCACTGCCTTTTATTCCTGGGGACACACTCAAGGTCCATCCTGGCTCCGGGAATCAGCGAGTGTGGCTTTACTAGCCCCTGCTGGATAAATGAGCAGGCTGAGGCTAGGGTGACCAGATGTCCCGATTTTATAGGGACAGTCCCGATATTTGGGCTTTTTTTATATGGGCTCCTATTACCTCCCCACCCCCGTCCCGATTTTTCACACTTGCTATCTGGTCACCCTAGCTGAGGCTGTATCTGCTAAGCCCCTCTGGAGTTTCCTTCCCACCATTACTGGTATGGTGGACAGTTTCTGCCCCTTCCCCTGCCCTTCAGCATTAGTCCAGCCACAGAATGCAGCAAACCCGCACTCCATGTACGGGCAGTCCTCATTTTTATGTCCTGGTTGTCCTCACGGCCAACAAGTCATTGGTCAGGCCCCTGGAGGAGCCCCTCGGGCCTCTTCCCTCTTCCTCTCTGGGCCCTTTCCACCCAGGGTTCTATGGGCTTTCTCCCCAACTCCATGTCCTTATAGGGTCACCCCTCTTTCCTGGGGAAGTCGGCTGCTGTGTTTCCCCAGTCGGCCCCCTCCACTGTGCTTCATTGATGATGCCTAACCCATACCCGTATGTACTCAGGGAGGCTCTGTAAAAACTGTTGTAGGACCAACATGTCCATTATTTCCACCACAGTCTGGGTGCTGGGCCTCAGCCAGCAGATGGCCCAGTCCATCAACCTCTGGGCAAATGCCCAGGGCCACAACCCCACAGCCACCTTGCTGAATGGAATGTCTGCCTGTACTTCTTGGAAGACAGGCCCACTCGATCTAGGAGAGCCTCCTTAACCACATCGTAGTTCCTGGCCTGCTCTTCACTCAGGGCCATGTAGGCCACTTGAGCTTCTCCGGTGAGGTAGGGAGCCAGCCTCATGGCCCAGGTTGTCCTATCCCAGGGCTATGTGCTCAAACATGCAGCAGAGGAACATGTCTGGGTCATCTGCAGGGCCCATTTTACATAATCATAGGCTGGGTATATGCAGGCCATCCTCCAGGACTCACCATCCTCTGCAGGAACTGCTGTTGGATGCTGATCTGCTCCTGTATAAAATCCTGCAGGCTTCTTTGCTGCTCAGCCTGCTAGATAAGTGGTGGGCTTGCTGAAAACCTTGCATAGCCTTCTGCATTTCTCCCTGCTGCTTTACCAGCCACTGCAGGGTCTCCTCCATCTCCAGGCCGCCAAACTCTTGAACTGGCTCAGGATCTTGGACAAGCCCCCATGTATAACAGGGCATAGCAGGGCCTGCCTTGGTCCTTCTAGCTCAGAAGTCATTGGTGCAGTTTATTTACATAGTTCAAACCCACCACCTCTCACCACACATTGCTGGGGGTTCCTGCCTTAGGGGCTTCTATTTCTTGAAGCCTGGAGGGAAGCACTATCCCTCTCCTTCCACTCTCTAGCTTCTCCTCCCCATTTTGTGTCCTTCCTCTGAGCCTGTCTATATCCTCAGGCTAATCAGGCTGGAAGCTGTTCCGCCTCTGCCAATCAGGCTCAGGTTCCTAGAGTCAGCTCCAATTCACCTCCCTTAATTGGAGCTGGAGTGACAGAGGGCTGGCTCAGCAGTTCCTGGTCAACACCCTGCCACACACACTTTGTTGAAAAGTTGAGTGATTTTATTGATTGCCTTATTATCACAAGCTTTCAACATCCCCTCCATCAATGTGCGTGAAGCAACAAATGTATTTAACTAGAAAATAGGAAGAAAATTCTGTACACCATGAAACAAACCTGAGTTAGCTTCTCTATTAAACCTTGGCCTTTGGATATACTGATTTTGTTCACAGTGCAACTTTATTAAAGCATTAATGATCAACCTCTTTTCTCTCCCTGCAACCACTTTCCTCCTCTTTCTGTTAGAGGGGCATTGGAATGTGTCTTGAACTGAGCTTTATTGAGCAATTGCTATAATATGGCATGACAACTCTTTAGATGCTAACTGCAGAAATATGATCATGGTCCACTTTGGTCAATTTCTTGGTCATAGGAATTTAAAAATAATAACTGTCCTTATTTCAGCTATTTAAATCTGAAATTTCACAGTGTTGCAATTTTGGGGGTCCTGACCCAAAAAGGAGTGTTGTTTGTGTGTGTGTGGGGGGTTTGCAAGGTTATTGTAGGGGGTGTTGCGGTACTGCCACCCGTACTTCTGTGCTGCTGCTGACGGCAGCGCTGCCTTCAGAACTGCACAGTTGGAGAGCAGGCAGCAGCACAGAAGTAAGGGTGGCCATACCATACCAGGCCATCCTTATTTCTGTGCTGATGCTGGAGGCGGCTCTGCATTCAGAGCTGGGTCCTCAGTCAGCAGCCACCGCTCTCTGGCCACCCAGCTCTGAAGACTGCGCAGAAGTAAAGGTGGCAATACCGCGACCCCTCTAAAAGAACCATGGACCCCCCTACAACTCCCTTTTGGGTCAGGGCCCCTAATTTGAGAACTGCTGGTCTCCCCTGTGAAATCTGTGTAGTAAAGGGTAAAAGCACACCAAAGACCAGATTAGGCGGTCCATGATGCGTTTTTCATGGCTGTGAATTTGGTAGGGCCCTAATTATCAACCCCTAGTTAATTGGGCTCTTCAAATAACCACATGCACTCTGTGTGAATGTAAGTTAGTGACCATGAATGTGTGTTACAATGGTAGCATGTATGGTGACAGAGACAAAGGGATTGAGCACAGGGTCCTTGACAAATGGTAGCAATTTTACAGTTCAAAATGGGCAATTTTCAAAATGCTCAGCAGCTGTGCTTTGATCTGTTGCGCCCACTTGTTAGTTCATCTTTGGTTAGGAGGGAGCATGTGTTTGTTTTTATTAGGTCTTGAAAGGGTTTATTCCCACCAGACAGTCCTGTTTAAATACAATGAAAAATAAGTAGTCAGCTCTCTGGGGACAGTCTGATCTCTTAGGCAAAGATGGAACATCTGGACGGAGAGCATCTGTGTGAGGAACAGGTGCTATTTAGCTGATGCAGCAGGACTTTACTAGTCAATAGTAGCCTTGAGGCATTTCCCTCCTGGACTGCTGGGTTACAGTCCTGAGGCCAGATATCACCAGATAATGTCACTGTTGGCACCAGTCCAGAAAGTCAGAGTTAACAGTGAGAAGGTCTTCAGTTAAAATCTACGAGGAATTGGGTGTGGATGTGCAAGAAGGGAAAGATACGAGCTATCATTTGACAATGGGTCAGGTCAATGTGGTGAAAGTTCGTCAAATTAATTTGACATTTATAGGAAGAACCAAAATTTTAATTACTTAGTAAAATACTGAGTTTCTGACTCTTTAAATCTTCTCAAATATGTGGAATTAATTGCTAATGGGAGTTTTTCACTGAAGTTTGTGTTTTCTTGAAATTTTTGACCTAAACCAACCACTTTTTGTAGTAGTTGCGGTTTTATAAAGAGAATTATATAGAAAATTGAACTGACAAGTCTTCATTCGCTTCCTGCAGAGAGTTTCTGCAGTTTGGGCCAACATTCTACATTAAATATTTAATGTAGAAAGAGAAGCAATTCAGAAATACTTGGAAAAGGTCTTGTATCTTATGGCAATTATGATCTCCCTGAACTCCCCTTAAACAAAGAGCTTTGTTCTTTTAAAGCAATTACCAGAAGTTTAAAAACAAAAAACCTTCAATGCCAGTAAACCTTTAAAAGGGCACATCTGCAGAAAGGGGTTTCTGGTTCACGCAGTATGGGGTAGCTGGTTATTCTACATGTGATTCAGATTACAAAAGGAATAAACCTTAATTGTCGTCTTTAATTTTAGATAAAATAATCTGTGTTGATTTGCAACAGTCACAGTAATTTCTGCACACGTTGGCATGTAGAATAAACCAGGAAAGAAATGAAACAAAAGCTTGCACATAATTTGTTTGTTCCAGAGGGGAAAATATTTTAGGTTTGATTCCCCCCCTCCCCCCACGGCTTTGTCATTATAGTACCAGAAGCATGTACACATTGTACCTTATTAAAATGGCATATCTTAAATGATGATTTCTATGGCTATATGGTTAAAACCAATAGATTATTTTATAACCTGTTCTGGTTGAGGTATATTTCCCCTCCCCCATTCAGTGTGATATAGATCAAATTCCTGATTGGCAAAGATTTTAGGGCTTGTTTACATGGAGAAATTGAACAGAATAGCTATTGGAAGTGGATTAAGCTTGACTGGAAAAATGCACTCTTATTCTGAAATAAGAGTGTCCAGACAGGGAACTATTCTGGAATAGCTATTGTGCTTTAAATTCACACCCTACCTTACACCAAAAACTTTTAAGTGGAGATAAGCCCTTCTACATGTGCTTACCTTTCCAAGGACCTGTCTTCACTGCAGCAATAACAATGATAACTTGAATGTTGCCCCTAACTCGAGTCCTGTCTACACACAAACCCCACTAACTCAGCTGTGGTGGTGCATTTAATGTGAGTTGTCCGGCCTGTGTTGGGGTATAGGCAATAACTTATTAGTACAACTCGTCAACCATTAACCCAACCTCACTGTGTAGCTCAAATGTTATTTTGAAGTGTGACCTGTGTTGGGCATCTGCCCCACACTGGCAGAAGAAGGGTTAAAGCAGCCCAGGGAGGCTGTGCAGGAGGCAGCCAATTAGGAAAGGGTTTGAAGAGACAGCCAATCGGGAGAAGGTTTAGAGAGACAGCCAATCAGGGCTAGATTGGGCCATATAAGAAGGGCTGCTGAACAGAGCAGCTTCAGTCACTCTCTGGAGTTCCAGGAGGGAGGACTTGCTCCCCTGAAGGCGGGAGACAAGACAGCACCATGGTTAGAGCAGTGTTGTGTGGGTCAGGGGAGCGTGAGTGAGCTCCCGGCTGACCGCTGCTAGACTGAGGCCCTGATACAAGGGTGGAGAAGGTGCTAGGGTGGCAGGGAAGTGGCCCAGGGAAACAGACGGTGGGGGCTGCAGGTGACACAGCACATGACTACTGCCCCCCCCCCCACTTGATCCCAGTTGCTACTGACACAGGTGGCTAGACCCTGGACTGCAGTCTGCCACTGAGGCAAGTGGCTGATCAGAGGACTGCTGGCCTCCCTGGAAGGGTGGGAGAGAACTGAACGGGAGGGCTGTGTCCAGTAGAAGAGGGCACTGCAGTCCTGAGAGCGACGTGGGTCCTGACAACAGAAATGACAACGGTGAGATGCCACTAGATGAAGGAGCACCAGTGAACCAGAGCTAATTCCCAGGATGGCCAGCAGGAGGTGCTGCAGTGGTGAGTCGAACTGCCATTAGGCTGCTCTTACTTGGATTAGGCTAACTCATGAGAAGTTACCTAGATAGTGTGGATAACTCAGGTTGACTCTGTAGTAAAGATATAACACATATTGTGAGTAGTCCCCCTCACTTCAATGGGAAAGTTAAACATGTATGTAAATCTTTGCAGGATCAGGGCCTTAATGCTAAAGTTCCTTAACGAAACAGACTGTTGTGCCTTGCATAAGATTTCATTTTCTGTAGCTAAATTATAAAGCTGAGAACTGAGATTCCATTAGGAAACCACAGTCTTGAAGGTTGTGTTGTTAGATTATGAAATATATTTCAATCTCCTAACACCTAGATTTCTAAAGTTTATTATATATTAAGAACACCCAGTGGGATGGATTACTGTTTAGGAACACCCAGTGGGATTGACTATTATTTCTCAGTTCAGTTTTTAATATTAATTTCTCACTGCAGCTCCTTGGTAGGAGTTAAATGATGTAATTTTGTTTGGAAATGTTCTTAAGCATTAGCTTGTTTTAGTCTTATGCAGTCTAGTTTTGCTGTCTGAGATGGGTATAAATCCAGAGTAATTTTCATTAATCTTCAGTATAGTAACTGGATTTACACTTGTGTAACTGAGGACCAATTTCTGCTCTATCTTCTGCATTTTTAACTTGATTTTCTCCCTCTTTGTAACCTCACTTGTACTCCTTCTGTAAAGATGATGCAGACATTCTAAATAGTTTCAGATTTGTCTAATTTCTGTTTTGATGGTTGGGCGGTGAGAAGAGACCAGGGCACTCTTGTGGAAGTGAGAGAAAACATAACAATGGAGTTGGAAATGAGAGAAGGCTAATGACAAGAGTAAAGAACTTCTTGCAGAAACATGCTGTTGCTTGGAAGGAAACCAAAAGAACTATTTTCTTATCTACCATAGTATCTATTGGCCTTGATTTTGCAGACCTGTTCTGAGGAGTGAACCAGCTAATTGGAATTCGCATCAGCTAAACCCCTGGCCAAGCACAACTCACTGTGAAGAGCTCTCATCCTCCTTCAGTTTAAAAAAATTAATAAAATCACCAGAATCTGAGATGGACTAGGTAGGACAGGCTACCAGCTGAGAAAGCCATTTCCATTGTGGTACATTGGGGATTCATGTGACAGCCTAAATGGCATAGGATTAAGGCTAGCCCTGAGATTGAATATACCTCTATCAGAATACTGTTTACAATCTGCCATACTCTAGGGCTTATCTATCCTTGAAAGTTAATTCAGATTAAGGTAGGGTGTGAATTTAAATTACACTAGCTATTTCCAAATAACTTAAGGTGACCAGATGTCCCAGTTTTATAATGACAGTCCTGATATTTGGGCCTTTTTCTTATAGAGGAGCCTATTACCCTCCACCCCTGTCCCGATTTTTCAAACTTGCTGTCTGGTCACCCTAGAATAACTCCATGTATAGACACTCTTATTCCTGAAGTAGAGTGCCTTATTCCAGTTCAAGTTAGCTAAACTGGAACAAGGAACTCTCATTCCGGAGTAAGAGTGTCTACACACAGAATTATTCAGGAATAGTTATTCCAGAATTGCTATTTCTGAATAACTCCACATGTACATAAGTCCTTATAAAATAATACAACAGTATTCATGTTGTAAAAGCACTTTAATAGCCTTATTGTAAACAGAAGAGTTCTGGCGCAACTGCCTTTTGTGTTTTTTAAAATAAGAGAGTGCTTGAATCATGCACGAGCAAAAAAGAAGGCAGTCAATCAAAATGAAAAGCAAAAACAAAAACAAAACAAGATTTTTCCAGCAAGCACTTCACTGATATTCACAAATAACTTTTCCCAGAAATGCCGGCTTGTAAATCACTCCTGCTAAGGAGCAATAGTAATATCCAATAGCTTCTTGTTGGCACAGCTTTAATATTGTCTAATCCTGTAATAAGACGTACACTACATTAGTTCTTCATTTTGAAAGCCCATTACACCAAGCTGAGGGGCAGAACAAGCAAACACTAAAAGATTAGCTATTTTCCTAACATACAACCAAGTCTGGTCTGAGATAAGGTATTTTGACTAAAAACTTCTGTTTACATTTTTTTAAAAAAGACACTTAAAATCCTAAACTGGTAATAAAAAAATATCTGTAACAGAAACCTACAAATACATGCAGACCAACTGTTATAATGCATATCACAACTTGACATAGGATGTTTGAAGGTATGCTTCTGTATTTAGTATTACCAAAGGTGAGGATCACAACCACTTGTTGTGATAAATGTGAGGCTTGGGTGAGTCATACACTTATTGTTGCAATGGTAACCTTCCTAATCAGACGCACCGAATGGCTTGTTGCGGGGGAGGAGCACTGTTAAAAGCATAATAACCAGCTGGTTCACAACTGAACCGTGTGATCCATTCATAGGCAAGGTGACTGAATAATTGGCCAAAAGCAGCCTGGCCAACTTCTGTTGTCTGAGATCCCTCCCAGTGAAAATTCAGATCAGGATCCATCAGAGACAGTGCTGTCCTTTTTAGCTATAGACCATGAACACATTGTCCATGCTCAAAATGTTAAATCTGTCACCACTGGCACTCTGCAGGCTACGCAGGGGAGTCGGATTGGGGTGCTGGCAGCAGCCAGCAGAGTGCGGGTCTCCCCAGCAGGCAGAATGTTACAGATCAAGCATCTTCGATCCAACTCAGAAAGAGCTTTGGGGCAGAGGCCAAAGGCAATTGAGAGAGCTCCCCTTGGGAGGAGGAATCATGTGCTATGGTGAGCACCTCCGCAGGCAACAGAAATTGGGGAAATTAAGACATAGATCAGGGTGGCTGAGGCCAACACTGTAGACAAAATTGGGAACCAAATTTGGGGAAACTGAGGCACAACATCCAAGATACATGTGCAGCAACCAGGACTCTTTACAGAGAGTGGGTCTGGATATTGGCGGATGTCTTAGTCAGAATGCCCATACTTGCAGCACAAACTGAGGCAGAGCACAGGAGGCTCTTCCTGTGGAAGGAACATAGCACTGACCCCAAAAAGGGCTAACGGTTTCCTCATATACACACAGCTCAGGGATGAGGCAACCCCGTCAGAAAGGCATGACCTAGCAAGAAGTGAGGGACCTGAAGCCCGTGCCCACTTAACATTGGGTAATTGCAGCCCTGATGTAACAGCTTACTTAAGACCAGCTCTGCATGTGGTGGGCCACCTGGATATATTTTTGTTTGCTGTAAGGGTGGATTCCAAAGAAGATACAAGCCTGTTTGCTTCATTGCACATTGACTGGTAGGTTAAGAGTACTTCCAGCAAAGCAAAATACAGAAAGCACTCCTCCCACTAGGCTCTATTCCCTGTTAATAAAGTGGCAGGATTTCAGGAGTTGGCAAAGAGCACTGAGGCATCCAAGATTAGTCTGCATGAAGTACAAGCGTGGCCATCTTCAATAGCCAAGGTGGTGTCCTTGGAATGGGTGTGTTATACCTGGCCACTGACTGCCTCTTCGTTCATGTACAGGCCCTCTATTTACTGAGGGAAAATTAAGAGATGGAGTTTTTATTGAATGTTGGACAGTCCCTTAGAGCAATACAGTTTCCTTGAAGGGAGCCTGGGATGCCAGAGTCAAACCTGAAAGCTGAGCTGTGCTCAGTGGATCTGTGAAGGGATGAGCATAACCCTAGTGTGGGGTGGGCAAACTTTTTGGCCTGAGGGTCACATTGAGGTTCTGAAACTGTATGGAGGGGGGAAAAGCTAAAAATGAATATTTTGCAGCAAGGCTATGAAAAGAGAACATTTCAAACTACCAACCAGAGAAGAGATTATGGCTTAATTTGCAAATGCTCAATATGTCTGTAAATTGGATGCATTCTCAGGTTTTTGGCAGATAAAATTAACTGAAAAAAGCTCTAAACTATGCACATTTTATACCCTTTTTGGAAGATGCTTACCCTTCGGCATAGCTTCAGCACCAGAAGTTTACCACAAAACCATACGTATGATCTATGAATATATTAATGGTGTTGACACCTCAATGAATGACATCGTCTAGAGCTCAACGAAAGAGAAGCATGATTGTAGACTTCAGGAAGTCCTGGATGCAACTAGAGCTGCAAACCTCAAACTAAATAGGGAGAAATGTGTTTTAGGGGTTACAGAACTGACTTTTGTTAGGGACGTTATTTCCAACGAAGGTGTAAAACCTGAGAAGAAGATTTCAGCCATTGAAATGAAGTGTCCCAAGTCAAAGAAAGATGTCCAATGGCTCCTGAGACTGGTTAATTTATCTTGGAAAATTCACACCTTATCTATCTATCAAAGCAGCAGCTTTGAGAACTCCTAGAGAATAAAAATGAATGATATTGGGGTGCAGAACAGGAAGAATCATGGGAAGATTTAAAACAACAACTGATAAAACTTAGACACTGGTTCTTTTATGCACCAGGAAGGCCTATTAAAATCTCAGCAGATGCTTTATAATCTGGGTTAGGTGAAGAGATTTTATAGAAGCATGAGGATTGTTGGCAACCAGTTGCATTTGCATCCAAATCACTGAGGCAGAAACCAGATACACACGGATCGAAAAGGAGCTTTTAGGAATATTGTTTATCTGAGAGATTCAATCAGTATATTTATGGACAGACAGTGGAAGTAGAAATAGTCCACAAGTCCCTGATAGCGTTATTTAGAAAACCGCTAAATGACTGTACCTTAAGGATTCAAAGAACAATGATAAAGCTGCAAAAGTGTGATTTGGTTGTGACCTACATGTTTGGTAAATTCATGTTCACTGCAGATGCACTTTCCAGAGCAGTGTCTCCCACAAAACCAGAGAAAATTTTAGAGACAGAGATGCAAGCCTATGTAGATGTGATTGTAAAGTCAACTCCCATAGCTAACAGGAAACTGCAACAAATAAGAGGAAACAGAAAGAAGAATCATTGGGAATATTTAAAGAAATAATTAAAGGGTGGCCTGAAGAAATAAGCAGTTGCTTCCCAAATATAAGACTATTGGAACTGCAGACATGAACTTACTGTGATAGATGGGGTGATTTTCAAGTGCCGTAAGGTTGTAATTCCAATGAGCCTCTGAAAAGAAATGCTACAGAAAATCCACGAGGGCCATTTAGGAATCGAGAAGTGCAAACAACAAGCAGGAAAGGTGCTGTATTGGTTGCAGATCAATCATGACATTACTAAAGTGGTAGAAAACTGCTTTTCCAGGTTGAAATAAAAGCCATGCCAACAGGCATAGCCACTGAGACCTCATCCATTCCACAACACCCTTATGAGAAGGTAAGCACTGATTTATTTACTTGGCAATCAAAGGATTATTTAATAGTCCCAGATCATTATTCTCTATATCCAGAAATTTGCACACTGTACAGAATTAATAGCAAGTCAGTGATAGCTGGCATGAAGGCAATCTTCTCCAGACATTGAATTCCAGATGAAGTCTTTAGCGATAATGGGCCACAATTTTCCAGTGCAGATTAAGATTTTCATCACAAAACATCATGTCCAAATTACCCTCAGTCAAATGGATTTGTGGAAAGGTCTATATGGACAGTAGAGAACCTTGGAAAAAATTTTTGACAGCAGGAGTGATTTGTACAGGTTTTTTTATTGGTTTACTGAAGTGCACCTCTGGAGAATGGCTTTTCTCCAGCTCAGCTATTAATGGGAAGAAGGATCAGATCTAATTTTACTAATTACTGATAACCTGCTGAAATCTCATAACAATGAAACCATACAGAAGATGAAAGAAAATCAGAAGTGGAAGCAGAAATATTGTTTTGGCAAAAGGGCCCATGATCTCCCATCTCTTAACCAAGGTGATAGAGTATGCCTGAGGAATCACGCCTCTAATACTTGAGGCCAAAGGGGTACCATTAAAGAACAGCTGCATCCAAGGTCTTATGTAGTTCAGACAGACCGGGGGACACATTTGATGTAATAGAAGGCATCTATGAGTAATCCCAGAAAGTTCCAAAGCATACAGCTGAGGTGGACTCTGGCATTTCCCATCTGATTCTTTGTCATCCACACACAAAGGGGAAACAGCCAAGGAACAAGAGAACAATTCAGACTCTGTTGAAAGGCTGATAGTGAGAAGATGAGTGGGAGATTAAATGTCCTCAAAGAATCATGGAGATTTGCTAACCTGCCTGGTGAAAGGGTATTTGAAGAAAGCGTAGGGTGACCAGATGTCCCAATTTTATAGGGACAGTCCTGATATTTGGGGCTTTTTCTTATATAGGCTCCTATTACCCCCCCCCCCACCCCCATCCCGATTTTTCACACTTGCTATCTGGTCACCCTAAGAAAGCGAGTGGTAAAGACTCACTCAAGAATGATGCTCTGGTAACACATTGGCTTAATGGAAATGTACTAGATGGGTTTAGAATCAATGTGAGTTGTTAAATAGTTGTTAGTTTGTTTTTCTTCAAGAAGGAAGATGTAGCGATGTTTATGAAAGATTGTGATTTGGAGACGGTCCCTCATAAGGGACTGTGTTGTGAGTGTGGCAATTTGGAGATGTGCCTTGCAGGCGGGAGTGGGGAACACTGCATGGCTGTGTGCAGCAGTTCACCAGAGATGCTGTCCAATTTGTTTTATTAAAGTTTTATTCCTTTCTCATTCACTGATTTGTTATTTAATGAACCCCAAGATCGTTGCATTCTCCATTGGGGTTAATGAGGTTTTCAGCAAGGAAGAATTTGGATAGGGCTTTGGAATTTAGGGTTCTGCAATGGTGGGGGGATGGACCTGATATCCTGACATGCACAATCACCCAACTTTTCCAGTGCCCGAGTGAAACAATCAGCTGTATGAAAAGCCTGATCTGGAACTAAGCCAGGGCAAGACATGGGTTATGTTATTGAAAATATTATAAGAATCACATGCAACATGTTGTAGTTCTGTTCTGCTACATTACTTTTTAAGTAAAGATCTACTGAATCTAACAATTTCATGCTCTGTTACCAGGCCTGTCTTGACAGCCTTAACTCTGAATTTGTCAACATTTTATGCTTAAATTCGCAATGTTAGTATTGCATTAATGTAGATGGGATTTCTTTATTCATTTAATATCACACCAAATTGGAATGCTGTAGAGAACAAGCCTGTTTTTGGATCATTGAATTCTGACTCCATTGCATGGTAATTTATCCAGGCAATCTTCCTGTATATCTAGTTTTTTTTAGAAAGGCAATTTTTTTGAAGTGCCACTTAAAAGAAAGTAATATTTTTATATGGCAAGTCATTAAATGGTTTGTGTGCAACAGAAGTACTGAAATATTACATGGTACCTATATGAACTAGGGGATAATTTTGGCTATTCTGAGAACCAGAAACCAAACTGCTTTATGTTTAAAAGCACTATACCTTGTAAATACTACAAATAAATCTAAAATTCAAATCTAAAATATTTCTTACAATAGATTTTTCATTGCCATTTAAAATGTTGTCCCATATTTTATCTGTGAGGTACTGATCCCAGTTAAGGTGAATATCACACTTTCAGGTCTTCCCTAAACTTCAGAACTCAGAACTATACAAAACCACAATGAAATAACTCTGTATAAACAATGTTCAATCTGGAAATGCTTTCTTCACTAAGGCCCTAATTCAGCAAACCACTTAAGCACATGTTCAACTCCATCTCTGTTCATCAGAGCACTTAAGCACGTTTCATCTGTTGATTTGGTTGTACACTCAATATCTTATTCTGGGCCATCTTTTCCATATGAAACTTTTCTAGAAAACCATATTGTCCTATCGTCTCAAACCAAGTGTCCCTCAAAAGAGGTTCTGGTGCCGAAAGTATGGTCTTTTGAAAAGTTGCTAATTGAATTGATACGTAAGAAAAACAAATAACACATCTTAATTTTTTGGTGTCCAGTGCCAAAATAGCCATCCTTCCTCCAAGTCCAGTCCATAGTAGTAGAGGCAGATGCAAACTGAAACACAAAGGTGAACAATACCAAATTTGAGACAGTTTGAAATTCAAATTTCTAAATCAGAGTGATATGAGGAGAGATACAAGCTGATAACACTAATCTGAACCTTCACCCCATGCTTAAAAAATAAACATGCCTGAACTTTTGTTCCTGCCTACTTAGGATGCCATTTTAGAGTAGGAGGTTGCTAAACCTGCCATAGAGCAAAAAATTCAGAAATCTGTCTAAACATCATGAAACACTCTGTAGTGCTAATAACAGATCAGAGTGTTTTTTAATGAATAAATAGTCTCAAGCATACAGAAATACTATACTTTAAATATTTTCTGATTCAGTAGGTCATCTGGAAGCTTTTACTTTACATTACATTATACTGAGTCACAGTATAATGCTAACAGTAGATCCCTGGTAACTTCCCATCTTTCCTGGTAATTTGTCAAACTACCCAAGGCAGATCATCACCCCCAGGTGTCCTGTGAAATGGCCAGGGGCTGGGCTTCCTAGTCTCCCGAAGAAATCACAGATGTTCCATTCTGGTCTGACTCATGTATCCTGTGTAATTCCAATTTGATCCCCGTGAACTCAGGATAGCTTTGGTTCAGATTGTTCCTGATTCAACCTTGGTCCGCTCACAAAAGGGTACATGTGATCCAATGTCTCCTTCACAGACCACATCCCATTCCTTCCAGAATCTGATTAAACTTCACTTCCCTGATCAAACCACTTCTGGTCCTGTTCCTACTGAGACAGCTGTAATTTTCCATGACAGTGTATTAAATAGTAACTGTCTTTCCAAAGTATTGAGCATTATACTAGAATCCTACAAGCAAGCTTCCACTGAAGGATTTTTCCTTGCTATCCTTATATGTCATGGTAATTGGTTTGTATTAATGTGTTCCTTTTGAAGGTTCTTCATTAAGAATTCTTATACCCTTTACATCTTCAAGGATGTCCTATCCTTATACAGGAAAGTTCCTGTCTGCCTCCAGATTACACCTTGTGATGACCAGTAGTATCAGCTCTACTCATCTAAGGGTATGTCTACACTGCACCACTCAGACACTGCTGAAGGGAAACCACTCTTGTGTGTTCACCCTGTCAGCTGCTTGCACAATAACATCTTCACACTTGTGGTGGTATTCGGAGTGGTGCACTCTGGGCAGCTATCTCACAGAGCATCTCTTCCTCTTCTGCCACTAAGAGTTGTGGGAAGGCAGAGGGGGTCGCAGGGCATCCTGGGTCCTGTCCAAGTGCCCCATGATGCATTGCTTCATATCCCAGCAATCTGTGCTTCCAAGCCTTCCATCTGCATTTGGCGCCATCTTTCAATGGTTTGTGTACTGTGCACTCTGCTCTGCCTCTTTGGTCTGCAGGAATGTATCACGCACTGTTGACCAATATGCTGCTCGCTCTCACTAACATGTCATGAGTGGCAGTGGAGTTATTCCTTAAACTACAAAGGCAAGAGCAGTTTGACATTGATCTTGCCACATGTAGTATCTACGACACGAGATTGCTTGTGGCATTCACAGAGTGAATTCACTGACCACAGTGGAATGCCACTTTTGGACTTGGGAAACAAGCACTGAGTTTGGGATCACATCGTTATGCATGTCTGGGATGACAAGCAGTGGCTGCAGAACTTTTGGATGAGGAAAGCCACATTCATGGGACTGTGTGATGACCTCACCCCAGCCTTGCAGTGCAAGGACACAAGAATGAGAGCTGCCCTGCAATTGGAGAAGTGCGTGGTGATTGCACTGTGGATATTGGCTACTATAGACTGCTACTAATCAGTCACTAACCAGTTCAGAGTGGGAAAGTCGACCGTTGGACTTGTGTTGACGGAAGTGTGCAGGGTGATTAATCACATCTGTCGCATCGCAGACGGACCTGGACAAATGCTCAACAGTCAGTTTGATTGGTAGCAAAGTCCGTTTATTTCTCTCCAGCATACATCTTTATACACTTGAAGCAGGCAAGCAAGCAATTGCTAATTGGTTAACAAAATACACACAAGCACTGCTATAACTTCATAGGGTAACATCATCCTAGACAGCTTTCTAATTTATTATCCTATTATTGCCTGCTAGAGAGAAGTTAGCCAAGGCCAACTTCTCATAACAAAACTCACAGCCTAATTAACCCAACCTAGAAACCTAAACATCTCAAGCTTCCCACACTACCATCTGCCAAGCTAGCAAAATATTCCCAACACACATCCTGCTCCGAAAGACCGGGACTCTGGGCAACATGCGTGACATTGTGGATGGCTTTGCACAAATGGGCTTCCTTAACTGCAGAGGGGCGATAGATGGCACGCATCTTCCAATTCTGGCACCAGACCACCTAGCCACCAAGTACATTAATTGGAAGGGGTATTTCTCAATGGTTCTCCAGGCACTTGTGGATCACTGTGGGCATTTCACGGACATTAATGCAGGTTGGTCTGGAAAGGTGCATGACGCACATATCTTTTGGAACACTGGTCTGTTCAGGAAGCTGCAAGCAGGGACTTTCTTCCTGGACCAGATTACTGTAGGGGAAGTTGAAATGTTCATTGTGATCCTGGGGGACCCTGTCTACACCTTAATGCCGTGGCTTATGAAGTCATACACAGGGCATCTTGACAGCAGCAGAGTGGTTCAACAACAAGCTGAGCAAGTGCAGAATGACTGAGTTTTTGGTTTTGGCCCTTTAAAGGCCCACTGATGCTGCCTATATGGGAAGCTGGACCTGGCCAATGACAGTATTCCTATGCTTATAGCTGTGTGCTGTATGCTTCATAATATTTGTGAAGGGAAGGGTGAAAGCTTCACTCAGGGCTGAACTGCTGAGGCTCAATGCCTGGAGGCTGAATTTGAACAGCCAGAGACCAGGGCTATTAGAGGGGTGCAGGATGGGGCCATAAGGATCAGGGATGCCTTGAGGCAGAAATTTGAAGCTGAAAGCCACTAATATTTGTTGCTATGCAGGAGTGCAGTGCTTGTAATGCTAGGAGGTGATTGTGACTGGTGCAGACAATGCAGTATGAAGGTTTAAGAAAATTTCATGTTGCTTTGCAGGGCTCTGTTTGCTTTCAATTAATGGAATAAAGATTGCTTTCAAACCAAAACAATTCAGTTGTTGTTTTTTAATAAAAGGAGGAGAGAGACAAACAAAACAACACATCAACACTGGGGGAGATGGGGGAAGGGAGGGTCTCAGGAGGAGGTGGGGTCCCAGGATAGTTAAAGGGGTGTGTATGTCCAGGTATCCTATCCAACCTTCTCCTTTGGAGTACAGTGCAGCAGGTACTGTACTTCAGCAGGGCTAAACTGCAGAGGGACGGGTGTTGAGTGCAATGGGTAGTGGGAGTCCGCGTGCTGGACTGCGATGGGGGAGGAGTGGAATGCCGTGGGTACAGACTGGAGCCAGGAGGTTGATAAGAGTGTGATGGTATCTGAGGGGAGCATGGGAAAGAATTTTGCGACAGCAGCTGCAGGGGAGGGTGGGTGTGGAGCTGCTTGGTTCGCAGTGCTAGTAGCACCTGGAGCATGCCTGCTTGGTGCTCTATAATGTTTGAGCCGCTCCGTGGCTTCGTTCTGGTGTGCCACATTATTTTGGTCCCTCTACTCGCTGGGCCACTACTCCTTCAATACTATTCCTCTCTCCAAATGCTGATGAGGTCCAGCAGCTTGGCATTGCTCCAAGTGGGGGATTGCCTGGTGCATGGACCAGGCATGGTCACCTAGAAAGATGCGCTGAGACCACTGCATGTGTCACCGAGTAAACAGGAAGGGGACTTTCAAAATTCCCAAGGAATTTAAGGAGTGGGGCTCACGCTTGATCACCTGAGAGCAGGGCAGTAGAGTTCAAACCGATGACCAGAGCAACCTCCCGGAGGCCAATTACAGCACTGTAAACGACCAGGGTGTCTACACTGGCACCATGGCACTGTAGCCACTGTGCAGAAAGCTGTATGCTTCTTGTCAGGGTGTTTTTTTATTTTACAGCGCTGCAACTGCACAGTTTCTGCGCATTAAGTGGCTTGGCAGTGTGTACACCTTGGGAGTTACAGCGCAGAAAGCTGCTTTACTGTGTAGAAAGTTGCCAGTGTAAACAAGGCCTAAGCTACTGCAAATAGTTGATGTTCTACCAATAATCGTGAAGCCTGTGTGCCAGGTCCAATGCTTTTTTCAGTGTAATAGAAAAGAAAATATATATTTTCTGAACCTTTGAGTAGTATCTTTAAGAAAGAAAAATGTGTAATTCATTATGGGTTCTGTGGAATTCCTTGCCAGAGGATGTTGTGAAGGCCAAGACTCTAACAGAATTAAAAAAAGAACTGGATAACTTCATAGAGGATAGGTCCATCAATAGCTATTAGCCAGGATGTTGTCGCTAGCCTCTGTTTGCCAGAAGCTGGAAATGAGGGAAAGGGGCTGGATCACTTGATTACCTGTTCTGTTCATTCCCTCTGGGGCACCGGGCATTGGCCACTGTCGGAAGACAAGATACTAGGCTAGATGGACCTTTGGTCTGACCCATTATGGCCATTCTTATGTTCTTAAGAGGCTGAGAGATCTCTCTGTACTTGAAAACATTGACATGAACAGTCTTTGGTGGAAAGATATTAAGGTCATGATTTTCAAAATTATACAATTAATATGTGCAAGCAATTAGTTTGAATGACTGCATGTGCAATCAGGAATTTGAGTGTGACAATGGCCAAATAGATACAAATTAGGTACACAGTTGCATAAATCTGTGCACATAAATTGCGTGTACTTTATTTTTTAAGTCAGGGTCTATGTATTTTCATACTCAGTAGTGCTATAAAAACCACTCAGCAGAAACACTAGCATATCTTTGAATTTAATTTATCCTTCAAAAGAATGTAAAAAGGAAGACGCTCCTTCCTTTAACACTTTTAACATTGTAGGTTTGGAATATTTTTATTTTATGTTTTACAAGATCTCTTCTGCATTTTGAGTTTCAGGGGCTTGATGGAGGTGGGCTTTAGCAAGAACTAACTATCTTACCGTCTAGCCCATCCATGGGTTGTAAGAGGTGACAGCAAACCAATTTATGGGAAGCAGACAGGGAAGAATTGGTTGAAAGAACCTTATTATCATTGACTTCACTGAGAGTGTCTATAATCTTCTGTTGTGTAAACAGATACTGGTATTTTATCATTCAGAGAGATCTCACCTTCCCTACTACTCTGCGGGAACAACCACTTAAAAAGTGCAGTTTATTCGCAAGACTTTCCTCTAACAGCAATCAATTATGTTTCATCACAGTAATATCTACTTTCCAGGAATGGATTTTGACATCTGTAGTATATTATCACTTCAAAAAGGAGTCATACAAAAAATGGAAACTAGGTTAAATTATGAAGGATGAATACAAAAATAACAATACAAGCATGTAGAGACAAAGTTAGAAAGGCCAATACACAAAATGAGATTAAATGAGCTAGGGCCACGAAGGGTAACAAAACATTTTAGAAATACATTAGAAGCAAGAGGAAGACCAAGGACAGAGTAGGCCCATTACTCAGGAGAGAAAGACCATAATAGAAAACACAGCTATGACCTGAATGTTTTTAAATGTCTTTTGTTGTTCAGTTTTTACCAAAAAGGTGAGCAGTGATTGGATAACTAACATAGTGAACATCAGTGTAAATGGGGTAGGATCTGAAGCTCAAATAGGGGAAAAAACAAGTTAAGAATTACTTAAACAACTTAGATGTCTCCAAGTTGGCAGGACCTGATGAAATACATTGTAGAATACATAAGGAACTGGCTTAAGAGATCTCTGAGTCATTAGTGATTATCTTTGAGAACTCATGGAGGATAGAGGAGATCCCAGAGGATTGGAAAAGGGAAAATATAGTACCTAGCTATAAAAAGGGGAATAAGGACAAACCAGGGAATTCTAGACCAGTCAGTTTAGCTTCGATACCTGGAAAGATAATGGAGCAAATAATCAATTTGTAAGCACCTAGAAGATAAGATAAGTAACAGGTAACATGGATTTTTCAAGAACAAATCATGTCAAATCAACCTAAAAATCCTTCTGTGACAGATTAATAAGCCTTTTGGAGAGGAAGGCAGCAGTAGATGTGATATCTCGACTTTAGTAAGGCTTTTGATATTGTCTCATATGGCATCTCATAAGCAAACCAGGGAAATACACCCTAGAGATGATCCTACTATAAAGTGGGTGAACAACTGGAAAATTGTACTCAGAGTAGTTATCAATGGTTCATAGTCAAGCTGGAAGGACACATTGAATGGGCTCCTGCAGGGATCAGTTCTGGGGCCAGTTGTATTCAATATCTTCACAAATGATTTGGATAATGACATAAAGAGTACACTTATAAAGTCTGTGGATGATACCAAGCCAGGAGGGGTTGCAGGAGCTTTGGAGGACAAGATTACAATTCAAAATGATCTGAAATAAATAGTATGAAATTCAGTAAAGACAAATGAAATTACTACACTTAGAAAGGAATAATCAGTTGCACAAATATCAGATCAGAAATAACTGCCTAGGAAGAAGTACTGCAGAAAAGGATCCAGGGGTTATAGTGGATCACAAACTAAATGAGAGTCAACAATGTAAAACTGTTGCAAAAAAAGCAAACATCATTCAGGGCTATGTTAGCAGGAATATTGTAAGTAAGACATGAAGTAATTTTTCCAGTCTACTCAGCACTGATAAGGCCTCAACTAGAGTATTGTGTACAGTTTTGAGTACCACACTTTGGGAAAGATGTGGACAAATTGCCTATTTACTAGTGTTAAACATCTTATATTTTAGGGCTGTCGATTAGTTGCCGTTAACTCATGTGATGTACTCAAATTAATCATGTTTAAAAAATTAATTGCAATTAGTTGCAGTTTTAATTGCACTGGTAAATAGACTACCAATTTAAATGTATTAAATATTTTGGGTGTTTTTCTACATTTTCATTCATATAGTATTCTGTGTTTGAAATCAAAACGTATATTTTTTATTACAAATATTCTGTAAAAGATCGTAATTTTTCAATTAACCTCATACAAGTACTGTAGTGCAATCTCTTTGTTGTGAAAATGCAACTTACAAACGTAGATGTTTTTTGTTACATAACAAGGAGTCTGCTGGCACCTTAAAGACTAACAGATTTATTTGGGCATAAGCTTTCGTGGGTAAAAAACCTCACTTCTTCAGTGCATGGCTGTTGAGGTTGATGGATTTCCACTCCATATGGCTAAATGAAGTGAGGTTTTTACCCATGAAAGCTTATGCCCAAATAAATCTGTTAGTCTTTAAGGTTCCACCGGACTCCTTGTTATATTTGTGGATACAGACTAACACGGCTACCCCCTGATATTTGTTACGTAACTGCACTCAAAAACAAAACAATGTAAAACTTTAGCATCTACAAGTCCACTCCTCCTACTTCTTGTTCAGCCAATTGCTAAGACAAACAAGTTTGTTTACATTTACAGGAGATAATGCTGCCCTCTTCTTATTTACAATGTCACCAGAAAGTGAGAATAGGCATTTGCATGGCACTTTTGTAGCTGGCTTTGCAAGGTATTTACATGCCAGATAAGCTAAACATTCATATGCCCCTTCATGCTTCGGCCACCATTCCAGAGGACATGCTTCCATGCTGATGACGCTTTTTAAAAAAAGAACGCGTTAATTAAATTTGTGACTGAACTCCTTGGGGGAGAATTGTATGTCTCCTGCTCTGTTTTACCCACATTCTGCCATATATTTCGTGTTATAGCAGTCTCAGATATGACCCAGCACATCTTCATTTTAAGAACACTTTCACAGCAGATTTCACAAAATGCAAAGAAGGTACCAATGTGAGATTTCTAAAGATAGCTACAGCACTCGAACCTGGCCCTACGTGACTGGGTGTTAAAAAGAAACTATCCCTAAGGAAAGAGTTTAAGAATCTGAAGTGCTTTCCCAAATCTGAGAGGGATGAGGTGTGGAGCAGGCTTTCAGAAGTTTTAAAAGAGCAACACTCTAATGCGGAAACTACAGAACCTGAACCATACTATATTTGTATGTCTCTCTGCTGCTACCTGACTGCATGCTTCTGGTTCCATATGAGGTGTGCGGTTAACCAGTCACTTTGTAACTCTGAGGATCTACTGTAACCAGAAAAGGAATTTCCAAATTAGTTTGTTCCACTATTAATCCAGTATGTAAGGATAGAGGGGGAAACATTTTCAAAAGTGCCTAATTCCCATTAAAACTTAATAGGATTTAGGTGCTTAAAGAAATTTGATCCAGAATGTTTAAGACAGGAAATAGGTCTGATGGGGAATCACCTATTGGAATCTAAGAGAAAGCACAGAACTCATTTCAATAAAGAAAAGCTTTTGATGTTTTCTGTTAAGTTTTGTGCTAACAATAAAGTCTGCAGTAAAGGGAGGCAAGTTAGAATGTAATTGTACATAGTCTTGAATGGGACATTATGTGGACAACTTATCCTGATGAAGTACCTCCCTTAACATAGAGAAAAAGCCTGCAAAGACTGAAAAATGAAATAAGTACCTCACTGAATGAAGTGCAGGAATAAAAATATTCACTGCATTTAACTTTTATTCCATCTTTTAATCTTTATTGGGCAACTTCTGAGTTAAGACTAGAGCTCTGTATTTTACACCTATTTAACATCTGGTTAAACACCACTTAGGGTACGTCCAGACTACCTGCCGGATCGGCGGGTAGCGATCGATCGATCCCCGAACGCGCTCCCGTCGACTCCAGAACTCCACCAGGGCGAGCAGAGGAAGTGGAGTTGATGGGGGAGCTGAGGCTGTTGATTCCGCGCCATGAGGATGGGAGGTAAATCGACTTCAGCTACGCTATTCCTATAGCTGAAGTTGCGTATCTTATATCGACCTCTCCCCCCCCCAGTGTATACCAGGCCTTAATCCTTTGGCATTGGCCAAATATGTTCCAAATAAGCAGAATATTTACTAATAGTATCCCAATTAAATAGTAG
The DNA here is from genome assembly GCF_020497125.1 of Mauremys mutica. NCBI lineage: Eukaryota > Metazoa > Chordata > Testudines > Geoemydidae > Mauremys > Mauremys mutica. The sequence continues at coordinate 92,787,797 of NC_059073.1, read as the reverse complement.
GAATTTCTATACACTTTTATTAGCCTAAATACTCATAGAAGAATCACATTTTTAATTTTATCTTTTAAAACTAGAAAATTAAAAAGATATCAATTTAGAGGGATAAATTAAAGGTGTATTATATATTTAGAGCTATATATTTTGCATAATACAGCCCCAGTTCTGCATTTCTTTCAGAGCTTTGCTGGAGCTCAGGAACTCCACCTCACATGTGCCTTTCCCATGTGTATTGCTGCTTAAGGAAGTCTTGGGTACCTAGAGAATTCGATAGCCCTCTGGCCCTGTTTCTACAGAGACATACACATTCTTAACTTAAGGCATTGTGAATGGCCTCACAGTGGTTCTACTGCAGGGGCAGGCAACCTGCGGCACGCAAACTGATTTTCAGTGGTACTCATGCTGCCCGGGTTCTGGCCACCGGTCCAGGGGGCTCTGCATTTTAATTTTAAATGAAGCTTCTTAAACATTTTAAAAACCTTATTTACTTTACATACAACAATAGTTTAGTTATATATTATAGATTTATAGAAAGAGACCTTCTAAAAATGTTTAAAATCTATTACTGGCACACGAAACCTTAAATTAGAGTGAATAAATGAAGACTCGGCACACCACTTCTGAAAGGTTGCCAACCCCTGGTCTACTGTCTAAAGTTAAGCATGTGTGTAAAACAAATACTTTAGAAGACCATTAAAGTAGCAAAGTCAAGCATTCAAAGTTAAACACCTGAATTAAGGTTGCTCATGCAATCTTAATTTGGTGTCTTGTATTTATGATAGTCTTTAATTACATGATCACACTTTTTTCTATAGGACTGTGCCTCATTCAGTGCACATCATGGGCGATGCTCTGAGGATGAATCAGGCTATATAGTGAAAGAAGCTGCTGTCTGAGTGTGGTATTTAGATGTGCTTGTAATTATTAGATCTGGGGCCACTGGCTGTTGGGAGTCTGAAAGGACAGGGAACAGGAAGGAGGGGGAGGAGTTGAGGAGGTTGAGTGAGAGTTACAGAGGGTGCAGCAGCAGCGTGGTAAAGGGGTTTCCACTGTAAATAAAGTTCTGTTGAAGCTTGTTAGTATCTTGCCTGCTTGATACAACACTGAGGTACTCCTGCCTCATTAGTTACACCTATCTTCTCAGCCCTCACCTCTCTTCATTCTAAGTCAGGCAGCTTTTTCCTTCTTGGGTGCCAGCAGGGGGATCTTGAAAGGACAAGAGACACGATCTCCTTGGTCTCTGTTCCTGTGCCTGATGCCACTGTGGCCTGGAGCAGCAATTGCAGGGCAAATCTTGCTCAGTCTTTGCAGCCCCAGGATGGAGTATGGTCAGTTGGTTTGGGGGAGGGCACATGTGTAGTCTGGTCACATGCAGGAGCTGTGAGGGGATGGAGCATGCTCAGTACAGATGGACTAGTCACAGAATTTATCAGCCAAACTCTAACAAGTTTCTACTTATGTAGAAATTTATGTATTTATCAGCCGAACTGACCAAACTTGGGCAGCTTTTGAAAGCAATAGCAAAAAGGACATTCCGGACATCAGTGCAACCTCCTGAAAAACGTCAAGTCACCATTCCAAGAAATGGAGGCTCTAGAGTGTCTAATATTCTTATAAGCAATTTGTTAACATAGGTAAAACCATGCATTTCCCCACCCCAATCTTGTTCTCGTAAATGGCTGAGCCATTTTTTTTATGGACACTTGAAAAAGAAAAATTCAGAGGGAGCCTGACACCCATCATGGAAAACTTCAGCCCAGATAAATAAAGTATGGCAAAGTTATAAGCAACTGAAAACAGTCTTACAATGGGAACTGCCTGGCATCCAGAACTATAAGTGTTGCTACCTGCACAATCAATAAAGTATTTTCCTTTAGCTGAGTATTAAATACCTTATTTGTAACATCAGGCTTATTATAGATGAAGTAACTGCTTTTGTTAATCATTAGTGGGAGAAAAGTGATGTTTTTGAATGTTTGAACGACCAAGTTTAGCTTCCCCCCCCCTTGAATGTGAGGATGAGGTGAAATTGCACTTCCCATTTTATAACTATTTTTTGCACAATTTTTTTAACAGCCCTGCAGCGTAGTGTTAAAGTTGAACTTTGGTATGAAAATAGGATTTATCTAGGATAATGGCATGATCTTGTTCAAGAGGAAATTTTTTTTGATTTGAGCAAATATGAGCATTTGAGAATTGTTTTCTTAGCATGCACAGAAGTTTTCCTTCCTCAAGTGTACCTGGTACTCTGTGGCCATTACAACTGCATTATTTTTAAAATCCCTCTCTCTGTTATCACAATGTACTGCCAGTAGGTGGAGATATTCCAAGAACTGACGGCCTCTAACTCCCCAGCCGACTGCTCAAGCTGAGAAAACAAATGATAAATTCTGATTAATAAACATTACAGAATAACCATCTCCAGGCAGTATACTTTATTTTTTCCCTCCTCATTCATTTATTGTGCAAAAAATGGAAAAGACGACTCGTTGGAATCTCTTGCTTTGCAATAACTCTGCTACACAACCACCTTTCCCAGCTTTAGCAGCTTCACAAGAGTTCTACTGCAGCAGGCTGGCAACTGGGCCTGCAGGGGAAGGGCCGGCTGAGCCAGACAGCTTTTGTGGCAGCTACTGAGGTAGCAGGGGGATGGAGTTAAGGCTGTTGAATCTCAGTCAAAAATGGTAAGCTTCTTGTGATGTCTAGTCAGATAGACCCAGAATATGGAACTTCTTTTTCTTAAAGAAAAGAAAAAAAAAGCAAACCTAGGACACTTCATACAAAAACGATATCAATAGAATGTGGAAGTTGCCCCGTAAAGCGCACACGTCACAAAATGTCAAACTGAGCCTGCATGCACAACTTGTTACCTGCTGTTTCTTCTGATGAGCTGAGAGATGTTGTAGTGGTGAAAGGCTTACTCTTTTCTGTGATCTTCAGGAGAATCTGCAGGACTGGGTCCCAGCTCCTGGTAAAGTTATAAGTGAAATATAATAAAACTGGCTGAGGATATGGCTAAGGGCTGGAACAAATGCTTACTGAGGCTTTATTAATTCCACAAATCACTTAGCACAGACCAACCTAGAGTGAACAATCTTTCAGGATTTCAATCAAATGCCTCTGTTTCATATTACCTTTTTAATAAAATGGAGTTAAAGTGGTGTTGGGTTGGGTAGGAAGGAACTATGGTGTGACTGAATTCTTAGCATTCCTTATCTTTTTGGACTGCTCTCTGTTCAACTAGCCCCATAGCATCTGAACTGTGCCCAGCCTTGCCAAAGAATGTAAGGGAGAGATAAAAGTAGATGAGAGATCATAAAGCACATCCCATCACTCCCTGTTATCTGTGTGATCAGCCATGCTTGGCCTGTGTCGAGTATAAAGGCATATTCAGTTAATTGAAAAACCCTGCTGTTGCTCGTAAAAACAAAACAAGAAGCTCTTTAATTCATAATCCTTTGAAAGGTGCTTTAAAAGGAACAGTGCTTTTCAGTACTGGTATTGTTTGAGGGGTTTGTTTTTCAAGCATGATTAAAAGTATTGTGAGACCCTCAGGGCAATTTAACATCTGTGCAAAACTTCAATCATTCATGCCCAGGGCGAAAACCTTTTAAAGGGAAGCCTATTATTTTCAGCTGTGTGACCTGACATGGGTAGTCATACAGCTGTGGAGTATTCTTTATTGGCCCTGCTTTTGAAGGCATTAAAAGACAGAAAAATAGCTCCCATTAGCCTCTCAAGCTTCTAAACAAACAAGCCACACCCTTTGGCCCCCATCTCAAAAAATCCTCCCATTGTCCTCACTTGCAATCCATTATTTAGTAGGGCTCATATGTGCAAGACTGATGTGACTCTTATGATGGGTTATGCTGATAAGCCTTAAATAATGGATTACAAATGGGACATTTTAAAAGTTATTTTTTTAACATTAGTGGTTGATGTAAAAGTCAGGGTTCTTCTTCGAGTGATTGCTCCTATGCATTCCAGTTAGGTGTGCGCGCCGCGTGTGCACGGCACCTCGGAACTTTTTTACCCTAGCAACTCCGGCGGGCTGGCTGGTGCCCCCTGGAGTGGCGCCGCTATGGCGCCTGTTATATACTCCAGCCGGCCCGTCTGCTCCTCAGTTCCTTCTTACTGCCCGTGACGGCCAGTTGGAACGGTGGAGTGATCTTTGTCCTCCACTACCCTAGCTCTCGCTACAGGTTTTTTGTAGATAGTTATCTTAGTACATATAGTTAGTTGTGATAGTTATAGTTACAGTTAGTTTGTTAGGTTTAGTGTTAAGGTTAGGGGGGGTTTCCCTCCCTTTCCTGCCCCGGTGCGGGCTCATGCCCAAGGCACCGGGCTTTAAGCCCTGCACACTTTGCCAGAGGCCTATGCCGATTGGGGACCCGCACGACGCCTGTCTTCGCTGCCTCGGCGAGGGTCATCGCACGGACAAGTGCAAAATTTGTTCCGCCTTCAAGCCGAGAACGTATAAGGAGCGGGACAATAGACTAAAACAGCTCCTTATGGAGGCGTCGCTGCAGCCCCCGGCACCGACCGCGCCGGCACCGAGAGCACCATCGGTGCAGAGCGCACCGGCGGCTCCGAGCCGCTCCGGCACCGCACACTCAGTCAGGCGCTGAGAAGACCCGGCACCGATCTCTTTCGCCTGCCAGAAAGCGCAGACTGGCTAAGGCTATTGCTGAGTCCCGCGCGCAGGACTCAGCCAAGACTATTGCGCCATCGGCGCCTCCCGCGGTGGCCGTGCGCCCAGCAGGCACCGGGCCGTTGACTCCGGCGCCAAAAGGCCCGTCGAGTCCGGCACCGCCACGCTCCCCGGCGCCGTCCGTGGTTGAGCCAGGACTGCCTTCGACGCCGGAGACATTCGCTGCAGCCCGAGAGCTCATACAGCTCGTAGAGGCACCAAGCCTCCGGCCCCCGGCACCGCCGGTGCGGGCTGTACCATCCATCGGGAAGCCGGCGATGATGCTCCGCCCGTCCTCCGCGGACCGCCGGCACAAGCGACACTCCCGGTCCCGATCACGATCCCGGTCCCGACGGCGGTCGCTTTCTCGATCTCGGCACCGGTCGCCGTCCTGCCGCCGGTCAGAGTCCCGGTACCGTTCGTCGTCTCGGTACCGGTCGCACTCCCGGCGCAGATCCAGGTCCCGATCGCCATCGCGTCGGCACCACCGGAGGTCTCCATCCCGGCGTCGTTCCCGACATCGTGATTTCCGCAGCATCTCCCGGCACCGCAGATCCCGCTCCCGGTCGAGCTCCCGGCACCGGTTGAGCTCCCGGCACCGCGGTGACCGACGGTCTCGATCACCGTCCCAGTACCGGACGTACTCACGCCGTCCCTCGGTACCGTCTGCGGAGAGGCTACCGCCTTCAGCTGTGCAGTCTGTCAGCGCCTCAGCGCCTCCTTGGCCATCCCGCCCGGCATCGGTGGCCTCCGGCATGGACAGCACCGCGCACCTGCCACCGACCCCACATGGTGATCCTCAGGGGTCTCAGCGGTGGGGCTTCTGGGTTCCATGGGCCCAGCATGAGGCGCAGGGGGTACCGTTTCCCCTGAGAGACCTAGCCGTCGAGCGCAGGGTCCCCGAGGTAACGGTTAGCCGGCCGGCCCCTTCTCCTCACCATGAGTCCCCCATTCCACCGGACCACAAGTCCGCCACGCTGCGGGACCCAACCGAGGCACAGTCTACAGCCCCTGCGGCGGAGGCCGTAGTACAGGGCTTGTCCTCTTCAACCTCCCCAGACGAGGCGGTGGCCGGTGCTTCAGCCAAAGACCCACCGCCTATTGACCTGAAGGCCCATCAGGACCTGCTTTGCCGGGTGGCGACGGCCATGGATCTCCCAGTGGCGGAGGTCCAGGAGGACGAGGACCCTATCACCAATGTGGTGGGCGCGGACGCTCCCGTGCGCGTGGCGTTACCCTTCGTCAGGACAATTCAAAAGAACGCCACTACGCTCTGGCAAACCCCTGCATCCATTCCTCCCACGGCCCGCGGGGTTGAGCGTAAATACTGGGTCCCCCCGACGGGATACGAGTACCTTTACACCCACCCAACCCCGGACTCGTTAGTGGTGCAGTCGGTTAATGACCGCGAGAGGCACGGTCAACCTGCCCCCGCGCCTAAATCCAAGGAGGCTCGGCGCATGGACCTGCTAGGCCGCAAGGTCTACTCGGCAGGCGGCTTGCAGATGAGAATTGCCAATCAGATGGTCCTCCTCGCCAGGTACGTCTACGACATCTTGACGTCCCTGGCAAAGTTTACGGAGCTCCTGCCTTCGGCCTCCCACCAGGAGTTCACGACGTTGTTGGAGGAGGGCAGAAGGTCATCTCGATCCTCCATCACGGCCGCCCTCGACGCTGCGGACTCCGGAGCTCGGACCTTGGCCTCCGGCATGTCAATGCGGCGCATCGCCTGGCTGTAATCCTCTACCCTGCCGCCAGAGGTGCAGTATACTCTACAGGACCTGCCCTTCGACACACAGGGTCTCTTTTCCGAAAAGATGGATTCTCGAATCCAGACCCTGAAAGACGGCCATATTGCATTCCGTACTCTCGGCATGCACACGCCGGCGACGCAGCGCAGGTCCTTCCGGCAGCAGCCCTCCCAGCCCCTTTATCAGCAGCGGTATCGGCCATACAATAGCCAGCGACCGGCCCAAAACCGCCGTCGTCCCTCTGGCAACCGCCGTAACCAGGGCCAGGCCGCTTCCAAGGCCCCTCAGGGGGCCAAGCAGGCCTTTTGATGGGACGCTCGAGGACGGCACATCACTCTCCCTACCGGATCCTTCCCCGTTATTTTACAACCGCCTTTCCCATTTCTTTTCGGCGTGGTCCCAATTAACAACAGACAACTGGGTGCTTCAAACGGTCCAGTCGGGATACCGCCTGCAATTTGTTTCGCCCCCACCTTCCCACCCACCCTCCCTGTCCCTCTTCAGGGACCCCTCTCACGAGCAAGTCCTCTTACAAGAGGTTCAGTCTCTGTTGAGCGTGGGTGCCATAGAAGCAGTGCCTCAAGACAGGCGGGGCAGGGGATTCTATTCCCGCTATTTTCTCATCCCCAAAGTGAAAGGGGGGCTACGTCCTATCCTGGACCTTCGCGAGCTGAACAAGTACCTGCTCAAGCCCAAGTTTCGCATGGTCACTTTGGGGACCATCATTCCCTCTCTGGATCCGGGAGACTGGTTTGCCGCCCTCGACATGAAGGATGCCTACTTCCATGTCGCGATCTACCCTCCCCATCGACGCTACCTGCGTTTCGTGGTGAACAACGCACACTACCAGTTCGCAGTGTTGCCATTCGGACTCGCCACCGCCCCGAGGGTGTTTACCAAATGCATGGCGGTGGTTGCCGCGGCCCTCCGCCGTCGTCAGATACACGTCTACCCGTATCTCAACGACTGGCTGGTTCGAGGTCAGTCCCGACAACTCGTGATGGCCCAGATGACAGAAATCCTGTCTCTTTCAGCGACTCGGTCTTCTCATCAACGCCGAGAAGTCCACGTTGATGCCAGCACAGCGAGTGGAGTTCATCGGAGCGGTCCTCGACTCTACGGTGGCCAGGGCCTGTCTCCCTCGCGCTCGACACCAGACGATGGTCTCCATCATCCGGGACCTCGTCACTTTCCCGACCACGACGGTGCGCTCCTGCCTCCGCCTCCTGGGCCACATGGCTTCGTGCACGTATGTCACCGCGTACGCGCGGCTCCACCTCCGCCCGTTCCAGTCTTGGCTCGCGTCGGTGTACCGGCCTCATCGAGACCCCATCGACATGGTGGTCACGGTCACCAGGATGACCCTCGAGTCCCTCCGCTGGTGGCTCGACCCGGAGGTCGTGTGTGCGGGAGTCCCGTTCCACCCTCCTCGCCCGTCCGCCACTCTGACCACGGATGCCTCAGCGCTCGGTTGGGGAGCTCACCTGGGCGACCTTCAAACCCAAGGTCTGTGGTCGCCCCAGGAGCTCGCCCTGCACATCAATGTCCGCGAGCTGCGAGCGATCTGTCTGGCCTGCCGCACCTTCTGCACCCGACTGCAAGGCCGCTCTGTAACAGTGTTCACGGACAATACAACAGCAATGTTCTACGTGAACAAACAGGGCGGAGCCCGATCCTCCCTCCTCTGCAAGGAGGCGATGCTCCTGTGGGACTTCTGCGTGACCCACTCCATTCACCTGGAAGCGTCCTTTCTTCCAGGAGTGCAGAACACGCTGGCCGACCATCTCAGCAGGTCGTTCCTCTCCCACGAGTGGTCCCTCCGTCCAGATGTCGTCCACACAATCTTCCGGAGGTGGGGGTTTCCCCAGATAGACCTATTCGCCTCCAGGGAGAACAGGAAGTGCCACCTGTTTTGCTCGTACCAGGGTCGCTCGCCAGGCTCCCTGTCGGACGCCTTCCTTTATCCCTGGACGGATTGCCTCCTCTATGCCTTCTCTCCGTTCCCACTCATGCACCGAGTGCTCCTGAAACTTCGGAGGGACAGAGCCACCATCGTACTCGTAGCGCCGGCCTGGCCGAGGCAGCACTGGTACACCCTGCTGCTCGAGCTCTCCGTTCGGGAACCCATCCCCCTTCCGTTGTGGCCGGACCTCATCACCCAGGACTTCGGCAGACTCTGCCATCCGAACCTGCAGTCCCTCCATCTCACAGCTTGGTACCTGAGTGGTTGACCCACGCGGAGAGGGGCTGTTCTGCGGCAGTTCAGCAGGTCCTGCTTGAGAGCAGGAAGCCTTCCACTTGCTCCACTTACCTAGCGAAATGGAAGAGATTCGCACTATGGTGTGATCAACGAGATCTCAATCCGTTCGTAGTCCCGGTCCCTACCATCATGGACTACCTCTGGTACCTTAAGGAGCAAGGTCTTGCGGTCTCCTCCTTGAGAGTTCACCTGGCAGCAGTGTCCGCCTTTCGTCCATCCGTGGAAGGTCGGTCCATCTTCTCGAACCAGATGGTTTCCCGCTTCCTCAAGGGCCTGGACCGCTTGTACCCGCCGGTCCGGCGTCCTACCCCGACATGGGATTTGAACCTCGTGCTGGCTAAGCTGATGAGTCCCCCATTCGAGCCCTTAGCCACGTGCTCACTGCTCTACCTCTCCTGGAAGACGGCCTTCCTCGTCGCCATTACATCAGCGAGACGAGTTTCTGAGCTCCGCGCTCTGACGGTTAGCCCGCTGTACACAGTCTTCCATGGGGACAAGGTGCAGCTTCGCCCTCATCCTGCATTCCTCCCGAAGGTAGTGTCAGCTTTCCATCTCAACCAGGAGATCTTCCTCCCGGTGTTCTTCCCGAAGCCACATGCCTCGCCTCGGGAGCAACAGCTGCACACCCTCGACGTCCACAGGGCGCTCGCTTTCTACATCGAGCGGACTAAGCCCTTCCGGCGTTCGCCCCAGCTGTTCGTAGCGGTTGCTGACCGCATGAAGGGCGAGCCGATATCCTCCCAGCGCATTTCCTCCTGGGTCACTATTGTATCCGGACCTGCTACGAGCTTGCTCGCGTGCCACCATGCCGCCTCACCGCTCACTCGACGAGAGCGCACGCCTCGTCCGCCGCTTTCCTGGCCAATGTTCCGATCCAGGACATCTGTCGAGCGGCCACCTGGTCTTCGGTCCACACCTTCACCTCCCACTACGCGTTGGTGCAGCAGTCTCGAGACGACGCAGCCTTCGGCTACGCGGTATTACACTCCGCCACGTCTCACTCCGACCCCACCGCCTAGGTAAGGCTTGGGAATCACCTAACTGGAATGCATAGGAGCAATCACTCGAAGAAGAAAAGACGGTTACTCACCTGTAGTAACTGTTGTTCTTTGAGATGTGTTGCTCCTATCCATTCCAGACCCGCCCTCCTTCCCCACTGTCAGAGTAGCCGGCAAGAGGGAACTGAGGAGCGGACGGGCTGGCTGGAGTATATAACAGGCGCCATAGCGGCGTCACTCCAGGGGGCGCCAGCCAGCCCGCCGGAGTTGCTAGGGTAAAAAAGTTCTGAGATGCCGTGCACGCGCGGCGCGCACACCTAACTGGAATGGATAGGAGCAACACATCTCGAAGAACAACAGTTACTACAGGTGAGTAACCGTCTTGTTTCCTTTTTGCAAATGTGCTAGAAGGCAAAATCATGCAAAATCATTCAAAAGCATTTCCTTTACTAGCTTCTTTTAAACTCTCTACCTTCCCTGCCTCTCCATTAATGTCTGTAGTTTCAAGGAGCCCAATAAGATAATTAGATTTTCCCAGCTGATGAGTAAGTGTAAACTGTAACTGGGGTTATGCCCTCCTTCTTTGTTGAAGACTTCTGTTCAGAGCTCTCTGATGATCCGTTTATTTGGATAAGACAAAAAAGCCAACCTCAGATCCTGACCATTTAAAGTCATTAAAGAGCCAGTGGCATTTCTGGCAAGAGCAATTGTTAGCCCATGTGTCCTAGAAAAATTCCAGCTACTGTAATTGAATTCTGTCTACCTGAATGTTCCCTGAATAGTACTTGGCAAAAAATAATTTCTCCTCCCCTCTTAAAGTGCAGTGTTGCTGGTCAAAATAGCTGTGGTGTGTGGTATTATATAAATATAATTTCATAGTTTTGCCTAGTGTTGTATGAATACATAAGAAGGCAGGATCCCTGCCTATGTGAGGCTTGGAATCTACTATTAATTTACATAGCTAAAACAGAGATGACTGAGCATGGCAAAGGTAGGAGCAGTTAGCCGTTTGGGGCACCTGGCTGAATTGGTACTTTCCTCTGCAGGCTGCTATTTTGTGCTTCTGAATCTGAGTTTTAATTTAAAAAGAAACCTTAGAAACGTGAACTGATGCAGTGATGTCTTCCTGAATCTGCAGATAGCTTAAAACAATGGGTCTAGGAGAGGTCTCTCCTTCACTGTCTCTCCTTCACTGAATAGGGTGGTTAAGTATAATTATGACAATTTGTATGTGAACATTAACTGTTTCATGGCTGATCAAAGCACAGAAGAAAAGAAGGATGATCATATTATCTACTGTGAGTGGAATCTTGTTTTAGAATTTCAAATAGGTGGAGCTTGGAAAAATACTTGCTATACTTCCCCCACCTTGGTTCTTGCCCTGGCCATTCATCACAGAACAGTGTGTTTTTATTTTAAAAAAAAAAAAGGGGTGGGGTGGGGTTGGGAGGGGGCATGAAGTGGAGAGTTGAAGAAGCAGCTCAGGACTGATTGTATTTTGCTAGAGAGGTGGCTGCTTTTCCATGATGGGTAAGTGAAATCTGTAAATACAAATTTACAGTTTGTAAAAGCCTTTTGGAGTCTTCCAAATAAAAAGTACTATATAAATAGAAGCAGCGACTGTGGACTGAGATTTAAAGAGGGACCAGAGATCTGCTCCCCCCAACCCTCCTCTTCCCCTTTCAGGCACTCCCACAAGCCCCTATATTCACCACCTGCAAATTTGAGTGAGTGGTATTTCAACCTGGCCCACGGGGTCACAGCACTACTCCGGTTTGGCCAAACCAAAAAGTGGTTGGGCCTTGGCTGGGTGGCTACCCTGCTCAGTGGCCCATGAGCAGGTATTTAAGATGAAAACATAATTCAGAACAAACAATGCCGATGGATGGATCATCCATAGTTCTCATTTGACTATATGATGCACAGGAAATTCCCATTTCAAGTAAATACCAAAGATGATCTTAGACTATTAAGAGTAGAAATATTATATAGAAAGAATCTTTAATTTCAATTAATTTCTATGGCTATTCTGGCTGTAGCTGTCTTCCTTCCAAGATGCCTAAACTCCTACTTTATAGCATCATAAATTTTTGTGTGGAATGGGCACCAAATCAAGAAGCAGAATATTGAATTAATGAAAAATCCCAGCAGGGTTCTATGGATTCACAGATCAAATAGCTACGAGGGAACATGCAATGCATTAAATGATTATAAAGAATAGTTAACTTCTGAACTTTGCCACTTAATATTCTTCTTATACTCATTAATTCTTAGAATAACTTAGTGACAAGGTGGATCAGAGAATATCTTTTATCACCCATCTTGTCTCTAATATCCTGGGACTGACATAGCTACAACAAGGAGGGATAGCTCAGTGGTTTGAGCATTGGCCTGCTAAATCCAGGGTTGTAAATTCAATCCTTGAGGGGGCCATTTAGGATCTGGGGCAAAAATCTGTCCAGGGATAGGTCCTGCTTTGAGCAGGGGGTTGGACTAGATGACTGAGGTCCCTTCCAGCCCTGATATTCTATGAACACTGCATACAAAAATAAAATAATAACGGTGCAGAGACACACACATTATAGTGATGGTGCTTTAAGGAACTATGGTTTCTCGACTCCTGTATCATAGTTTCACGGCTCTCTTCACCTCTGATGTGTTCTGGTCTCTTTGAGTACACACTCCTCAGGTTTTAGGCCTCATGCCTACACTCCTCCTGGGGTGTACTCATGTGATTCTCCACTCTTAGACTGGGTCCTGGGCTACAATACCCTATTTACTGACTGTACGTACCCACCAGGTCTGATTGTGTTCCTGTGACTTTTCCCTTTGGGAGCTTGTGACTAGTGGTTAATACAGGTGATCAGATATCTTTCTTAAACCAAAATATTGTTTAATCTTAGCTGTAGGAACAAAGCATAAGATAAGAGAAAAATGGTTTTAAAACAATAAAAGGGCTACCTGCATTACTTAGATTGTAAGCTTTTTGGGACGGGTACTATTGTTTTTTTTTTATCTGTTTCCACAGCACCTAGCACAATGGGGTCCTGGTTTGTGACTGGGTCTCCTAGGAGCTTCTGTGATCTATCTATCTATCTTAAGCCTTTCTGCCCTGTGAGGGGAGCCTAGGAAGGTCTACATTCTTCAGATATTCGGGGAGTAGCTGTGGCTGTTCCCCTACACAGTTCCTGACTGCTGCCCTCAAATCTTGACAAAGAGAATCTGCTTAGCTCTTTATTGCCCTTTTGATCTGATGGTTCCCAGCACTGGCAAAACAAATGGTGTGACTTGGCTGGAGCCTGAGAAGTAGAATATTCACTGTTAATAGTGGAGATATTGTCTTGTGACAGCCCCCCTCAAAGTGTTGTTTGAAGCATGTCTTGTCTGGAGTTACAGGTCTGTCGCATCTTACGTGCATTTAACATGCACAATTTCAGCTTTACACAGTTGACAAAAACAAAAACAAAAAAAAGAGAAAAATAACAGTATTAAAATTGTAACTGTAGTGCCGGCGATTCCGCCCGCCATTCAACTCAATGTAATTTTGACTGTACGCGGTTTTCGCTTTACGCCCTAACCGCGGAACGGAACCCCTGCATAAGATGAGACTCGCCTGTATTGTTTTGCCTTCCTGACTGTTTTTTTCCAACAGCCTGCTATTAAAGAATAACGCTTACATTCTTTACATTTACATTCTGGCATAGAGTGGCTTTCTTTGATAGAGCTTAAACCCCTTCCAAAACAATATAAGCTAAATAAAAAGAGAACAAACCTCACTCATACCAGAAGTGTATTACCAGAGGGTAATACTGGTGTAACTATGGGCTTGGCTACACTTGCAAGTTGCAGCGCTGGTAGAGGCTTTCCAGCGCTGCAATTAGTAACCGTCCACACCTGCAAGGCACATCCAGCGCTGCAACTCCCTGGCTGCAGCGCTGGCTGTACACCTGGCCAGGTTGGGGTGTAGCGATTGCAGCGCTGGTGATCCAGCGCTGCTCATCAAGTGTGGACACACACCAGCGCTTTTATTGGCCTCCAGGGAATAAGGAGATATCCCAGAATGCTTTTAACTAAATTACTCTCTTTGTTTTGTTATGCAGACTCTCTTTGTTTTGTTGTGAACTCCGATCGGAGCTCCGTTGAACTGCTTATCTAAAAAACAAACACTGATCACAGCAAACAGGAGCTATCTGTACCTGGCTGTGAACGATCAAATGAGAGGCAAGCAGTTTGGTTGACAGAGAAACAGCGTTGGATGCAGGCTGTTTGCAATTAAGACTAAGGGTTCGCGAACATTTTGTGATTTTTCAATCCAGGGAAGCTAACACACAGTGTTGGCTCCAAAAATCCACTCTCTCTATCTTCCCCGCTCCCTGTCACAGTACACCACCCTCCACCCCCCTCTTTTGAAAAGCACGTTGTTGCCACTTGAATGCTGGGATAGCTGCCCATAATGTAGCACTCCCAACAGCGCTGTAAATGCTGCAAATGTGGCCACACACCAGCGCTGGTAGCTGTGAGTGTGGCCACACACCAGCGCTGGCCCTGCACAGCTGCACGACCAGTGCTGTAACTCCCAGCGCTGCAACTTTCAAGTGTAGCCAAGCCCTATACTGGTTTAGATTGGCACCTAAGAATATACAATAACCACTTTCTAAAATCTTTATTAGGCCAATAGCATGGTCTGGAGATTGAGTATGGATATGAAAATCAAGCAAGTTCTGAATTTTAATTCTGTAACCTTTGGCTAATTAAAGCAGAGAGGTGAAGTAGCTTCCAGTCTTATAACATAGGGAGTAATAATACCCTGTCTCAGATGTTTACCTTAGTGAATTAGTCAGACCTTTAAGTATAGCAGTAGACATGATTCTGCTATTTCTTTCTTTAAAATTTGTGCTGGAAGCATTCAAATGTAAAGCACTCTTGGGACAACTGGGACAGCAGTAGTTTGTTAAATGAGCACTTGACTGGGCATCAATAGGCCTGGATTTATTCCTGGCGCAACCAATGATTTACTATGTGAACTTGTGTAAATCACTTAGGTCCAGGTCCTCAGAGGTGTTTAGGCACCTAACTCCCATTGAAATAAATAGGTATCCAAATAACTTTAAGGACCTGGACCCTGTCCTTTGTGTTTATCAGCTAGTTCATGTTTAAAATGGAAGTAGGTTACCTGGCTAAAGGACTTTAGCTTCTATAGGTAAGTGTGAAATTTCCATTCTTTGAACAATAACATGTTTAATAGGATGAATTTGCATTTAACACCCCTTCCTCCGGTTGTTAGACCATTAGCCTGGGAGTCAGGAGCTTAGAAATCTAGTCCCAGTTCTGCCACCGACCTCTGGGCAAGCCACTTCATCTTTCTACATCTGTTTCGCTTCTCACTGTTTGTCTCTTTAGAGAATAAATTATTTTGGACGGGGACTTTCTCTTACTATGTGCATGTCGAATGCCTAGTAAAATGGACGCCCAATCTTGGCTGTGCCCTCTAAACTCTACGGTAGTACAGATAACAGTAAATAAAGTTGCTAATATGTCTATTAGGTGAGAGATTGAAGGAGATGAGCAGTCTAGAGCCCAGGGTGAAACGCCATGCAGATTTAGTGGGATAGCCGATGGTGTAAATAATACAGAATTTAGCTCAGGAATTTTTGTGTTAGTAGAATTTTAACTTTCTTGTTTTCCACTATTGAGTGATTGATAGATGGAGAGAGTTTATCCCTAGTCATTATTTTTGGCCTTCCATTTCTTGCCTGATTATTTTATGTATTGGTATTTTTAATTTATCCGATTTCTGTAAAATACTTTTGTTTTAGCATGTAATTTCCTGACCAACCTAAGGTGTAATAGGTGCAAAATTTTGCTTGTGTTATGCTTGTTCTGTAAACAGGCTCCAGGAGTTTGAATTCTGCACCTTTCTTGAGCACTGAATCCATTAAAGACACTACATACTGAATAATTAAAACCTGATGGGTCTTGTTACAAATGATACAATTTACGTATTACCTCCTATTTTAGTGTTTACAGTATTGGATAAGAGTTTATACTGTTCTGTCAATGTGTCCAAGTTTAGAACAAATACATTAAGGAATCTTGCAGAGTGTTCTGTTAGGTTGACAAGTCTTTCTTGTAGTTCATGATTTATGTTTTGATTTGCATGATTCATGGGTCATGCTTGATATTGATAAAATAAACATTCACTTCTCCTACATTACCATTATGTACTTAAATATTGAGATGGTATTGAATGCTTTCAGGTTTTTCTCAGTGGGCCGTCAAATCGAAAGTCTGCTAGTATAATGATTGTAGATGCCTCTAATGCAATTTAAAATGTCAAATGTAGTGTACAATTAAAGGAACTATCTTTAAATTTTGACCTCTCTAGACAAGATTGAACTTTGTAAACATTGACAGTCATAGTGATTGTACCTGCATAATCAAGAGTAGTATCGTTTTTCCAGATATCCTTTCTAAACCAAAACTTTCATGTACAATTAAGTTTCAAATTCCTGTGCAGTATTTTTGACTGGGTTTCTATCTTATCAACTCTTAATTGCTCTCTTCAGAATAAAGAACAGGAGTACATGTGGCACCATAGAGACTAAACAAATTTATTTGAGCATAAGCTTTTGTGGGCTACAGCCCACTTCATGAGATGCCTAGAATGGAACATATAAGAAGAAGATATATATATACATACAGAGAACATGAAAAGGTGGAAGTTGCCATACCAACTCTAAGAAGCTAATTAATTAAGATGAGCTATTATCACCCACAACTATTTCACATTTGGGGACAATATATACCTTCAAGTCAGTGGCACTGCTATGGGTACCCACATGGCCCCACAGTATGCCAACATCTTTATGGCCTAATTAGAACAATGCTTCCTTAGCTCTTGTCCCCTAATGTCCCTACTCTACTAGCACTACATTGATGACATTTTCATCATCTGGAACCATGAAAAAGAATCCCTTGAGGAATTCCACCATGATTTCAACAATTTCCACCCCACC
Organism: Mauremys mutica; assembly: GCF_020497125.1. Lineage (NCBI taxonomy): Eukaryota > Metazoa > Chordata > Testudines > Geoemydidae > Mauremys > Mauremys mutica. The sequence goes on along the minus strand of NC_059073.1, from coordinate 92,771,085 downwards.
ATCAACCTCAGCTTGGACCAATCAGAGAATCATAGAATATCAGGGTTGGAAGGGACCTCAGGAGGTTATCTAGTCCAATCTGCTGCTCAAAGCAGGACCAATCCCCAGAAAGATTTTTACCCTAGTTCCCTAATGGCCCCCTCAAGGATTGAACTCACAACCATGGGTTTTGCAAGCCAACACTCAAACCACTAAGCTATCCATCCCCCCCAGTCTAGTTCTTGGACACTACTGTGCTAATAAGCGATGGTCACATAAACACCACCCTATATCAGAAACCCACTGACCACTATACTCACCTACATGTCTCCAGCTCCATCCAGGACACATCACACGATCCATTGTCTACAGCCAAGCTCTAAGATACAACCTCATTTGCTCCAATCCCTCAGACAGAGACAAACACCTACAAGATCTCTATCAAGCATTCTTAAAACTACAATACCCACCTGCTGGAGTGAAGAAACAGATTGACAGAGCCAGAAGGGTACTCAGAAGTCACCTAGTACAGGACAGTCCCAACAAAGAAAATAACAGAACGCCACTAGCCGTCACCTTCAGCCCCCAACTAAAACCTCTCCAGCACATCATCAAAGATCTACAACCTATCCTGAAAGACAATCCATGACTCTCACAGATCTTGGGAGACAGACCAGTCCTCGCTTACAGACAGCCCCCCAACCTAAAGCAAATACTCACCAGCAACCACATACCACACAACAAAAACACTAATCCAGGAACCTATCCTTGCAACAAAGCCCAATGCCAGCTCTGTCCACATATCTATTCAAGTGACACCATCATAGGACCTAACCACATCAGCCGCATCAGAGGCTCGTTCACCTGCACATCTACCAATGTGATATATGCCATCATGTGCCAGCAATGCCCCTCTGCCATGTACATCGGCCAAACTGGACAGTCTCTACGCAGAAGAATAAATGGACACAAATCTGACCTCAGGAATCAAAACATTCAAAAACCAGTAGGAGAACACGTCAACCTCTCTGGTCACTCAGTGACAGACTTAAAGGCGGCAATTTTGCAACAGAAAAGCTTCAGAAACAGACTCCAACGAGAAACTGCTGAACTAGAATTAATTTGCAAACTAGATACCATTAACTTGGACTTGAATAGAGACTGGGAGTGGCTTGGTCATTACACAAATTGAATCTATTTCCCCATGTTAAGTATCCTCACACCCCCTTGTCAACTGTCTGGAATGGGCCATTTTGATTATCACTACAAAAGTTTTTTCTCTCCTGCTGATAATAACTCATCTTAATTAATTAGCCTCTTAGCATTGGTATGGCAACTTCCACCTTTTCATGTTCTCTGTGTGTACATATATCTTCTTACTATATGTTCCATTCTATGCATCTGATGAAGTGGGTTGTAACCCACGAAAGCTTATGCTCAAATAAATTTGTTAGTCTCTAAGGTGCCACATGTTCTTTTTGTGGATACAGACTAACATGGCTGCTACTCTGAAACCTCTCTTCAGAATGAGATGTACAAAAAACATTGTGTAGTCCAGGTATGAGCCTATGAGTGGATGATTTGGCTCTGGTTGTTGATGTTCCATATCAGTAAATCCTAAATATCAGTTTATCAGATATTGCCAAACAAGGGTGTAGGCTATACTAGCAAAATGATGACTTGAAGCAACTGGAAGTATGATGTATAAACAATACTATATTGAGACAAAACAATCATGGCAAGCAACTTTCCTAAAGGCCAAAGCAAATCCAAAACCTCTAGCATCAACCCCTTAGGTTTGGTTGTTAACTGGAAACTTGTTTCTGCTGTTCTAGATCTTTGGAATTCCCATCTGATGTACAAGATCAGGGTGAAAGTAAAATACAGGTCTTACCGGTATGGGTCCCACTTTGGCCCCCTCTCCCCCTGGAAGGGGCGGGGCTTCAGACAGAAGAGGAGGGGCCAGGGTGGAAGTAAGTTACATTCCTTACCTGTACAGTCCAAACACAAGCAACCCACCTCTCCTACACACTTCATGGATCCCTCCCATTGCATGACTTAGATATAGAAAATAAAGCTACTATTACTACTACCAGTACTGTCTGTAATAAAACTTTACTATTGGAATAAGCCTGAAAAACTGAAAATTCACTGTCACATTTTTCTCCTTGTCCTCTCTCCTCCTCCTCCAGCCAGGCTGCCCGACACTGCTAGGCTCCCCGTTCCCCCAACCCTCCCACTCAGCAGGGGCTGCAGTGGCTCCCCTCTAGCTTGTAACAGGGAGCAGGGGGACTGGCTGAGGGAGAAGCCTCCCCAGGTAGCCTTCTGCCTGCATAGGAACAGTTTAAACTTAACTGTTCACTCCTGCAGTCTGAACCAGGATTAGGGGTTATTTCTGGCATCCTTGTGAATTTCACTCACGGTTGTTGGGGGTGGTGGTGACCAAAGCCGGGGCAGTTCTTTTCTGCCCCCTGGATGAGGCGATCTTCAATAATATAATACACAATAAATACAATCGAAATCAGGAACCATTTCCAGGAAAATTAGATCAACCCAGCTATGTCACTCAGGGTTGTGAAAAATCCACACCCCTGATTTGACATAGTTAAGCTGACCTAAGTCCCCATGAAGACAGTGCAAGGTTGATGGAAAAATTCTTTCAGAGAGGTAGATTTACTCCTGCAAACTCCTCCCATTGCTATAGCAAGTGTCTACACTGAAGTGCTCTGCTGGCAAGTGTTTTAAATGTAGACAGCCTTAGATTCTGTCCTTTCTTTGAGTGATGCTAATTTCTTATCTCACTTGCTGAGGTGCAGCCATGCTGCACTACTTAATAAACCCCTTTAAATAGGGAAATAAAAAGTGTTTCCTTTCTGCTCTCGGAAGGATTGGCATAAACTAGTGATTTAGAAGAAAAAAGGGGATGGTTTATCATGGCTAGATGTTTCATATGCCATCCACATCTCGTTAATTCTCTTTACACTCACATATACTATAAGAGAAGTGATATATCAATGCAAAGAAAGAATTAAAAAGGAAATGTCCCCAAGGCCTTGGAGAGGGGAAAGGATGGCAATTCCACCCTCCACTTAAGTAGCTTTTCTCTCAGGAATGTCAGCTTTCAAAAAAGTGTGTAGGGTGGGAGGAAGATAAGTAACCCCAAACCCCTGCTGTGCAGTTCCCTGAAAGACCACCTTCCTAGACCCCAGATTAAAAAAGAAAGTTTCTTAACAGACCACCCCGTTACACCAGCTCTCTTCAGAATATTGTACTCTGTGGGGTTTCCTAAATCCATCTGCATCATTAGAACAGTCTCCAGGATAAACAATGAGGTAACCTTATTAATGTTATAGTTCCTCTCCTTCAAGTCCCTTATTTAAAACACACTACTTCAAGGAGGCCTATAAACCCCAGTCCATTCACCCTCCCCCATCTCCCAGCTGAGGTGCTAGCTAATTTTATTTACTGAATAAGAGACTGATCCAAAGCCCACTGAAGTCAGTGCAAAGGTTTCCTTTGATTCCAGTTGGCTTTGGATCCCAAGTGCATTTGAAAAAATCCTCCAAATTATGGAACACATGCTTAGCTTCTTTGAGTACATCACTTTTCATTACCCCTCTTCTTCACACTTTCTATTTTGATAGACAAAATTCTTGTCCTGTAGAGCTTTCAGTCGGTCTGTAAAGCACCCCGTACATGCTGGGTCCCATCCAAATAATACAGTTTGCTGCAACTCTAGTTGTACTTGGAGATGGTCCTGAGCTACAAAGTTTGCATCTGGATTCAAACTTCAAAGTTGAGGGAGTAGGTGTTTGGAGTCGGCGTTTTGGTTCCAGATTCTCTTCAGTTGTGTCCATTCCAAATACTTATTTCCCATCTCAAAGAACACATGAGAATGATGGCTTAATTACACTGTTCCACTTTGTAAAGCCTGTCTTGTTCTTTGTGGCAATAGCCTTTCCCTTTTCCTTCTTATCCCTTTTAGGAGAGGAAAGGAGTTATAGATTTCTCATTCTTCCTAAACTGCCATTAGTTGTTCACAGTAGCAGGGGTTTAAAAAATGCATTTCTCCTAACTAAAGGTAGGGATCTGGCCAGATTTCTTGTTATATATAAATGATCTTGTGATAAATGAAAGGGAGGAGTAGCTCCCTTTTATGGACCCAGCCAGCCAGTTAACTATAAAATCCCTCTTAGTAGTTGTTCTCTACTTGCTTTACCTGTAAAGGGTTAAAAGTCACACTGCGATGCGTAGGTAAAAGGAAGTGAGTGGGCACCTGGCCAAAAGAGCCAATGGGAAGGCTAGAACTTTTTAAAATTGAAACAAGACTCCCCTTTTGTCTATATGTAGTTTATTCTCAGGGAGAAGCAGATAGGGAGCAGCGATGCTATAAGAAGCTTTGGGCCATGTATGAGAAATCATCAGTATCATACCTAGCAACTACTCATCTAAAACCTCACATATGTAAGTAGATTAGGAAATGTCTAGAAAGACACGATTAGGTTTATCCCTTTTATTTTTTTATGGCTTGTGGATTCCTCTGTGCTAGCCCCAGGTGCTTTTGTTTTGCTTGTAACCTTTAAGCTGGACCTCAAGAGAGCTATTTTTTATGTTCTTTTTAAATCTAGCAATAGCCTGAGTTTTCAGATGTATTTTCTTTCTTGCTTTTTTAATAAAATTTACCTTTTTTAAGAACAGGATTGGAATTCTGTGTCTTAAGAGGTTTGTGCACTTTTTTTTTATTAGCTGGTGGCAACAGCTGATTTTTCTTTTTTTTTTTTTTCTTTCTCAGCTCTTCCCTGGAGGGCGTAGTGGTGGTGAAAGGGCTTGAGGGTACTCCACAGGAAGGAATTCCCAAGTGCACCTTCTTGGGTTCTCAAAGGGGTTTTGCACTTGGGTGGTGGCAGCATCTACCCATCCAAGGTCAAAGAAAAGCTGTAACTTTGGGAGTTTAATACAAGCCAGGAGTGGCAAGTATTAATTTTTAGAGTACTTGTGGGCCCCCACCTTCTGCACTTGAAGTGCCAGAGTGGGGAATAAGCCTTAACAGATCTTTTCAAACAACAACTGGCTGAAAGACCATACTCAAAAAGCAGTTATCAATGGTTCACTGTCAAACTGGAAGGACATATTTAGTGGGGCCCAAAGAGGTTTGTCCCGGGTCTGGTACTAGTTAATATTTTCATTAATGACTTGGATAATGGAATGGGAAGTGTGCTTATAAAATTTGCAGATGATGCCATGCTGGGAGGGGTTGCAAGCACTTTGGCGGACAGGATTAGAATTCAAAAGGACCCTCACAAATTAGAGAATTGATCTGAAATCAACAAGATCAAATTCTATAAACACAAGTGCAAAGTAGTTCGCATAGGAAGGAAAAATCAAATGCACAGCTTCAAAATGGGGAGTAACTGGCTAAGCGGTAGTACTGCTGCAAAGAATCTGGGGGTTATAGTGATCACAAATTGAATGAGTCAAGAACGTGATGCAGTTGTGAAAAAGGCAAATATGATTTTGGGGTGCATTAACAGTAGTGTTGCATGCAAGACATGGGAGGTAATTATTCCATTCTAATTGACTTTGGGGAAGCTTCAGCTGGAGAGTTGTGTCCCGTTCTGGGTGCTACGCTCTAGGAAGGACGTGGACAGACTGGAGAGAGTCCAGAGGAGAGCAACAAAAATGATAAAATTAGAAAACATGGCCTATGAGGAAAGGTTAAAACAACTTAGAGGTCTAGTCTTCAGAAAAGAAGACTGAGGAAGGACTGAATAAGTCTTCAAATATCTTAAGGGCTGACATAAAGGGGATAGTGCTCAATTGTTCTCCATTTCTTCTGAAGGTAGGACAAGAAGTAATCTGCAGCAACGGAGGCTTAGGTTAGATGCTAGGAATAGCTTTTGAACTAGAAGGATAGTTGTCTACTAGAATAGATTGCAAAGGGAGGTTGTGGAATCCCCATCACTGGTAGCTTTTAAGAACAGGTTGCGCAAACACTGTCAGGGATGGTAGTTATACTTGGTCCTACCTCAAAGTGGGGGACTGGACTAGATGACCTCTCAAGGTCCCTCTCAGCCCTACATTTTTGTGATTCTATGAATTTTTAATTTTGTTTAAATTTATGTTTACATGTTTTGGTGCATTTGTCTCTTAAAAATAAGAATTTGGTTTTAGATTATGATGCTAGGAGAATGGCATGAAACGAGTGCAGGAAAAGTTTAGGCTCAACAAGAATATAAGGTTCTTACTTCAGCAAATGAGTAAATGAAACAGGCTACCAAAGCAAGTGGCTGAAGGCATTATTACTGCAGTTTGTCAAGAACATGTTAGAAAACTCATGAGAGGGAATGATTTATGGAGCAGTCCTGCAAAATGCAGCAGGTCAGAAAGAATCACCCAAGTAATGTTTGATGCCCTTTTTCTTTACTTCAGCCTGGGCCAAATCCTGATCCTATTGAAGTCAATGACAAAACTACCACTGAGTTCTGTAAAACCGGGATTTGGCTCCCTGAATTTGGCCTGGCCCAGCTGTGGAAATATCAAAATACCATTAGAGTTTATTCTCTAAGAGTCAGTGGCCCTGTGCCAGTGACCTATTAACCTAGGGGCCAGATGAACCACGGTCTGGGGCAATGTAGCAGTTCAGTCCACAATGCAGGCCTTGTTTTATGGCTGCTTATAGTATCACACTTGGATTTGTTACAACGTGCAACTGTTTTGACTCAGGGATCATATTTTAATTAATGATTTTGGAAAATCTTTTTCAACTTTGAAATAAATCATCTTAAAATGTATGCTTAAGTCATAGGTATAGTGTTGATTATTAAAGACAAATGCCCTTAGTAGAAATCCAGAGTAGGTGAAAGCATCAGAGTGCACAAGGCCAATTAGTGACATCTGTTAGATGGCCGCTTTTAATATATTCTGAAATAATTGAATCTGTTCCTTCAGAAAACAAAAGCCAAACTCTAATAATGGTTATATGTTAACTTTAAAACACAATCATGTTTCCACAAGCAGCTGAAATCCAGCCTTGATTGTAGATACGTGTGGTGGTCTGGCAACTGATACAGCAAATGGAAATGAATTATAGACAGATACCCAGTAACTCCAGTAGATATCAGTTAATAAATTAGTAATGGGAAAAAGTTCTCAGGGGAGTAATTTCATTCACTCGGGACAAGTATCTAGGTCACAAACTGGAACAACATTAAAATAACTTGTTTTAGTCCTGGATTTAGTGAAAATAAGAACCGATCACAACAACCCAGGCCATGATCGATACACAGAGAGAAAAATGCTGATCTCCAAGCGTATGGCAGTTAGAAGCTAAAAAAAATTCATATCCTTCTTAATATGTGTGTTCGAAGAGTAATCGGAGAGCCCATTTATCACCGCTTCAGTACTCTTGTGACACGAGAGTTAGTATTTTGTTGCTGATTCTGTTATTGACTTAATTTTTCAGAGAATTTGACAATGAAAAATTGTTCCAGGGTGAAACGTATCAAAAAGTTCTAATCTTGCTTCCACTGAAGTCAACAGCAAAACTCTTATTGTCTTCAGGACTGGAACCAAAGTTTGTCAGTGTAGGGGAGCAAATTCTCACCTAGCAGAGAGTCAGATTGATGATCTTCTAAAGTTATTTTATCTAGGTACCTGCATTTGTATGTGATCTATTATAGCTATAATCTAGTTTGAAAATAACAAAAGGGGTGAACAAGGAGGAACTTTTTCACAATTGGTGTCAGGGGTGGGATTTGGTGTGCACAGTGCAGCAGAAGAAGGAGGGTGATTTAAAAAAAAAAGGTAGAGGGTTTATTTTTTTTTCACCACAATGGATGACTTAGTGCGGGCATTGATACAAGCTATGGCGGCCCAGCAGAAGGCTACCTGTGTCCAGGCAGCTGCCCAACAGGAGGCAGTGCGGCTGCAGCAAGAGACTAATCGCCTGCTGATGGACCAGGCTTCTCAAGACCAAGCTATGTTACGGGAACTGGTAAACCAGGTAAAGACCCTTACAGATCTGAACCGCGGCCATGATGGGATGCAGATCATACGGGCCAGCCATTGGCTGCAGAAAATGATGCGGGAGGATGATGTAGAGGCATACCTTCTGGCCTTTGAGAGGACAGCCCTATGGGAGGCCTGGCCTCGAGATCAGTGGTCTGGCATCCTTGCCCCATTCCTGTGCGGGGAGGCCCAGAAGGCTTACTATGATCTGCCTGAAGAGGCTGCAGCAGACTACCTCCAGCTGAAAGCAGACATCCTGGCCAGATCTGGGGTAACGACCGCAGTGCGGGCCCCACGGTATCACGAGTGGAGGTACCAGGAAAACAAAACCCTGCGGTCCCAATTGTATGACCTCATCCATCTTGCACGAAAGTGGTTGCTAACGGAGTCCTGGAGTCCGGAAGAGATACTAGAGGTTCTGGTCATCGACTGATACACGAGGGGACTACCGCCAGACCTTCATGCCTTGGTAAGCCAGAACGAACCCTCCACCTATGATGAGGTTGTTGCACTGGTAGAGAGGCGAAGGACGGTGAGGGAGCAGACCCAACCAGTTAAGGAAGAGGCACCCTGGGTTAAACTAGCAGCACTAAGCCCTAAAGCTTGGGTGACTGGGCCACCAGGAGAGCCCAGGTGGAAAAAGAGAGGGGCTGAAGGCCCACCAGAAGGCACAAAGAGTCGGAACACTGAGGGGGAAGAAGATTGTGATGTTAGACTGCTCAAACCAAGAGACCGGGGAATGCCTGGGCCCCATACAGTTGTTATGCCTGCAAGGAGTGGGGACATATAGCTGCACAGTGTCCCAATGTGGAGGAGCCTATGCAGTGTAACCTGGGGAACTGGGCAGACCCATGCTCCCTAATCCACCTTGTGTGGGTCTCACTAACCCCACATATGTACACCAGACCAGTAAAGCTAAATGGGTTAGAGACCATGGCACTCGTTGATTCGGGGAGTGCTATCACGCTTGTCTCGGGGAAGCTCGTGAAGTGTAGTCAGCTGCTGTGGGCTAAGTGTACAGGGATAACATGTGTCCATGGGACAGTAGATTATTACCCCACCATCCCAGTAAAAATCGAGATTCAGGGGAACACTACTGAGGTAGCAGCAGGTGTAGTCCCTAAACTCCCATACCCGGTGCTCATAGGGAGGGACTTCCCAGGCTTTGGAGACTTACTCCCAGTAGGAGGATTGGAGACAGAGGGGAACCCTGAAGTTAGTGAGGCATCCACAGTAGACTGTCAACTCCCAGTCTTCGCTGAAATATCCCCAGATTTATTTTCCATTCCCAGACAGGGTAGAAAGTCAAAAAGGGAAAGGAGGGCAGCTAAGGCCTTGGGAACCCGAATACTGACTCAAAGCCAGAGGGTCACTCTCGTAGGTAGGCAGACCCGAGCAGCTGAAAAGGAGGCCACTCAGGAGGGAGAAGCACCCGAGTCTGACCCCCAGCCTAACGCTTCTGAACCAGTAGAGGCAACGGAGACTGGACCCCTAGTTCTTGGGCAGATTAGCCCTGGGAGAGGAAATTTTGGACGGGACCAGGCTGAAGACCCAAGGTACAACAACATTAGGAAGGAGGTGACTGAAATAGATGGGGTCCCCGTGGAAGGGAAAACCCAGGGACCAGGACCCTACTTCATAATGAAGAAGAATCTCTTATACCGGGTTGCACCAGTACAGGGGCAGAAGGTACAGCAGATCCTAGTACCTCAAAAACACCAGAACGTTGTATTAAGTCTTGCTCATAGTCATCTTTTTGGGGGCCTTTGGGGGTAGAGAAGACCCTGGCACGAATCCTACGATGGTTCTTCTAGCCCGGAGTACATGAAGTGCGGAGGTACTGTGTGTCCTGCCCGGAGTGTCAGCTGCACAGTCCCCGTCCCCACCTGAGGGCACCTTTAGTACCCCTTCCCATCATAGAGGTACCCTTTGAGCAAATAGCCATGGACCTAGTGGGACCCCTGGAGAAGACGGCTCGGAGCCACCAATATATACTTGTTGTTTTGGACTATGCTACTCGCTACCCAGAAGCCGTCCCCCTGCGGAACACAGCCTCTAAAACAATAGCCAAAGAGCTGGTGGGGATCTTTGCCCAAGTGGGGCTACCAAAGGAAATAGTAACAGACCAAGGAACCCCATTTATGTCAAAGCTAATGAAGGACCTCTGTACGCTGCTTCATATACATACCTTGAGAACTTCAGTCTACCATCCGCAGACTGATGGGTTGGTAGAAAGGTTTAATCGAACCCTCAAGGCTATGATACAGAAGGTGGTAAGTCGGAATGGGAAGGATTGGGACACCCTACTACCCTATCTTATGTTCGCTATCCGGGAGGTACCTCAGGCCTCAACTGGGTTTTCCCCCTTCGAGTTATTATACGGGCATCACGCCCGTGGCATACTAGATATCGCCAAAGAGATCTGGGAAGAGGAACCCAATGAGGGGAGAAATATAATAGAACATGTAATACAGATGCGAGACCGGATAGCCCGGGTCACCCCTATTGTATGGGAACATTTGGAAAAGGCACAGGAGGCCCAGAGAACCCATTACAATTGCCAGGCAAAAGTCCAACAGTTCCAACCAGGGGATCGGGTAATGGTGTTGGTACCCACAGAAGAAAGCAAGCTTCTGGCCCAATGGCAGGGGCCCTATGAGGTGGTTGAACCCGTGGGGGAAGTAACCTACAAGGTGCGGCAGCCAGGATGCCGAAAACAAGAACACATTTATCACATCAACCTTCTGAAACCCTGGCATGCACAAGAGGCATGCATAACTGTCCGAAAAGACCTAACCCAGGAAAACAAGCCTTCCAAACAGATGAGAGTGTCTCCCGATTTAACACCAGACCAGAAGAATGAGGTATCTGAGATGATCTTCCGGAACCAAGATGTGTTCTCGACAAAACCGGGGCGAACAACCGAGGCATATCACCACATCATCACGAACCCTGGGTCCGAATAACAATGAGGCCCTATCGGATGCCAGCGGCCAAAAGGGAGGAAATAAAAGCAGAAGTAAAAAAAATGCTGGAGTTGGGGATCATCGAAGAATCCCACAGTCAGTGGTCCATCCCAATCGTGCTGGTGCCCAAACCTTATGACAAGGTTTTGCAACGACTTCCGGCGACTAAACAAAGTATCCCAGTTCGATGCATACTGCATACTTTGCATAGATGATCTAGTGGACCGTCTGGGTAATGCCCGGTACTTGACTACCCTAGACTTGACAAAGGGGTACTGGCAGATTCCCCTTGCGGAAGACGCAAAGGAAAAGACTGCGTTCTCTACACCAGAGGGTCTTTTTCAATATACTGTCCTCCCTTTTGGACTACATGGAGCACCGGCTACTTTTCAGCGCCTCATGGACAAGCTTTTACGCCCGCATACCAGTTATGCTGCTACCTACTTGGACGATGTGGTCATTCATATCCCAGACTGGGAAACCCACCTAGAGAAGGTGGAGGCAGTCCTGGATACCTTCAGGCGAGCTGGCCTTACAGCAAACCCTGCCAAGTGCGCTGTGGGGTTTACGGAGGCCAAATATCTTGGCTACATTGTGGGAAAAGGTCTGGTAAAACCCCAAGTGAACAAGTTGGAGGCCATCCAAAATTGGCCTCGACCACATCGTAAGAAACAAGTCCGGGCATTCCTGGGTGTAGTGGGGTATTACCGATGATTTATCCCCACTTTGCCACAAGGGCAAGCTCCCTGACAGACCTAGTAAAAAACTGTGGACCTGATCTGGTAAGATGGTCTGACGCAGCAGAGGAAGCATTCACAGACCTAAGGACTGCCCTCTGCAATAACCCTGTACTGATAGCCCCTGATTTCACCAAGGAATTTATCCTGCAGACAGATGCATCAGAAGTAGGGTTGGGGGCTGTTCTATCACAGATGGTCGGGGAGGAGGAACACCCAATTCTCTACCTCAGTAGGAAACTCCTTCCGAGGGAACAAAAATATGCAGTGGTGGAGAGAGAATGCCTTGCTGTAAAATGGGCCATGAAAGCATTGCGCTACTACTTGCTCGGGCGCAGATTTATCCTCATGACCGACCATGCTCCTCTTCAATGGATGCAGCGAGGAACAAGGAGAAGAACACAAGGGTGACCAGGTGGTTCTTATCCCTCCAACCTTTCCAGTTCCGTGTGCAACACAGAGAAGGGAGCCGTCACGGCAATGATGATGGCTTGTCACGTGTGCACTGTCTGGCATCCCAAGCTGCCCGACCCCTTGGTGTTGAGCAGGGGGGAGGGATATGTGACAGACCCAAACCAGTGGGGTACAGGAGTCTGGTAGAGGGCAAATATACTGGTCACTGGATGAGTAGTTTTCTGTTCCCTGAGTGACCAGAGCAGGGGCTGCATTAGAGTAATCAGGAACCTGCTAGAACCAATTAAGGCAGACAGGCTGATTAGATCACCTGCAGCCAATCAAGGCAGGCTAATCAAGGCACCTGGGTTTAAAAAGGAGCTCACTCCAGTCAGGTGGAGTGGGGGGAAGCCAGAGGAGAGGAAGTGTGTGTGAGGAGCTGGGAGCAAGAGGCGCAAGGAGCTGAGAGGGTGAGGGTGTGCTGCTGGAGGATTGAGGAATACAAGCGTTATCAGACACCAGGAGGAAGCTCCTGTGGTGAGGATAAAGAAGGTGTTTGGAGGAGGCCATGGGGAAGTAGGCCAGGGAGTTGTAGCTGTCATGCAGCTGTTACAGGAGGCACTATAGACAGCTGCAATCCACAGGGCCCTGGGCTGGAACCTGGAGTAGAGGGCAGGCTTGGGTTCCCCCCAAACCTCCCAACTCCTGATCAGACACAGGAGGAATTGACCCAGACTGTGGGGAAGATCACTGAGGTGAGCAAATCTGCCAATAAGGGCAGGACCCACCAAGGTAGAGGAGGAACTTTGTCACACATAGTATCGGAGCACCTTCCAGTAGTGTATTAAGTGATGTGACTAACATCTGTCAGATGTGGTTCTTTCTTTTCTTCAGAGGGAGAATTGTATGTGCAGTATAGTGTTCCATTTTTGGTAGTTTTTTTTGTTCTTTTTTTATATGTACATGCTACTATGTGTTATTGAAGGCAAGGTTGTACTTAGAGTGGAAGGTGGTGAGGTTTGTGATGGCCCTTAGTTCCTAGGGGATGAATGGTACTACAGGCCACTGCTACTACATATGGCTTCAGCTAGATCCCCTCAAGGAAAGCTTAGGAGCTGGGAGCAGAATCTGACTCCAGTTTGGCATGATGGAGCAAGAGGTGGGAATATATTAAATACAAATACACTTGACTTCACGACCACAGTGCAGAATGCTGCTGATGATTTCTCTTTTTAAAAGCTGAAGGATTAAAGGCTGAAAAGCACAGCAGTGTTTTACATGCCAGAAAGCAGAACTGAGAAATCCTCAGGCCTGGTCTACACTGGTGTGTGTGTGTGTCGATGTAAGATATGCAACTTCAGCTACGGGAATAGCGTATCTGAAGTTGACATATCTTATTTCGACTTACCTCCCGTCCTCACGACGCGGGATCGACGGCCGCAGCTCCCCCGTCGACTCCGCTTCTGCTGCTCGCCCTGGTGGAATTCTGGAATCGATGGGAGCGCGTTCGGGGATCGATTGCTACCTGCCAATCCGGCGGGTAGTCTGGACGTACCCTCAGATATTACTGCTACTATTTGTATTACTGTAGTGCCTAGGAGCTCTAGTGAAGAACCAGAACTCCATTGTGCTAGGACAAAGACATGGGAGCCCTTTGTGCATTCATATGCAATCAGCTGGCAAAATGGTATAATTTGCTACTCCTTCTTTTGCTCTAAGCTAAAATTTTCAAACACAAGCTGTCTAAAGTTAGTCAGCTAAAACTGTATTTAGTTATCTAAGTAGTTGGTTTCATCTGGAGCTGCAAGTATCAGCACTTATGAAAATCAGGCCACTTTGACTGAGGTATATAAATATTGATCTAGATGCTTAGCTTTATGCATCCATCTTTCAAATGTTTGAGTCTCCTTCCTTCCTTTTTGTTGACTTGTTTCTCTGTTATCCTCTGCCCATTAGTAAGGCCTTTGACTCACCAGCAGTGCTGCTTAAGTTACCTCCTTCATAACAGAAAACTCACTATTCCCTGACACCACTGTTCCTACTCATCGAACCTGACACTGAACACCCTGGAACTGAATAGTCCCCGTACCTCACTTTGCCTATAAAATTCCTCAAATACTCTTCATATTCTACTTCACCTTTGTACTTTCCTGGTTCCCTCAGTTTCTGCTCACTCACCTTGAGTTCACCGGGCCGGAGGTCATTCCCCTTTGTCCCACCACCTTCACTATCCTTGTCATGTGCTCCTGGTTCCAACATGTAGTACAGGTCCTATAGCCATTTGATCCAACAAGGTTGCTTACCTCTCAACAAAGCTATTGGTCTTTTGCTGTGAAATGAAACATTGAGGCTGTGGCTATGGGACTTTCAGTGCTTTGGGAGATTGCTTACTGGGAACCGCTGTGAATGGGAAGCCAGCCAGATCCTGTTATTTGAGACATGGCACAGGGGCATATTTTTTGTATGAACTACTTTAAATGTAAAATCATTTTGGCAAAAGCCAGATTTTCTCATGTTATAAAAACAGTATTTTAAAAAAGATTTTTATTCACTTTCCTCTTTAAAAAAAAATTGTTGCTTTCTACCATCAAAGCTCTTCATATTTCTCAGGGAAGCAACTGAGAAGATATTGAGTGTAATTCATCTGGATCCATTGCTGTTTTAACTATTACCAGTTTCAAATGTTGAATGCTCTGGTCACTTTTTAATGAGGGACATGTATAACATTTTCACATTTTTGTTCCTGGCTAAAATTATAAGAGGACAATCAATCCCTATGTGTAAAGAAATTATTTTAAAACACATGCTGCAGTATTTTACAGTACTGGAATAAAATATTTTATCATCCAATATATATGTAACATATTAATAATACAATATTCTACAGTAATCTGAGATAAAATGAGACCCAGTGGGGGCAATGATGTATTGACAATATTTCAACAATGGGCTCCTACAACAACTTTTTTCACAAACTAAAGGGGAAAATCTATATACCATAGGGGTGTATGCTGTAGAGGACAGATGAGGGATTGGGGAAAATCAATTAATTTCCCCCCTCCTACTTTATCTTAACCTTGACTGATACTGGATTAGATGGACCCTTGATCTGTTCTGGGATGACAATTCCTATGTTCTTATATACTAAGTAGTTCAGTTTTTATAATAGTTCATTTCATGGTGTGGTGTGGTGAACGCGCCCCACACTGGGGAACTGAGGGTTGAAGAACAGCTCTGAGCCCAGAAGGCCCCACCTAGTCACACCTGCTGGACATGCTCACATTGGAGGCAGGCTCAGAAGGGAGCAGCTCAGCTCAGTCTGGATGGACAGACCAGGGGAGCAGTTGGGCACTGCAGGCTCATGCAGAGAATCCCCTGGGGCTCCATGTGGCCGAGACCAAGCCTATGGAAAAACTGTCATGGGCCCTTCATCCCACAGAGGCTGCAAATGATGGACCATTGCTGATAGAGGAAGACCACCTGAAGTGCGATTGGCGAGAACTCCTGGGGGGAATCCAGAAACAGAAGAGTGGCACCAATGGAGAAACCGAAACCAGGGTAGGAAGCGGCCCAGGGAGTAGGCATAAGGGTGCGTGCCCAGAGGCCAGGTATTTGAGCTGTTTATTCACAGGGTCCTGGGTTGGAACGTGGTGGAGCTGGGAGGACCTGTGTTCCTGGGCCCCTGACTCTTGTCACTGAATGACACAGCCAGGTTCAGAGTTCAATCCTCCCAATGTATGATACTGCATGTAGAATTCACTTAGGCTTTGAGCAAAATCCCAACCCATGTGTACTTTAAACATCCACTCCTATTAATGATCCTGTAAACTGCTTAGATTATTATATATTAAAGTAACTATTTTACTTAGTAACTTAGTTTATTATATATTAAAGTAGCTATTTATTATTTATGTTAACTACTGTTGCTTTTTAAATTTAATTTACTACTTTAGTCACCAGCTTATTTGAAATTTGTTTGGTTTTGGTTTAACAAGTATAGATTAAAAGGACACTATCAATTCAAATTTGGCCCCAAATTTACATTTTGTAAAAAGCTTGGTTAAAAACCTAAGACTGACAAATATTTACATGATTTAAAAAACTAATCATAGTAGAAGTAATTACTGTTAAACTTTCTTTGCCAGTGCTGCTAACCTGGGAGCACTGAGAACCTGAAGTGAAACTAAGAATGCACAAAAGTGCGTGGCTCCCGGGCCATCAGGATAAGCCGCTGACAGGCCGAGATGGTTTGTTTACCTCGAGTGTCCGCAGACACGGAGGTAAACCTAAGTAAACAAAGTGTCCTGGCATGCCAGCTGCTTACCCTGATGGGCTGGGACAGCAACTGGTGGGGAAATTTTTTTTGGGGGGGGTGAAGCTGGTAGTCAGGGGAGTAACTTCTGTGACCACCCTGCACATGACCCCACCCTTAGCCCAAGACCCCCACACTCTCCCCATCCCATCTCATCCCTTCCCACCTTATCTGGGGAGGGCCAGGGGAGGATGTCTCTGACCTGGCTGGAGCTGGTCCGGCAGGCTGGGCAGCGTGGCTGCAGCCTGCTCCAGTAGGCCAGACTGGGCTGCGTGGCCGCAGCATGTTCCAGCAGGCTGGGCCAGGTGGCACGGCCGCAGTGTGCTTTGGTGGGCTGGGCGATGTGGCCACAGCCTGCTCTGGAGGGCGGGGCCGAGCAGGATGGCTGCAGCCTGCCAGCCCCGGAGCTGCAGCTGCTTTGGAGGCTGCGGGGAGAGCAGCGTGGCCAGAAGCGAAGAGACTCTGGCCCTGCCTCTTCCCTTCTGTTTCTGCTGGCTGTGCTGCCTCTCCTTGATCCCTCTGTTGGTGGGAGGTGCTGTGTCCCACCTCTCCCTCTCTATACCCGTTCATAAGCTGACCCCCTTCTCTGGTGCTTCCCTTTTTTACTAAAAAAATTCAGCTTATGAACGAGTATATACGGTCATCTTTGTGAGAGGAACCAGATCTTCCTGAGTGCTTGTGCAGTGCTTAGAACAATAGAGCTCCAGTCCTGATTGGGTCTTTGGGTCCTTTCACATTATAAGTAGCAATTTAAACTATGATTTTTAAATTGGCAGTTGTCCCTTTAATCAAGACGTTAAAGCTGGAAAAGTCTGGGTGGGTTATCATGTACATTCTTCCATCAATGAAGAGGTGTTTTCTAGTACTTTTGTCCATCTATTTTTTATTGTCTCAAGCAAGGAGACTTGTATTGCTTCCCTTGGGAGACTCTTCCACAGTCTAATAAATCCTATTACGATTCAGCCTTACTTTCATCCCATTGCCCCTATACACGTAAATAATTCCTTTCTCAGTACAATGCCTGTTTTATTTCTAGTCAGAAGAAGGGCAAGGAAAGATGTTGTTCAGTTAGACCTACAGTAGCTCACTAGTCTTTTTTTTTCTTATTGTTTTGCCTTAATTAAGATATTATGGACCACTAAGATCACCTGAACATTGCTCACCTTTAGGGCGCCCTCTTGGCCTGTCACCTGCAAAGTGTTGATCTTTGTGTTTTCCTAGAAGAGTTTTTCTTTCCCCTACTCCCCGTATCTCTTGCTGTACCTGTTCTTGAACTTCTGACCAAAGTTACAATTCTCTCTGCTGCTTTTCTAACATTTGTTTGAGATTTATCCCCACAGTTCCCATTGATTGTAATGGGGACTGTCTGACTGTGAATACCACACGACTCTTTGGAAATGCAGGGGTTAGTACCAATAAAACTATCAGGAGGTTCCCCAAGCCAAACATGGCATTATAAAAGTTTTTAAAATGTACTTAGTCCTTATTCACAATGCTGCATTAACACTGAACAAACATTATTTTAAAATCAGTTTAGCAACTGGAAAAACTTAGCACTTGGCAAATTGGCAAAGTGTTTGTTTCAGCATTCCCATGAAAGTGCACTCACAGACTCTGGCCTCTCCCTCCTCAAGCAGCATAAGGCCCCACATCTATTCTCTGGGGCCTAGTCTCCCTCTATGCGATCATGCTGACTGCAGACTCCTGCCAAGATTAATGGGAGTGAATCTGTTTAGTCAGTCAGAGGACTCTAGTCTCTTCTGTATTTCCCTGGCTGTATTTTTTCTCCTACTTCTTTCACAGTAAGTTTCAGTCATCTGGATGCCAGTCAACTCACACTTCTTTTAAAAACAAGTCAGCTTAAAAGTGCTGCCTCCCAGGAATGCAGTAGACACTTGCTGAAAATGACAAAGAAAAAAATAATTAAAACCATGCGCAAGAGCCTTGTGCATTAATTCATAGCAAATACTAATCTGCAAGCAAATTTTGTATGAAAAGAAGACAATTTTAAAGACAGACAGTGCTTAATTTGTGCCAGGGATTGCTGGGGCTGATTTCGGCACCTCTAGGCTTGGCAGTTCATAGCCCCGGCGCCTCTGGTCTCCCAGCCAGTAGCCACCATTCTCTGGTTGTCCAGTTCTGAAAGTAGCGCCAGCAGCAGCAGTGCAGAAGTAAGGATGGCAATACCATACCATGCCACCCTTACTTCTGCACTGCCGCTGGTGGTGGCGCTGCCTCCATAGCTGGGTGCCTGGCCAGCAGCTGCCGCTCTCGGGCCATCCAGCTTGAGCCACGGCACCTCTTTCATTACAAATTAAGCACTGCAGTTGTGGTA
Source organism: Mauremys mutica (assembly GCF_020497125.1). Classification (NCBI taxonomy): domain Eukaryota; kingdom Metazoa; phylum Chordata; order Testudines; family Geoemydidae; genus Mauremys; species Mauremys mutica. The sequence continues at coordinate 92,752,356 of NC_059073.1, read as the reverse complement.
TATTTTGCTTGAACAAAATGTGAAACAAGCAAATATTTATAATAACTGCTTGGCCACAGATTTCTCTCTACACAAGCATACCTTTCACAAGAATTATTATTATGTTCATGAAATAGCTGTACAAGAGTAAAAATTAAATAAAATGCTTTTATTTGACACTTATGACAATTCCTCAGACTTCACCTAGTTTGTTCTTTGACAATTAAAAGGAGTGGTGGTGCTCCTTGAGTATTTTGGCTATGATTTACTGTATTTATGGAATAAATATAATTGCTGTTTGTCATCCAGACTGACATGTCGATAACATGAGTGTTAGTACATAGATCAAAAACTACAAAGCAATCCTCAAGAATTTGTAGCTAGTACTAGGTGTATGCATGGTGTTATAAGCAAGCACTTGCATGACATCTTTCACATGAAAATAAATTAATTACTGAATGATAAGGAGTGAATGATAGTTTATTTTGACAAAATGAATCTCTTTCAAGGGAGGTACCTACACCTCTTACGATGCTTCTAGGTCTCATATTTTGCTTGAATAACTTTTGGAATATTTTAGCAAGGAATAATCTATAACTACAGGATCTTACAAGAGAAGGAAATTAATGAGGAGCTAAAACGTAACACAGCAAGAGTGGCAAGGTATTTTGATTGCCACAAATACTACTGATGTAAATGGACTTCAGAGATTTTGAACTGTTCTTGAATTGGTTCCTTCATGTTAAGGATGGTTAAATTCCACAGTGTGGCTTTTAGTGATGTCGACTGAACTTATGGCATTAGTATGAGGATTCTGAATTGTCCACAATTCTAGGTATACCCCAGAGAGAAAGCCGCTGTCAAGGATGAGATATAAGAATAATACTGAGCACTGATCTGGCCCTTTGTGTTCACAGCTCCAATGTTTGGTTGAGAAACTGCATCCTAATAGCAGGTGTTGATCCTGCTGGGAAAGGGTTAGCCGGGTTCTGCTGACTCCTTGAGGCAGGTGGCTACAGTCTGTGGAGAAAGGGGATCTAGGTAGTGGGTTGAGCACTTGCCTAGAAGTAGCGAAGCCTGAGGAGAAGGTCTAAACCAGGGGTAGGCAGCCTATGGCACGTGTGCCAAAGGTGGCACGCGAGCTGATTTTCAGTGGCACTCACACTGCCTGGGTCCTGGCCACCGGTCTAGAGGACTCTGCATTTTAATTTAATTTTAAATGAAGCTTCTTAAACATTTTAAAAACCGTATTTACTTTACATACAACCATAGTTTAGTTATATATTATAAACATATAGAAAGAGACCTTCTAAAAACATTAAAAAAATTATTACTGGCATGCGAAACCTTAAATCAGAGTGAGTAAATGAAGACTCGGCACAGCACTTCTGAAAGGCTGATGACCCCTGGTCTAAACCGAACTTAATTATGTTATTAATTTCTGTGTTTTAACCTATGGGGATGGGGGAGAGTTTGGACTCTACATAGTGTGCAGATTGTGTCAGAGAGCAGGATGGGAACATTTTACAGACTAGGCAAAGAGAAATATGTGACTTGCCCAATGCCATACACAGTCCGTGACAGAGGCAGGGTTAGAATTCAGCAATTATTGACACCATGGTTTCTCTAAACCAAATTGCCTTTACATGTGCATGCTGAACTGAGGCCTAATGTAAAGAGGGACTAGACTCAGGATACGTCTACACAGAAATTAAACACCTGTGGCTCGTCCATGTCAGCTGAAGGGTATGCTTGTGTTCATTTTGGATAAAATGTGGTTTGCAGGGTGCTTATGCATAGGGAAGCATGCTGTGGCTCATCACCCTGGGAACATTCTAGAGAAGGCCAAGGGGAGGGGGTTGAACTCAGCATGTGGAATGGAGAACTATGGGCATGTAATAAACAAACCCATATATGGAAAGGTTAAGTCTGATTGGTTAGAGATTCATGTTATGTAACTTGTTATGTAAGTGCCATGTGCTATAAAATAGCAAGGGGAGGGGCTCCTTGCTGGAGGGACTCTGCCTGATTTTTGTACCAGGGGTTTTCCTTTTGTACATATTGAATAAAGCCTTGTTGCATTGAATTGAATCACATTGAATTGAATCGCATCGCATCGAATCGAAGTCCCTTGATTCTACCCAGCATCAGACTCACTGGGAACCACAAAATCCCAACATCAGCTGACTCAGGTTCATGGGGCTTGGGCTGCGGATCTGTAAAATTGCTGTGTAGACATTCGGGCTCAGGCTGGAGCACAGACTCCGGTACCTTCCCCCCTCACAGGCTACCAGAGCCTGGGCTCCAGCCTGAGCCCAATGATCTACATTGCAATTTTACAGACACATATGCCCGAGTCATCTTTCTCGTGCCAGCCATGGGCTTTTAACTTCTGTGTAGACATACCTTAAAACATGATAGTAGAGATTATACTCTTGTATCACTGATATAGAATCAGGGTTTGTCTACATGGCACGGCAAAGCGCTGCAGAGGGGTCTGATCTGGAGAGCATTCTAAGGTGTTGCACTCTAAATGCCCCATGTAGACCCTGCTGGGGTGTTCTAAAAGGTAACTAACGCCTGGTTAACTTATTAATGCAAACTACCTTTTAAAGCATGCCAGCAGGGTCTACAGGAGGAAGTTAGAGTGCTCTGCAAATCATACCCCTCTCCGTGCTTTGCAGTGCCATCTAAACAAGGCCCCAGTGTCCAATAATAATTGCTCTTCAGTGAAACATCTGATAGCTTTATACAGTGTTTTCAAGTTCTCTTTTTTTTACCTACACATTGACCAAGATCAATTTAAATGCAGATAAGTAATGTGTCACTAATGCAGCCGGGAAACTGTCTGGGACCAAGAATGCAATGATGTGTAATTCCATATACCCACCTGGGCATCAAGAAAATAAAGGTGTTTTTCTTCTCTTTGATATTAATGACAATTGCTAGTCTCTCCTTCTCTTTTCGTGTCTTATTACAGTGATACAGATTCCTTCATAAAATGAAGGCTATTAGTCTCTGCCTGCAAACTAGCCAGATGGACAAGTTCTTTAAGTAATATGTCTTTCTTGTACTTACAAGTGAAATATTTCAGCTGGTTTGTCAGCCTGGCCAAAAAATGTTTTGTAGGCTAGTACCACCTGCTATTCAGTGGGAGACTTATTTTTAAACTGTTTCCATGAAGTATGCCTGGTATGGAATCAAACTTTACAAGCTGAATGAGAGTTCTACTGGATATATATACAGTACAGTGCCTCAGTGTATACACCGGAAAAGATTCAATGCTGGACTCTCTCCCTCTGCACTTCATGTTTAAATGCTTAACTATAAGCAAAGCCTCATGGTAGCAATACAGATTTATAGGTCAGGAGGCTGTTTTCAGGTGCTTGTAACTTTCAGAAAAAATACCCCTTTGTCTGAAATTCTTATATTGAAATTCTCAGGCCCAAGGTGACTTGTTGTGGAAAGTTCTTGATAAGATTCCTTTAAAACTTGACTGGAGATGTTTAAAACATGTTAAGGTATCAGAGGTATCAGCTCACACTCCTATATGTCTGTTAGTCTATAAGGTGCCACAGGACTCTTTGCTGCTATAACATGTTAAATTTTCCTTTTTGTGGTTAACTCAAATAACACTGTAAGGATTTCCAGTTTGCCTTTGACTTTTATTTAGCAATACAGACAGGTATCTGGTGACATGCCATGCCAGTGTAGTTTAATAATAAATAACAACATAGCATGTGATCCTTTTCTTAGGAAGGTTTTAACAGGATAAAGTTATTGTGAATTAGGTATGTCTTACAGCACATCAGCAGGATTTACATGGGGCACTTAGAGCATAGCACGTTAGTGCACTTTACAGATCAAACCCTCCTGGCATGCTGGTAGACAAGGCCTAATGGTGGTTCTCTTTAATGTTATCTGTAATGAGAAATGAATTTTTAAAAAATAAATTGCCTTTTATTCTTAGGGAGAAATCTTAATTGGGAAGGGACAGCATGATTCACACAAACTGTTCACAAAAGTAAACTTGTATACCTCAAGTACCATTATAGTTTAAATAATTCTTCCACAGAGGCCTTGAAGGAAGCAAACTTCTGAATGGGTCTTAAATTTTCACATTCTATAATTTTGTTTCTCTTATCTCTTCTGCCCATGGTTATGCAGTTTCTTTTGCCATTTTTTTAAAAGTGGGAAATATCTTTATTTCTGATAATCTGAATAAGTATTGTATTCCTGTGTATGTTGTACACAGAAGTAGGAAATCTTTCTCACTCTCGTTTACAAATCAGTGCTTGGGTTTCCAATGAACCTCATGTCTGATTTCTTTTTCCAAATTGTGCTCACTTACTGTATTTGCTAAGTCTGCCTGTACTTATACACTAACCTGAGGCTTCTTTGAAATTTCTGGTACTGTGATCTAACTTACTCCCCCTCTTTCCAGCAGGCATTATGCAGTATTTTTAGTGACTGATTGTATTGTGGGTGTTAGTGGGTATATTAGTGCTGGTGAAATTTGAAAAGTATGTTACATGTGAGTCTCCCCCATATTTATCTTTCTCATTTCTTTTCTATCTTTCTAATCTTTCTTTACTTTAACTTTAGTGGGAGCGTGCCCCAGTGCTCTGTGATGGGAGGGTGTATATTGCTTTGACTGAGCTGATGCCAGAAGCTGGTTTTGATTTTGTCATGTAAATAGTAGATGGAATCACCATAGTTCTTGATACATGCATAGTACTTCCCTGCAGAATTGCAGGTGTCTAATGGGGTTTGGTCTCATTCACTATAGTGTGTGGCTGTTATTGGAACCCAGATTTCACATCAGTATAATACACCTGATATAATTATATTAGCCAACAGTTTGTAAGCAGCACAGACCCCTGCATGCAGTGAAAGCCTTCTCTCATTCCAAGACAAGCTATAGAGCTGTATCACGGTGGTTCAAACTTGGGTGGCCAGCAGAGTTGCAGGCTGCATTCTCTGAGTGAGTTCTGAATGTACTGGGGCATATTCCAGAGGGCTCTGTAACACTAAGTTTTAAGTATTAGAAAAATGTAATGGAAAATTGTAATGTAATAAGGTGCAGAACTCAAGATATACATGTGAGCATGTGTACATCTGGAACTCTGCACACTGAAATAAACACAGCTGCATTTATTTGAATGTGTGAGATAGAGATTTATATACATGTGAGAATAATTCTTGCATTGCACATTCAAATACACAAGAGAACAAGGTTTTAGTTGGCTGTTTATCTCAGTCCTGGAGTTTTTTTCATTTTTCTTTTTTAATTACAAAATAATTAATTCAAAATTGTAACTGTAATGTTATGGTTAAGAATTCAAATGGACAAAAGTGAGGTAGTTCAGGTGTAGAGTTCCCAAAACAATTGTTTTTGGCCACTTTGTACATTTCAATGTATATTACGATGTAAAACATACATTCTTGTGTTTATATAAACACGTGTAAGGATTGCCTTGGAAATTCAAAGTCAATCATTCCTAAACATTTGTGTATTTAAATTCAGACCTGTTGTGATATTATAGGGACATCAGCTTTAAATCTAGTACAATCAAAGTTTTTAGTTTCATATACATCTGCCTCTGAGTCTCCCATCCATGGTTTTATAATCACGTTTCCCATTTGAAAGAAAAAAAAAAAGATTCTTCCTTTCCATCATCCTGTTGTTCATTGTGAAAGATCCCCATAACAGGGGATAAGATAGGGGGATGGCCTTGCATTGATCAGGGGAAGCCTATCCTGTTGGCCAATGTTATCGACATCTCCCTAGCTCTGAGCTACAGCTGGGTAAATATGAGATTTTGGGGTTTGCTGGCATTTCTGATAAACTGAAAATGAAATTCCTTTTGGGGCCAACAGAAAAATGATTTTTAAAAAATGTTTTTTTGGCAAACTGATTTTTTTTTTAAATCCCTTACTTTGGGTCAAACAAAGTGTTCTATTTGACCAAAATGAAACTTTTTTCAATTTTGAGCATTTAATATTTAAAAGTTTTTTAAAATAAAATTAAGGACACTTTGAAACAGTCATTTGGAATTGAACAATTTAAACATTCCATTTAGAAAATGTCAAACACAGCTTTTTAATTTTTTTGAATGTTTTGGATGACCCAAATCTGCTTTTTTTTTTTTGGTTTTGTTTTAGTGGGAAAAAGTTTTTTCTAAGAAATTTCACCCAGCTCTACTCACTACTCCATTTTCAGAGGCCAGTCACGGGGATGATGTTAGAATGATCTTTCTACTCACTGAAAAGCAGAGGCTGATTTAGGTGATAGCTTGAAGCACTAGAATGATATAGAATTAACATGGCACACATTAAATGGATTAAAAATTAGCTAACAGATAGGTCTCAAATTTAATTGTAAACAGGGAATCGTCATCGAGTAGATGTTTTCAGTGGGGTCCTTCAGGAATTGGTTCTTGTCCTTACACTACTGAACATCTTTAGCAATGATTTGGAAGAAAACATAAAACCATCACTGATAAACATTGCAGATGACACAAGAATCGTGGGACTGGTAAATAATGAAGAGGACAGGTGACTGATTCAGGTGGGTAAACTGGGCACATGCAAACGTGTTTTAGTGTGGCTAAATGTAAATGCATACATCTAGGAGCAAAGAGTGCAGGCCAAGTACAGGATGGAGGACTCAGTCCTGGGAAGCAGTGACTCAGAAAAAGATTTGGAGGTCATAGTGGAAAATCAGCATAACGTGTGGTTCAAACCGCTGAAACTGACTGACCCAGCACGTTCTTATTGTACTTGTGAGAAAAGAACTGTTCAGCCTCTCAGCCTTCCTTGGTAGTGAAATTAGCTCTCAAACTGCCTGTGACTCCAGCAGATGTGTTCTGCTTTTTTAGGCCAGTTAGAATTTTACAAACCAGTTTCCTTCCCTCCCAAGAGCAAATGTAAAACAATCACCTATCCCTGCTATACTGAGGTAGTGTCGACTGAAAAGTCACCAAATATTTCTACTACCTGGGAACAATAGACAGAACTAACTGAGTTCTAGAACTGCACAGCAATTATTGCTGTATCTTTCCAGGTACTTTTATAGTCCTCATCACCATAGTATTTTGATTGCTGCTCTCAGGCGCCTATTGAAACAAAAGGGCTTTTAAAATAACTGGGGTGAAATCTTGGCCTTACTGAAGTTATTGGGAATTTTGCCACTGACTTCAATGGGGCCAGGATTTCACCCCCGGTGTTTAATTGCCTTTCTTTGAACAGCTCTGTTTCCCAAAGGCATGCACCTACAGCTGTGCAGATTTTGCAAAATATGTTCCATGAATGTCCATTCAGACTTTGAAACTTACTTGGTTCAGCTGTGTTTGCATCATTCTTGTCTCTGCTTCCTGTGGCTATTCTAGCAACTGAGATCCCTGGCAGGTGAGCTGGCTGAAATGATGAATTTTTAGTGACTATTGCTGCATATTAGTGGAAAGTCAATGTTGGGTTCCCAATGGTGAGTATTCATGGTGAGGGAGTGCTAATGCACCCACACTGGCTGGCAGCTGAGTTCTCCTCTTTGCTCAGCTACTGCTGAAACACCATGCTACTGAAGCCACAGGGCGTCCAACCCACTGAGGTACAATGTGGAGGTTCTCATAAGAATGCTGCATTATTAGTTTGAGCTTCATGTTAAACCCCAGATTTCTTTCCATCCTATTGGCTTCTTTTTCCCTTCCTCCTCTCAGCATCCCTAGCTTCTCCTCCCTGCTTCTCCATGCCAGCTGGTACAGGGTACTTCTGTTTTACTTGACTACCTGCTCAAAATGCAACTGCTGGGTCTTGTAGCTAGTTATGAGTTACATTCACCTTCCCTTTAAAAACTACATGAACAGAACATGTGTAGCTACAACAGACCTTCAGCTAGATCCTTAGGGGATTCAAATCCACACAATTGGATTACACCAGGTGAGTATCTGGCCCTCTCTCTGTGTGTATAGAGTGCTGAGGATGCACAACTACAGTCACTCCAAGAGAGGTGGCAGAACAGTAAAACTAATAGCTGGGCATGTAGTAAAAGTTACAGAAAGATCAATTCTATTCAGTTAATATGCAAAGTGTGTATTGCTGAACTAGTCTCCAAGCCATAAGAGATGAATTGCTTCTCTGCCGACTTTTTGTTCCACTCAACTTAAAATACAGAGACTGATTCTATACAATGAAAAACACACCGTTCCCTTTGCTCCTCAAGGTGGCAAATAAAAGAACATTTTAGAATAATGATTTCTGAGTGTTTCTGAGGAGTTACTCACAGACTTTAGGGGCAGAAGGGACCACCGTGATCATCTTAGTCTGACCTCTTGCACAATGCAGGCCACAGAACCTCACCCACACACTCCTGTTATAGACCCCTAACCTCTGGCTGAGTTACTGAAGTCCTCAAATCATGATTTAAAGACTTCAAGTTACAGAGAATTTACACTAGTTTAAACCTGCAAGTGACCCATGCCCCATGCTGCAGAGAGAGGTGAAAAACCCTGCAGGGTCCCTGCCAATCTGACCTGGGAGCAGAGGTGAAAGTGGGCCGCTAGGGTGTACTGGTAAGAAATGTCTGCTGGTACTGGCCCATACGCAGCTGACGTTAAAGCGCTGCTGTGGCAGTGCTTTAATGTTCTGTCCCCTTTTGCACACACTCCCCAGGGCCGCCGATGGGGAGAGCCCCGGACCCTTTAAATTGCTGCCGGAGCCCCGGGCGGCGTGGGCCTGGCAGTGTGTAAGGGCTGGTTGGGGGAGGCTGACCCCCAGCCCCACCCCTTCCACAGGAGGCCAGGCCCCTTCGGGGGCCCAGAGCCAAGCCCCTGTACCGGTAAGTATTTTATCTTTTTCACACCTGCCTGGGGGGAAAAATTCCTTCCCAACCCCAAATATGGCAATCAGACCCTGGCCCAGGAGCCAGACACTGGGGAAAGAATTCTCTGTAGTAACTCAGAGCAGGGGTGCTGGGATGATTTTTATAGTGGGGGTGCTGATAATGGAAATGATATATTTGGTGTTTGTTATTACTACTTCAAGCCAGGAGTGTGGCGCACTCACAGCACCTCTAGTTCCAGCACCACTGACTCAGAGCCCTGCCCAACTAGTGTCCCATTACCAGCCATTGGAGATATTTGCTGAGAGCAGCTGCAGATTGGCCGCAGGCCATTGTAGGCAGTCTCATCATACCGTCCCCTTCATAAACATATCAAGTTCAGTCTTGAAGCCAGTAAAGTTTTTTGCTCCCCTGGAAGGCTGTTCCAGAACTTCACTCCTTTGATGGTTTGAAACCTTCATCTAATTTCAAGCCTCAATTTGTTGATGGGCAGTTTATATCCATTTCTTCTTGTGTCCACATTAAAATCAGTGGGCTGAGATTCTGCTTCCATCTGAAATCACTGACAAAAAACCTATTGCCGTCAATACAAGGAGGTATATACAGGACTGGAGCTTTCACTGACTTAGAGCTGGATTGTATCTGGCTCTGGCAGAGGCTGGAGTGGGTGGAGGACATCATGACCCTTCTTTCCCTCCTTTCCTCCTGTGCAGTCTCTCTCTCCATTTGGGGGAGCATAGGGACAGATCATTCTCTGTGCACTCAGGGCTTCAGTGTGGATTGGCAGTGGGCATAAAAATGCTGCAAAGGCATAGAGAACTGGAAGTGTGGGGGGACTTTAGCCACCCCCAAAAAATTAGAGATTGCATTAAGGTGACCAGATGTCCCGATTTTATAGGGACAGTCCCAATTTTTGGGTCTTTTCCTTATATAGGCTCCTATTACCTCCCTACGCCATTCCAATTTTTCACACTTGCTGTCTGGCCACCCTAGATTGCATCTATAAAGGAAACACTGAGTTTAGAACAGAAGCTTGTTTATCTTGCTTTATTAAAAGTGGACAAATGTGTACAAATCTTGCTAATTAAAGTGCTATTAAACAGCTATTTTATTTTTTTAACTCTAGCCCCCTCCCCAGTAAAATTGTGTAAGTCCCTGTACTGGCTACGTATGCAGAAGTGAGCCCTTTGCAATTTCTGAGGGTACACTCTCCCAATCTCCCTAGAGAGCTTGGTAAATGTATGTATAATCCCACCCAGAGCCTCTCCTGACGTGGCACACTCCCCGCTTGCAACTGTGGTTGAACGTCACAAGTTAGACCTTAATAAATTCACTGAAACCAGTCCTTATTAGACTATAGAAAGAAGAGATACCTGAAAATTATCAAACCAGTTCAAGCACACCTTTTTCTAATCATCTTCAGGTAAAGTATGGTGCTGCTAACTCTTGCCTCTGTTGGTTTGGAGACCGCATGATCCAGCATTGTGTATCTAGTACTCCTTTGCTAGATAGTCCCTGTAAGCTAGAAAGAGTGGTACAGTATATCAATATTCTGTAACTTACACTATGACTTGGTGAACCATTGCAGATCAGCAGAGTTTCAAATTAGAGAGTAATCAAACAAATATGCTGAAAGGTCAAGGGTACTGCTTCACCAAGCACACTTTGTTCCTTTTTTCTGAAAGATGCAGTTTTAACTGTGATTGTTACAAGAGTGCTTTATATCTGCATATGTGTAAGTAAGGTGCCAGTAGATGGCGCTAGAGAACAGGTACATAGTTCCTGGGTTTTGACAGCATAATAGCACTTGTATTAAACACATGTAGTGAAAATGGTTTCCAATGTGCAGCTCTATACATTAGCTCTTAATAGTAATGGTAATACTGATACTTAATATATTACAATACGTTTACTAACATGCTGAGTAAAAGTAATTAAGTCTTACTAATAGGAGTTCTGAATGCAGCCTCTGCTATGAAACATTTGCTGAGAAATGGGACAAGACTGCTGCTCTTTTGTGATCGTTGCTGAGTTGCATTTAAGCAAAGTGAGAACCAGTGGGGTTTACCTTGTTTAGACATGAACATTTTATAACCTAGCACAGATCCCTGCCCTAAACACCCAAATGATATTTGGGATTTTTTAAAGACTACAGTGAAATGTTAAACACATTTTCATAGTTAGTGCTGCCTTCAAACAGTAAAGCAGCCACAAATATTTAATTACTGTAACTGTACAGAGTATTAAAAATCTGGATGAAAAACAGACTGCAAAAAAGTGGCATTAGCTGCCGCATTAGTGAGGCATCTCTGCTCTAGCTTTCATTTTATTAAATGATTCTATCCATCAAAAGAACAACTTTTCCTTCATGAGGCTTTGCTGAGTCCTTAACATAAGACTTAGAGCATGAAACACAATGCTTTGTTGGAAATGGGATTATTTATGCTTTTTATATCAAAGGCAGCTTCTTTACTTTAGAATAATCAATATTCCAAAACTGTAAAATTTCTGAGATGTCTAAAGTAAACTGAAGTATATAGGTCAAGAGAAGGGGGCCGTGCTCATCTTGACCCGCTGCTCACAAACAGGGAAGAATTGGTAGGGGAAGTAGAAGTGAGTGGCAACGTGGGCAGCAGTGACCATGCGATGGTCGAGCTCAGGATCCTGACAAAAGGAAGAAAGGAGAGCAGCAGAATACGGACCCTGGACTTCAGAAAAGAAGACTTTGACTCCCTCAGGGAACTGATGGGCAGGATCCCCTGGGAGGCTAATATGTGGGGGAAAGGAGTCCAGGAGAGCTGGCTGTATTTTAAAGAAGCCTTATTGAGGATGCAACAAACCATCCTGATGTGCAGAAAGAATAGCAAATATGGCAGGTGACCAGCTTAGCTTAACAGAACAATCTTCAGTGAGCTTAAACACAAAAAGGAAGCTTACAAGAAGTGGAAACTTGGACAGATGACTAGGGAGAAGTATAAAAATATTGCTCGAGCATGCAGGGGTGTAATCATGAAGGTCAAAGGACAACTGGAGTTGCAGCTAGCAAGGGATGTGAAGGGTAACAAGAAAGGTTTTTACAGGTATGTTAGCAACAAGAAGAAGGTCAGGGAAAGTGTGGGACCCTTACTGAATGGGGGAGAGGCAACCTAGTGACAGATGATGTGGATAAAGCTGAAGTACTCAATGCTTTTTTTGCCTCTGTCTTCACAGACAAGGTCAGTTCCCAGACTGCTGTACTGGGTAGCACAGTATGGGGAGGAGGTGAGCAGCCCTCAGTGGTGAAAGAGGTTAAGGGCTATTTAGAAAAGCTGGACATGCACAAGTTCATGGGGGCCGGATGCACTGCATCCGAGGGTGCTGAGGGAGTTGGCTGATGTGATTACGAGCCATTGGCCATTGTCTTTGAAAATTTGTGGTGATCGAGGGAGGTCCCAGACGATTGGAAAAGGGAAGAAGGAGAATCTGGGGAACTATAGACTGGTCAGTTTCACCTCATTCCCCTGGAAAAATCATGGAGCAGGTCCTCAAGGAATCCATTTTGAAGCACTTGGAGAGGAAGGTGATCAGGAACAGGCAACATGGATTCACCAAGGGCAAGTCATGCCTGACCAACCTGACTGCCTTCTGTGATGAGATAACTGGCTCTGTGGATATAGGGAAAGTGGTGGACGTGATATACCTTGATTTTAGAAAAACTTTTTATACAGTCTCCCACAGTATTTTTGCCAGCAAGCTAAAAAAGTATGGATTGGATGAATGGACTATAAGGTGGATAGAAAGCTGCCTAGATCATCAGGCTCAATGGGTAGTGATCAATGGCTCAATGTCTAGTTGGCAGCTGGTCTCAACATCTTCATTAATGATCTGGATGATGGGATGGATTGCACCCTCAGCAAGTTCATGGATGACACTAAGCTTGGGGGAGAGTTAGATGTGCTGGAGGGTAGGGATAGGGTCCAGAGTGACCTAGACAAATTGGAGGATTTGGCCAAAAGAAATCTGATGAGGTTCAACCAGGACAAGTGCAGATTCCTGCACTTAGGATGGAAGAATCCCATTCATGCTACAGGCTGGGGACCGACTGGCTAAGCGGCAGTTCTGCAGAAAAGGACCTGGGGAATACAGTGGACAAGAAGCTGGATATGAGTCAACAGTGTGCCCTTGTTGCCAAGAAGGCTAATGAATGGCATATTGGGCTGCATTAGTAGGAGCATTGCCAGCAGATTGAGGGAAGTGATTATTCCCTTCTATTCGGCACTGGTGAGGCCATATCTGGAGTGTTGCATCCAGTTTTGGGCCCGTCATTATAGAAAGGATGTGGACAAATTGGAGAGAGTCCAGTGGAGGGCAGCAAAAATGATTAGGGGGCTGGGGCACATGACTTACAAGGAGAGGCTGAGGGAACTGGTTTTATTTATTCTGCAGAAGAGAAGAGTGAGGGGGGATTTGATAGCAGCTTTCAACTACCTGAAGGGGGGTTCCAAAGAGGATGGAGCTAGGCCAGGGATGGGCAAACTACAGCCCATGGGCCACATCTGGCCTGCGGGACCATCCTGCCCAGCCCCTGAGCTCCTGGCCCAGGAGGCTAGCCCCCGGCCCCTCCCCTGCTGTCCCCCTCCCCTGCAGCCTCAGCTCGCTTGCTCCAGCACAATGCTCTGGGCACGGGGCTGTGAGCTCCTTGGGCAGCGCATCTGCAGAGCCTGGCCTGACCTGGTGCTCTGTGGTGGCGGCAGCAGCGTGGCCGGGCTCCAGCCAGGCGGCACGGCTGTAACGCTGCCAGCCACTGGTGCTGCAGGCAGCGCGGTAAGGGGGCAGGGAGCAGGAGGGGTTGGATAGAGGGCAGAGGAGTTTGGGGTGGTGGTCAGGGGGTGGGAGTGTGGATGGTGGTTAGGGAGGAAACAGTGGGTTGAATGGGGGCAGGGGTCCTGGGGACAGTCAGGAAGGAGGGGGCGTTGGATGGGGCAGCACGGGGCAGTCGGGGCAGGCGTTCCATGGGGCAGTCAGGGGACAGGGAGAAGGGGTAGGTAGTTGGTTGGGGCAGGGGTCCCGGGGAGGCCATCAGGAATGAGATGAGGATAGGGTGGCGGGAGTCTGGGGGCAGTCAAGGGACAGGGAACGGGGGTGTGTGGATGGGGCAGGGGTCCCAGAGAGGCTGTCAGGGAACAGGGGGTTGGATGGGGCAGGAGTCCCAGGGGGGCACAGATAGGAGGTGGGGGCCGGGCCACGACCCCCTCCCCTAACCGGCCCTCCATACAATTTATGAAACCCGATGCAGCCCTCAGACCAAAAAGTTTGCCCCCCCCTGAGCTAGGCTATTCCCAGTGGTGGCAGATGACAGAATAAGAAACAGGGGTCTCAAGTTGCAGTGGGGGAAGTCTAGGTTGGATATTGGGAAAAACTATTTCACTGGGAGGTGGTGAAGCACTGGAATGGGTTATCTAGGGAGGTGGTGGAATCTCCATCCTTAGAGGTTTTTAAGGCTCAGCTTGACAAAGCTCTGGCTGAGATGATTTAGTTGGGGTTGGTCCTGCTTTGAGCAGGCGGTTGGACTATATGACCTCCTGAGGTCTCTTCCAACCCCAATCTTCTATGATATACAGGAAAATGTTACCACTTGCATTATAAGTTTCTTATAAACCATTTAACCAGAACATTCATTCAAAGCAATAAACAAAAGGTTATTTTGTATCAGGGACCTTTGGATGCATTGGGAAAGCAGGTGGTCTAGATTATATGTGCTCTGGAACACCTTGCAGTGTTGAAATGTTTAATCAGTGTGATGATTAAACTGTAGCTTGTGTCATGGTCCCCTCAAAGAAATATGAGTTTCTTCTTCTTCTTCTTCCTTCTTTTTCTTTCTATCTTTCTTTATTTTTTTGGCATCAGAACATTACAAATTTAAACTCTAGCAAAACATCATGCCATAGGTGAACACAACAGCCTCCTTGTCTCTATTAGCAGTGTTATGTTCTAAAAATATCTATCACTTTGTCATTAATAAATAATATACAGGAGCTTTGAAAGCCTCCAGTAAAAAGACAGTCCAAAATGGCATTTCTTGTCCAAAATGCAGCATGGCTTGCCTTGTATGACTTGTGTGATAGAAAGCAAATGGGATGTTTACCATAGTGTTGATCGCAGTACTCACATTTGTAGTGCTTAAATTAGTAGAAGTATTGAGAGAGGTTAACCTGCGGAATGTGGTGAACTTTGATTTATGGTAGAAATAGGTCTGTGTCAATCTGGCATAGTTAAACCACAATTCACTGTTAGCTGGGACATTTGGTTCTTCCCATGATTAACATAGTCCAAGTCTGTTTTCTCCTTCTATCTCCTGGTTAATCTGACATAAATCTCCCATATAAACTTGAACTAAAGCTGCAAAAATTACCTTAGGGAACATAGCTTAAATTTAGTGCAGTGGGAAGGACTGGAGCATGTCCCTGGCAGTGAGAAGCCAGCAATTAAAGGTGCTGCCTGTTACCACAATACATTCCAAATGGTGGGTGGCCTTTAACTTTTCTTTGCATATGTTGGCCAGCATGTCACTGACATTCATAGGGACTGTGATCGAGAGAGACTGTTGCTGCCATCTGAAGGTGGAAGGAAGCTTTTCTCAGTAAAGAAGGCTTTATCTTTACCTTGCTCTCTTTAAGTGACTTGCCTATGGTCAGGCTAAAAGTCTGTGGCAGAGCTGGGAATAGAATCCAGGTCTCTTGACTCCTAATCTGAAACTTGTACACAAGACTATCCTTCCCCCATTTATATGGAGACTTTAATCCTCATGGTTTATGTGACTGATATTGCACCACATGCAATATCTTTAGAGGATTCTGTTCTACTACATAGGAGAGGGTTACCGCAGCTCCTCCAGGACTAAAAACACTGGGGAGGAGTGTGATTAAAAGAAAAAGCTGTTCAGGTTACTGGCAAATCACTGTCACTGCTCTTGGACAGAAACTAAAGAGTAGGGGACTGGCTGTTTGTCAAGCCTTCCTGGAATAATCACAATGAAGTGCAAGAGGACCACAGCCTAAAATTCCTGGTGTTAAAGGAGTGGGAAATGGGTCCCTGCTCAGAGAGAGGTGAGAGCTAAGAGACACCTTTGAGATGACCATGGGGCTGAGAGTTAAAGGCGCATTTACCCAGTAAGGCTTATAAATAGATATTGCAAAATTAAAACTATCCCTTTTTTTATGAACATATCTCATCAGTTGGATTTTGCTATTTCAAAAAAAACTTGGATGGTTTGCATTTTAGTCAAACCCTTTTAGTTCATCCTGGGATGTGGGTTAGAGGGGGCTAGGATAAATGACTTCTGTTTTGGTCCATCTCTAACTGCAAGCCACTTTACAATCACCTCTGTGAGGGGAACTTGTGCAAACTAGACAGGCCAACATAAAATCCCAGCAGTGGTTTTCCCTAGGTTAACATTCTGAAAAGAGGAGCATCAATAATGTTTTCCCAAAACCTAGGACTGTTGCTCTGAAATGACTAAAAATCTGGATCCGGCCTTACTTTGAATAATTGCTGAGAACATTTCTGATATGAGGGACACATTTTGTGCAAATAACTGATTAAAAACTTTTCTACAAAATGCATGACTAACCCATGGACTTCACTGCTTCAGGCCAAGAATTTAGCAGGATTCAAACAGGATTAGATATTTATGCATTTAATACCTCATATTACATTACACAGGACAAAAATGTATGAGGGAAATGAGCTTTAATGGTTCAGGACATAAACCAACTAGAAACTGTCTGGGATTAGGAAGAAATTTTCTTTATGGATAAGGTATTCCATAATTGTCCTTACAGGACTTCTTGCACCTTCCTCTGAAGCATCTAGCTCTTATTGGAAAGAGGATACTGGGCTAGACTGTTGATCTCATACAGTATGGCAGTCCCTACATTCTAATGAGAATAAGCTGACACACTTTTAGTTTTAATAGTACTGTAATAGTTTTAATATTTTGAACATCAAAATATAATGCACTGTTCTTAAAGCACCAGTCTTTCTAGTACAGCTGTTCAAGTGAAGCACAATTTAAAATACACAGCATATCACAACATCATTAATGGCTCTTGCTGTACATTAGAGAGTTCAGTCAAATGCTCAAATGGAAATAGTCATCATTGTGTTGATTGTATGTATGACACTAGATGTTTATAAATTGTGTCCTGAGGGAAGGGTGTGAAAGAGACTTAGGCATGGCATTCGGCCTTTCTGGGCTGGGAAAGACAGGCCAACAGCCTACAATGATCCAGACTCTTCAAAGCAGACTGTCCCTAAGGAAATCAAGGCCAATTATTTGCCCAAGTGAGCTACTTCCCTCGTGAAAATTCCTGACTCCATCCTAAGGCTGGGAAGCAGCAGGGAGAATGTGGGTTAACCTGGAAATTCTAGCTGTGTGTTTGTGGAGGAACCAGCATGGAGGTGTAGCTAGTGATCTGTGAAGTGGGTGGGGAGCTTGAGGTTATATCAGCATGTGGGAACAGAGAAGAAAATGTGATTGGAAGATCAGCAGGCACTTTCCGGGAAGGTCAGGGAGACAGAAAGGGCATTGCTTTGACTGGGAGATGAAAATAAAAATTCCTTCTTATTGTCCTTAACTCTGCTGGCCATAGAGGTGTCCTTGTGCCCCCGTCTTCCCTTATCAATTTGCTACAATTTCTAACTTCTGATTTATATTCATTACTGTCAACTTCCATGTGTTGCATATTATTTTTATAGCTACCTTCACTGCCCCTCTAAATTAGGGTTCTTTTAACCTGCATAGCTTTCTTTCTCAATTGAGAGATTGGCTATTTGGGCATCTAGTAGTGTGTGCTTAAATGATTCCAATCATCATTCATATTTTTCTGATTAAATTCTTCTTCCCAGCTGATTTGGGTCAATTATTTTCAGATTTGTGAAATTGGCCCTATTAAAGCACCAAATATATATGTTACTGGTCTGGAATTATTCTGCATGCACACTGTAAGTGCGATCAAGTTGTGTTGCTGGCAGGCCAGCTGCCAGCTGTTGCCCATGCTGCAGGCATAAGCTGAGAACTGAAAAATGTATAGCTGGAGACCAGACTAGTTCACCTGTAGGTTAGTTTTGCTCAAAATAGTTTTTAGCTTACAAGAAGGTATTTAGAGTTTAGACTCTATGAAATGCTTGTAAGTTGCTTACATTCATCTCACTTGCAATGTCTGTATTCCACGTTATAAGAAAATATAAGGTTTACTTTATACTTTTGAAAATGTTTGCTCTGAACTTGTGAACCTAGTCACGGGAATCATCCCCCTGCCTATCAAAAAGGACTGTCAAATTAGACTGGCCATCAAGGATCATTGCAACATAAAGGATTGGTTAATGGCCCTATCATACCTGGGAAATACTATGTGCAAGGAAGCTTGTCCTGTGAACTTGGAGGCTGAATGAAGACACAATAACAAAGCCACAGTAAAGTTTTCCATCTTTGTGGCTGTTTGCAAGGGCCAGAGACTCTAAACTGAAGCCAGAGATCCTCAAGGGCTGCCTCCTGGGTCTACCCGGAAAGACACTTTGAACTGACAAATCACTAGAACTCTATCACTCTTAGGATTTAGATGGTAACTCGTTTGTGTGTATATGTTTGCTTGCTGAAACCTGTAAATAATTCTTATTTCTTTTTCCTAGTTAATAAACTTCTAGATAGTTTATTACAGGATTAACTAAAGGCGTTCTCTTTGGTGTCAGATCTAGGGTACTAACTGATCTGTGGTAAGTGCCTGGTCTCTTGGGACTGGAAACAACCTGAATGTGGTGTGATTTTTGGTGTACGTGACCATTTATCATTAAGTCCAGTTTGGCTAGGTGGCAAGATAGACTGAAGGTCTGAGGCAGGACTTCCCAAGCTATGGGCTGTGGCCCACAGTCCTGGGTGGTCTGTCAGCAGGGGTGGAGATTGGGGAGCATGTAGGGTATTGCCTCCCCAATCTGCCTCTTTCCACTGCCTTCCTAACCCTAGCCCTTCAGCACAGCTCCAGCACACACAGCCTTGTCCACTTGTCCTGCCTGGCACACATGCTCTCCATGCAGGCTCTAGGCGGGAGAGTGTCTGGAAGAGAGGGATTTTTTTTGCGGGGGGGAGAAGGAAAGCAGGGGTCAGAGGAGCAGCAGAGGCACAGCTAAAAGAGGCTTCCTTCCTCAGCACCTGGCTTGCAGGCGGCAGGGTGTGTGTGTTTCTATTTGCAGTGGCGAGTATCGGGGACCCCTTTGTGCACTGAGCTGTCCCCTCCATTTTGGTTGCCAGTGGTGGGGTGTGGGTGTACTGCTTTGCAGTGGAGGATTAGGGGACCCTTTCTCCAGGGCACTGACTTATCTCCTCCCCACTCCTGTCTCCACTGTTTGTGCTAGGAGTTCCCCCCGCAGTCCCTGCATTGCAAGCTGCTCACAGTGCCCTCATCAATCATCCATCCTTCGGCAGCATGAAGCTGCCAGCAAGAGCATCCTTAGCCT
Organism: Mauremys mutica; assembly: GCF_020497125.1. Lineage (NCBI taxonomy): Eukaryota > Metazoa > Chordata > Testudines > Geoemydidae > Mauremys > Mauremys mutica. The sequence continues at coordinate 92,733,047 of NC_059073.1, read as the reverse complement.
GTCCCCGGCACTTGGGCTTACTCAGCTATTTGCTGACTGGGGGCTCCCCTGCAAAACCCAGGGTTCCCCTGCCCCTTTCCCCCAAACTTGGGCTTCCCCCACACATTCCAACTCCCTCTCCCACAATATGGCTGCCACCTTCCAAAACACCCTTAACTCTTCATATGCCACATCCCTGCCCCCCACTCCCCTCCACTTCCCCATGGGCCATCTGTCATAAGTGTCCTCCATCTCAGACCAAACTGGTCTCAGTGTCAGCCCCCTCACCCCTCTTCCCCAGAGCTAGGCTGGGGCACTGTGGTGCTGAACCCCTGCTCTGACTGAGGTAACGGGTCCTGTCTCCTTTCTCTGCCCCCCTGTTTCTCCCGAGCTGGAGGGGATGCTCTCCCGCCTGCTGCAGGAGACTCGGGCCCCGTGGGCTCAGCTGGGGCTGGGGCAGTCCCAGTGTTGAGTGGAATGTGCCGCGCCTGCCACCAGTGACGGACAACACCAAGGGACCTCAGCCATCCCCCCACCAGTGCCCCTGGGGGGCAGAGGCCAGGGGGACCTTGCTTATGGTAAGGGAGAAAATGGAGCTTTGGCTGTATTTTGGGGTGAAGTCAGGACTTTTGCCCCTGGCTCTGTAAGGGAAGGGGTGCTGGGCATCAATGGAGTGCACTGCCTTTGGGGAGATGGGGTGGCACCTGCACTCAGGCCACAGCACTGAAGGGCCACAGTTGGGCGGGGGCGGGGGGATGCACCCTGTGAGTACTGGCCCCTTGCTATTACATATAGTTTATATGTATGTAATAATGAATCATTTTCCTCATGAAGTGTTAATAGTGGGCCACAGTACCTATTACACAGATGAGCCATAGGGAAAACTGCTCAGGTAGGCCTCAGGGAAAAAAGTTTGACTTTGAATCCCTGATAAGACTTTTATAGTGATCCAGGAGTTCACATTGGTTACTGGCTTGGTGAAATCTAATTATAGAACACACCACCAGTTAGGGGTGTTTGCCCTGTTTTTGACAGTCAGCTCTGAGGTAGGCTTTCATTGTCATGAGCTGCTTTAGACAGCGTGACACAAGTCATGATCATTTGTACCTAAAGTACCATTACCTTTCAGTTCTGTGGTCAGTTCCTTTTAATCTGTCAGGACAAGGTCTATTATAGAATTCCTCTGTGTTGGCTGTAACACATTTTGAGTTAGAAAATTGTCATCTATAAGGAATTCCAAGAATGTTCTAGTACTGGCAGAATGAGACCTCCAGCATATGTTACTCAAATTGAAATCCCCTGTGATCACAGTCCCCCACTCCTTCCCCCCAATAGATAGGTATGTAAGGAGCTGGTTATCTTTTTCTCTAGTGTGATTTGGAGGTCTGTAGCAGACACCAGTTAGTATTCCATCTTGTGCTTTCGCTGTTAGGACGTTAATCCATAAGAATTCAAGGTAATTTTCTTCCAAGTTGTCAGTGATCGGAAACAGGTAATGTCATTTTTGACACATAGTGCCACTCTCCTCCCTTTTTGCCCACATCATCCTTCCTAAATAGCTTATAACCATTGATTTTTTAAACATTCCAATTGTGTGAATCATCCCATCAGGTTTCAGTAACACCAACTAGCTTGAATTTCTGCTAAAAAATGAACAATTCCAATTCCTCTTATATGTTACCCAGGTTCCTAGCATTAGTGTATAGGCACGTCAAGAATTTCTTCTCTTCATGTCTTTTGGTTCCTTAATTATTTTTGTTCTCAACATCTCAATTTTGTGCTGAGTGTTCATATCTTCCCTCTTTTTACCTCCCCCTTTTGCTATTAGTTTAAATCCCTCCCCCGACCACTCTAACCACCTATTCCTGAGGAGATTGGCCCCCCTTTTATTGAGGTGGAGGCCGAACTATACAACCCTTTTCCCTCATAAAGGGTGGACTGATGTTCCACAAAAGCAAAGGCCTCCATCCTATACCACTTACCTAGCCAGTGAGTCACCGGCAGAATCTTCTGCCTTTTGTCTTCCTTAGCTTGTAGGATATGAAGGATCTGAGAAGTTCAGTTGGACCACCTTCTTCTTCAGTTCCTTGAAGTCATCTACTATCTGCGAGATATCCTGTGACACAGTGTCATTAGTGCCAGTCTGAACCATCACCACTGGTTCATTGCCCATAGGCTTCAGAAGCCTATCCAATCTTGCAGTGATTTTAATTTTATAGCTGGGGAACTAAAGCCCAGAGAAATTAGGCAAATATTGCAAGTATATCATACTTTTGTCTCATATTCCATTTGTGATTCACTATAACCCCAGATTCTTTTCAGCAGTACTACTGCCTAGCCAGTTATTCCCCATTTTGTAGTTGTGCATTTGATTTTTCCTTCCTAGGTGTAGAACTTTTCACTTGTCTTTACTGAATTTTATCTTCTTGATTTCACATCAATTCTCCAATTTATCATGGTCATTTTGAATTCTAACCCTGTCCTCCGAAGTGCTAGCACCCCTTGGTGTCATCTGCAAATGTTATAAGCATGTTCTCTATTCCAGTATCCATGTTTGTAATGAAAATACTGAATAGTACTGGATCCAGGACAGATCCCTGTGGGACTCCTCTATATCTATCCTCCCAGTGTGACAACAAACCATTGATAACTACTCTTTGAGTACACCCAGTCTTTAAACCAGTTGTGCATCCACTCTGTAATAATTTTATCTAGACCCTAGATAAAATTTAGAGTCTAGATAAAACGTCCCTAGTTTGATGAGAAGAATGTCATTTGGGACTGTGTCAAAAACTTTACTAAAATGAAGATATATCATTGTGATGGGGTGGACTCCTCACGGTCGCCCCACAAGAGCTGAATTAGACCAGGTTGGGCCCAATCACCTAATTAGGCTGCAAGCAGGGGAGCTTTATGCTGGAGGTGGCTAATTAAGAGATGCTCACCTGTGCAGGAACATGCAGGGCCTCTAAAGCCAGGTAAAGCCTAGGCTGCTGGGAAAGGCTACAGCCCCTCCCTGGGAAAAGGGAGAGGAGGGTTTAGAGCTAGTATAACCCGGGGGTGGGCCTGCATTCCCCTACTGACCACTGGGGAATTAGCACTATCCGGGCAGTGCCAGACAAGACTGCCTGAGATGGTTTGTGTGGCAGGACTTTGGGTAAGCCCATTTTTAAAAAGGGACCATATTTATCCTTCTCCAGTCCCTTTGGGAGCACTCTTGTCCTCCCTGAATAATCCCTAATAGCTCTGAGATAGTGAACTAGCTGAAGCAGAGTACCCTAGGATGAATCTCTTCTCAGGCCCAGCCAATCTATATAATCTTTAACCTGTCTTTTCCCTACTCATTGTGTGTAGTACAGGAGCAGATAAATCAAGGTAAAATTTCCATTGGCTTTAATGGCAGCAGGATTTAAACAGGAATGTATTCAAAGAAATGAAAATGCAATTATATTAACAGCACCATTTGTGGTGTTCCACTAATGTAATAAAAAGCATTGGGAGCTTAATGAAATTGTACAAAGAAAGTGAAAAAACTTTTAAGATCACAGAGATCATAATTATATCCAGAAAAGAATGGAAAATATCATTGTTAGGCATGTCTGGACCAATTTATCTTCTAATGTAGCATTATCACTCTCCTTAATGGTCACTCTGAGGGTATGAAAAAGGGATATTAATTGATGCTAGATGTTAAGCAAACCTGCTTTATATGCACTTTCCTGAAATACCAGGTAATTTAATACACATAGGAATGAACTAGGTATATACACTTCTACCCCGATATAACACAACCTGCTATAGTACGAATTCTGATATAATGCGGTAAAGCAGTGCTCCAGGAGGAAGAGGGGTGGGAAACTGGGCAGCTGGGCTGTGCACTCCGGCAGATCAAAGCAAGTTTGATATAACGCAGTTTCACCTATAACACGGTTAGATTTTTTGGCTCCCGTGGACAGCGTTATATCAGGGCAGAGGTGTACATTACATTTTTCTATTAATAGAAAACTGCTCTATTTAATTAGATGTTACACTAACTACTTGGCTTCACTTCTAAGGACTTTCACAGCCTATCCCTATTCAGCCTATCCTTTCTAATAAGCTATTGAGACATCAACCTCACTCTTCATTCTGCAAATGATGCCAGCTTTGATTGCCTAGTTGTAAAAATTTTTCAAAGGTGCCTTCATGCTTTTTTTTTTTTCCTATGCTACCTCTCCTGCTTAGGAGGAGTGCCCCATGAATATCAACAAGAACACCTCATTGGCCACCTTAACTCTTTTCTACTGTGGTGCTGTCCTGGAGTGGTCCCCTCTGAGTCCTTTCTTGCCTTATGCACTGACCACACCCTCTCTATGGTCTCCATCACCACCACCACCACACTTTATTATACTGTCCCAGCAGGCCACTACTTGTAGTGCTGTTCATATATTTACAAGTCCTAGCCAGCTTTCCCACTTACTACTAGTTCTGCTCCATTTCCCCAGAAGCAACAGCCACCAGTTCTGCCTTCCATCAGGCTCTCAGCTCCCCACTTCTAGGGCTTCCTTCCTGTCCATTTACCTGCTCCCAGCTGCTGCGGTGTTTCCCCCTCTAATAAGCCCTTCAGCTGCAGGCCAACTTGTTAATTGATCCTCTAATTAGGTCTCATTTAACTTATAATGTTGGAGATTTGAGTGACAGCTCCTGACTTAGCACCCATATTAGATGCCTACAAAAAGCTTGCCAATGGCTAGTAATCTGGCGGGCTGTGAACCACTGCTTACCATAGTGTCATTGTTACTTTGTGCTCCCCCACCTCTCACACCTGTTGTATGTATAGTCATGCTTGGATTGTAAGCTCTGGAGGGTAAAGAATCACTCTTCATTATGTTTGTAGAGTGACTGGCCTTCACATGCTGACACAGTACAAATAATATATATTTGGAAGACTGTGTAAAATATATAGCCATATTGTGCTCTCTGTTGCTGAGCAGAAATCCCCATTGATTTGAAGGGGGAGTCTTGATTAAAATGTAACTTCTTTTAAAGTGGCTGTTAAAATGGGCATTTTGGGCTTCCAGAATTCTGAAAAATTCTCTTCAGATCAAATGGGCTATGATAACTAAAATGCTTTTTCTAACTGTTGGCCCTGTGATTGCAGCCTAGCATCTGAAAGTCCCTCTCTTTGCTTCTCATGCATCATTATTTGTAGTAAAGCTTCTGCAGGAAAATTATGCCCTCACTGACAGCTATGCAACTCCTGTAGCCTGTAGGGTTTGCACAAACACAACTGTCAGAACTTGTGCTCCATCAACAAATGGCTTTGTAAAAAGGATAGAATCTAGCTCATTCATTTTCTTAGCTGTGTTGGTTCTGGTGGGCTAACAGGCATGAAAACACATTGTCGCTGCTAAAGAGGAGATATAAACATGAACCTATACGTTGAGTAGGAAAGTGCCATTTTAATATTGTCTTCTGAGTAATCCTGCACTTCAAAATTGATGGCATGCTATGGGCCATAATTATGAAGGACAAATTACCTTCATAAGACTATTCAGAATGCTATTATACTAATAGTGCCTGAACCAAAATTCTGGATCTGAGCATCTGTTCAAAACTTGTGGGTAAGTTTTTTAAAACCTAGATCCAGAACTGACATGGCAATGCAGGCCAACTTTAATCTAAAAAAGCATGGAACTTTCTGGTGGTTAACATTTGTTTCAGAATTAAATATTGTACAGAGAGATTAATCTTGACTTGAAAGGACTGTCCGTCTATCATGGTCAAAGTAGAGGGGGCACATTTCCAGGCTGGTGTAAGAAAGCCTGCCCTGTAATTACCTGTAGTGTACCTACAGGGGGTAGACAACCTAATTCTCCAGATATCAGACAGGGTAGCCATGTTAGTCTGTATCCACACCTGGGGAAGCGGGGAAACAGATTGACAGAGCGAGATGGGTACCCAGAAGTCACCTACTACAGGACAGGCCCAACAAGGAAAATAACAGAACATCACTGGCCATCACATACAGCCCCCAGTGCATCATCAGTGCTCTACAACCTATCTTGGAAGACAATCCCACATTCTTACAGGCCTTGAGGGGTAGGCCAGTCCTCACTTACAGACAGCCCCGCAACCTGAAGCAAATACTCACCAGCAACTACACACCACAGAATCTCTAACCCAGAAACCAATCCCTGTAACTAACCCCACTGCCTTCTCTGTCCCCATATCTATTCTAGTGAGACCATCATAGGACCCAGCCACACCATCAGAGGCTCATTCACCTACACATCTACTAATGTGATATGTGCCAGCTATGCCCCTCTGCCATGTACATTGGCCAAACTGGACAGTCTCTATGTCAGGGGTTGGCAACCCGGTGGCTCGCGGCTCACCAGGGTAAGCACCCTGGCGGGCCGGCCCGGTTTGTTTATCTGCCGCGTCGGCAAGTTCGGCCGATCGCGGCTCCCACTGGCCGCGGTTCGCGGTCCCAGGCCAATGCGGGAGGCAGGAAGCCGCGGCCAGAACATCCCTCGGCTTGCGCCGCTTCCTGCCTCCCGCATTGGCCTGGGACCGCAAACCGCGGCCAGTGGGAGCCGCGATCGGCCGAACTTGCCGACGCGGCAGATAAACAAACCGGGCCGGCCCGCCAGGGTGCTTACCCTGGCGAGCCGCGAGCCACCGGTTGCCGACCCCTGCTCTATGTAAAAGGATAAATGGACACAAATCAGACATCTGGAATGGTAACATACAAAAGCCAGTAGGAGAACACTTCGATCTCCCTGGACACTCAATAACAGATTTAAAAGTAGCCATTCTTCAACCAAAAAAACTTCAAAAACAGACTTCAAAGAGAAACTGCAGAGCTACAATTCATTTGCAGATTTAACACCATCAATTTGGGATTGAATAGGGACTGGGAGTGGCTGGCTCACTACAAAAACAATTTTCCCTCTCTTGGTATTGACACCTCCTCATCAATTATTGGGAGTGGACCACATCCACCCTGACTGAATTGGCCTTCAACATTGGTTCTCCACTTGTAAGGTAACTCCCTTCTCTTCATGTGCCAATTTATATTTGTGCATATATATGTAATTTTCAGTCCACGCATCTGAAGAAATGTTTTTTTTATCCATGAAAGCTTATGCCAAAATAAATCTGTTAGTCTTTAAGGTGACTCCAGACTCCTCATTGTTTTTACTTCTCCAGAATGTCTGTATAGAACCTTTCATAAGAATTAAAAGTAACCTGAAAATCCAAACAAGTATAGAATAAAAAAATCCTAGTCTTGCTTCATGGCTCTTGAGAACTTTAACCCCGGAGGCAGTCTAAGGCACAACAAAAGTTGAGAAATGGAACAAGCAACCATTACTGGAGGCATGTACATTTACTGAAGGCTTCTTAAAAATTAGCGAGCAGGAGTATCTTTCTTCTTACCCCTTTAATTTTTAAGAGTTATTGTTTTTTATTCTCACTTAGGTTATTGGTTCAATTTGTCCTATGGGGGAAACTGCCTAGATCTAAAATCTGTTCGGTCTCTAATTTCTGTGTCTGCCAAGCAGCAAAATCTTTGTATTTTTTAAAAAAATTCTGAACTAGTTGAGCTAACTCCTACTATGAAAAGAACATAATGGCATTTTATAGATAATATATGCATATTATCTCTCTAAATGTGTGCTAGACACTCCAAGGCCAATATGGATGTAATTCTTCAACAGGAAGCACATTACTATCCTGAATAAGGTGAATCCAACTTCATTATTTTTATATTAGTAGGGTGAGTGAATTTCAGGCTGTGGTAATGGTTGTTGCAGGTAGAGTAGATGTAATAAGCAGGGTCACTTTCTGCTGACTTTCTACTAATGCAGTTCTTAGCCTGACAATGGTATTTTTCATGATCCTGAGGTTTTGTAAAGTAGTAATCGGAAACAGACTGCATGCATTAACATCACTTGGGCTGCTGTCAGATGCCCAGTCTCACTGGGAAAAATGCTGGCAACAAATCTCCTAGATTGTTCTTTTCAGTACTAATTTCAGAAATCCACTTTCCTACCTCTCAAGGTCCTCTACAATTTGTATATAATTATCCCACCTTACACTTATTTTGATCAAAATAACTCCCTTTTGATACAAAGCCAATCAATGTTTAATTTTATAACCACCAAGGGGCAGGGCCGGCTCTGGCTTTTTTGCCGCCCCAAGCAAAGAAAAAGGGGGCAGCCAGAACGGCAAAGCAAAAAAAAAAAACCTGCGGTGCGGCCGGAGCAGCAAAGCAGGAGGAAAAACCCCCCAAAACCTGCAGCGCGGCTGGAGCAGCAAAGCAAGGTGGGGGGAAAAACAACAACCTGCGGCGTGGCCGGAGCAGCAAAGCAGGGGAAAACAAAAAACAAAAAAAACCCTGCGGCGCAGCCGGAGCCAGGGTGCAGGTCCCTGCGCTGCAGACGTGCCCTGGCTAGTGGAGGGGAGGGGGAGTGAGCGGGGGGAGAGAGAGAAGGGGGGCTGCCAGGGCTTCAGCGGGGCGCTCGCTACGTGGCCCTGACCACTGCGCCGCCTGCCGGGTGGGTTCCACACCGCTCTGGTCAGCGGGGAGGGAAGGACGCGGGCTGCCGGGCTTGCTGCAGACCTAGCACCGGCTGGGGCAGATGGAGCGCGCAGCCCACTCCCAGCAGGGCGCTCCCCTCCTCCGCGCCACCGCCCCCTACAGGGCGGCTGGATCAGCGAACCAAAAAAATAAAAAAATAAAAGCAGCCGTGCCGCCCTAGGATTGGGTGAAATGCTGCCCCGTAGATTCTGCTGCCCCAAGCACGAGCTTGCTCGGCTGGTGCCTGGAGCCGGCCCTGCCAAGGCGCATATTTTAGCTGGTTTATTACACACATCAGTGCCTAAAATGTAAATAACTTAACTAATTTTTTATGTTCTACTTGTATTTTATTGTCCTGAATCTTCCTTGGGCTCTTCTTTTGACTCCTCTGGAAATATCAATAGGAAAGGCGGAAATTCAAAATGAAGTCCAATAGCTGTCCTTGAGTGGAGAAAAATACTTAAAGTTTTTTTGTGCATAAAATAAATGTGGTTTATTGAGTATATTTGGATTTTTAATTAAAAGGGTTTTTTTCAGTGTGATCCTACGTTAGTATCTATTAAAAGAAAGTAGTATGATCAAAACACAGAGTGAGGGTATTTTTAATAGCTGGCTACATGAACTAGCTAAATTACAAATTGTACTCTGCAGGACTTCTGTGCACAGGAGGGCTTTCAGGATTAGACTCTGAGCACTGAATCCACTAACTGAACTTCAGGTTCAAGGTTTGATATGGTTTTCAAACCAAAACTCATGCTCACAAATGTTTGTCAGACATGGTCTGACGCCATATGCGTAGCTGGGGAGCAAACCTCTCCTCCGCAGCAGCATCCAGTCTTCTAATCTTTGATCATTCAAAGTCTTCAAGCTTCAGTCAGGCCTGGTCTTGAGTGTTTCATTATAAAATGGGCCTCAGCAAACTGGAAGGAATCCCAAGCAGGCAACAAAGATGCTGTCAGTATTTGAGGGTATGACCTATGAAGAGAGACTAAGGGAGTTCCATTCATGCAGGTTAAATTAAAGGCACAGGGTATTAGCTGCTCATAAATACTCGAGGTGAGAGCAGAAGGAAGGGGAAAATTATACATATGATAAAACGTAGTATAACACGTAATAGTTTGAAATTAATTAAACGAAATATTAAATACACAAATTATCACTCTGATGTGGTCAGTTAGATACGTGTTCGATTCAATCTGAGAGGTGGCTGAGGCACCCTCACCTAGAGGTGCTCAAGAACAGACTAGATACTGCTTAGAACTCAATCCAACTTCCTCTGAAATTAATGGAAAGATTTCAGTTATTTCAGTGACAGTTAGATCAAGCCGTTAAGAGGTTAGTGTAGAAAGCAGTCATGTCCTAATACACTGTACTAGAGTTACTTCCCATCCCAATCATCTGCTTTTTCTATGATGAGAGGGCTGTAGCATTCATCTGAAATGTCCTGAGAATAAATAGTTAATCGGCTGTTGAAAAGCTATCTGGGATAATGATCAGGACATTGGGATACATTATTAATGCACCACTGAAAGGAATAACAAGAGGCTTTTGTGGTTTATCAAGTAAACAGTTTTTGCTTGATAGTAAATAGAAAATGATGCAATAAATAGTAATCATGAAACCACAGCAAAGGAGTTTAAGAAAACATATGATGCTGACACACAGATGCGAGGAGAGAGATTGGTCTATCTCTTAAATCATCCAAAACACCTTTTGATTGGTATTTCTGATTGTTAGATGTGTCTCTACTCTCTAACTGGGCCAGTATTAGCCATTTCTAACTTAAGGCATCTTCTTAATGATCATTGTGATATTTACCAATTGTTGTAAAAATGAGTTGATATATCTTGGTGTCCTTCAATACCAGCACAATCCCTGGTCTGCAATCTGTGGCCCTTCAGAGGAAAGGGTCCTCCTGGATACTTTGGTGTTCACCTGTTAGTTTCTATCCACAAGGGAGAAGCGGCATAGTTATCTTCAGGAACTGAGAGTCCCCACTTGTTCCCTCATTATAAACAACTGAAATTCTTTTCCTAAGAAAGAGGAACAACACACATAAAAGCCTAGAAATCACCCCCCCCCCCGCAAAAAAAACCCCAGCAACAACAACACAACCCACCACTGCATTGTGGTCTAGGCATGGACTCAGTAATGGACTTACAGGTTGGAGGTTGATAGTGGAAGCACCTCTTGTTTTTTAGCTTTCTCTGTCTCCCTTGTTCATGACACACTGCTCAGAAGAGACCTGCTTTTCCTATTCTCACAAAAAGTCTGTCCTGTTTTCCTGGAAGGAATTGTCTTTATATAGGGAAGTCAGTCTTTATTTCTCTCACCTCTCCAGCATATTGCAGTGTTGATGTCATCTCAGTGTA